>NC_140183.1:71860628-72118128 GCF_963971535.1 Notolepis coatsorum
AAGCTGTAAGCAGAATAAGTCATATGAATATAGTGTTCTTCCCCCTTTTTACTGTACAAGAAAGAATAGAAAACGCATTGCAATGACACCATGCAGATAGTGGACAGACTATATGATGGGATTCAAGTTCGCGTTTTTGTTGCTCATAGGCATGCTGTCAGAGTATGATATCTTAATCAAACATTCTAGAACATTTGTCGTCACAGATCATGTCCTAATGGAACATAGGCTATGGCATGGATCGTGATATTGTGTGGACTGTTATTATTACTGTACACCGGTACCACCCATTGTGACAACAGCCTTGTGAGTCCCGCACACAAACATGATGGAATTCAAGTTCATGTATTGAAAGGCAGGCTATCATACATGCAGTGAGATTCATTGTTCTTGTATATGCTCTCGTATTATATTGTTTATATAGGCTACCCAATACTGACATCAAAATAGATTGTAGTATGCCTCTAGAAATCATATGCAGCAGGTAGAAAATTGACGGGAGATCCATCGCGATTTGGAATAGAATTGAGGAGAACTTTAATCCGTGGGTATTAATCAAACAACACGGGAAAAGGCAGTCATATTCCAGCGCGGTCTTTATTAGCCGACAACAAAATAGATGCCTCTAAAAATCATATAGCCAATCGAACACAACTAATAAAGGCATTCATATTACAGCACGGTTATAATGACACACAACTAACGCCAAACAGTGGTCAACGAACGGTCTTTATTAGTATTTTGAGCTGTCCAGGCAGAATTGCAGCAATGGTCTTAGGGAGCCGTTGATATCTGACATCACCGTTTACAAATCCGCCTTTTATTTATCCCATAATACGCGATAGTGTCTTCTTGGTTCGACAGCAGTGAATTCTCCGTGGAGTTTCTCAGAGTACCGCTCGGGTCAGTCCATTATTTCACATCCCATGGGGGGTGTTTCCTCACTTTCATGACCGTATATGGATAATCATGCACGAGCATTGACGGTAGAACAAAGTTCTACGGAGGAGCGTAGAGCCTGCGTACGCACCGTGTGATGAATCCCGACTTCCCTGTGCGTACACTAGTTCTACATTCCGTGCTTACGTGTGGAAATAGAACATATTCTACGTCCATGTTGATGAATGAGGGCCCTGGTATATCTATCAGCAGATGCTTTCTGTTTTATGAAAGTACAGAGGGGGGGAGGAGCCAAGCCATGTAGGATTTTATAGGTAAGGCAGGCATCTTTGAATTTGACAAGATTGTCCCAGCTCAGTAGGTTCTGGTTTGCTATGCTATAACAATGGTGGTGGCTGTTTGTTTTCCTGTCCAGAACTTTGTATACAAAACATGTAAAGGTATTAAAAATAAACATAATAAGTAAAAATATGCACCATCTTCGCGGAGAAAAACCAATGCAGACTGACCTGGACCGCGCAATCTTTGCCATCTTATTTATGTACATGGCACCAAGCGGTAGAATAGGAAAACTGCAACAGACGGAATAAGCTTTCATCCATTAGAGTTTCAACACCGATGTGTTCGGAATTACTCATAATTAATTATAGTTAATTGTAAAATAGAGACATGAGTGTAATTATTGTCAAACCCTATAAATAGCATTTGGAATAGGAAATCCCGAATGAATGCAGCATGGCTTATCTTGCATTATAGGAAGACTTGTCACAAGTGTGTTTTCAGAGATAGGGCAGATCCATTTGCCAAAAGCACAATAAGTAGAGTCCGCTACCCGAGACACATTCCCTTTGATTTGTGCCGCAATTTGGGACCCAAATTGGAGCATGAAAGAACGTGCCCAGGGCCCTCATTTATCAATGGTGCGTACGCACAGATATGTGCATAACCCGTGCGTACGATCATTTCTAAGCAAAGTGTGTGACTTATCAATTTGAACGTGTGCTAGACTTTGTGCGTATATTTACGCACAGCTCTGACCATGCGTACCTGACCAGTGGTTGAATATGAATATTGCAACGCGGAAATAAGCTTCCGTGCATTAGTTTCAACACTGGCGTGTTCTGTATGACCCGTAATTCATTATAGTTAATTGTAAAATAGCGACATTAGGAACAGAACGCACAAATGCCATGCACATTCAAGTCCTCTCCACCCTCGGGTCTTTGGCCACCGGCACGGTACATCGTGATATTGGAGATGGATCGAGCAATAGACTGTTACTGTACCACCCATGTAGCTGTCAAAGCTCCATCACAAATGCAGTTATGTGAATAGAAAGGGATTCCACTCAGTCAATGTTGCGATGCGCATTTGCCTGATACATGTCGTTGCTGCCGGGAGGAAGGCAATGCTGCTTTTTGCAAGTGTCATACAAATAATCAATCAACTACATACTGTAACTTTTCAGTGCACGTTTTTATTTACATTCTGACAACAGCCTTGTGAGCTCCCGCACACAGACATGATGCAATTCAAGTTCAAGTTTGTATTGATCACATATAGGCAGGCGGCTACACATGGCGTAGGCTACATCACATGGCAGTGAGATTCATTGTTCTTGTATATGCTCTCGTATTATTGTTTATAAATAGGCTATCTAATACCGACATAAAAATAGATTGTATGCCTCTACAAATCATATGCAGGTAGAACATTTACGGAGAACTTTATTAATCGAACTAAACGAAAAAAGGCAGTCATATTCCAGCAGGTTATTAATGACACCAACGCCAAACAGTGGTTAACGGTCTTTATTAGTGTTTGCGCTGCCCAGGCAGCAATGGTATTTAGGAAGTTAATAGATATCATATCCGACATCACCGTCTGTCAGCCTGTCGCGTATTTCTCCCATAACGCGTTCGCTCGACTTAGTCCACTTTTCCACATTTCATGGGGGTGTTTCATTACCGTATATGGTTAATTACGGGCGGTGCTATATGCAAATACTTAAAATCATGCACGAGCGCGGAGCGTAGAACGAATGGTATTTATCAACACGGACTGTGCGTAGAACCTGTGTACGCACGTTTGATAAATCCCGATATTTCTGTGCATACACACATCCAAAAATCTGTGAACGAAAATAGAACACTTTCTAAGCATTGTTGATAAATGAGGGCCCAGGATTTTAGCTAGACATGGTAATTTGGACATTGGTCTGCAATTATTTAAATAATTTCTATCACCAACTGTATGTAATGGGAATACATGTGCTGATTTCCAAATACTCTGGAATACACTTGTTGAAATAGAAAGATCGAATTATGTGCATTAATTGCTCTGTGATAAATGGAGCAGCCAGAGTTAGAAAATAAAAAAAAGGATCCAATTTATCCTCTCCAGTTGAGCTTCTGGAATCAATGGCTACACATGCCCACACCCATACAAAAATTGTAAACTACTATAGTATTCCTAAACTATTGTAAAATATAGTATTCCTGCCTCTTGTTTGTGCACATGAATAGAGATTTTCCACAGAAATACTGTAGTTATTTATAGTATTAGTTCGTATTTTTGTGCACACTTTCAAGATTTATCACAGAAATACTGTGTGACTCAACAAAGTACTCGATTATTACAGACACTTATGGTGAATCACTATAGTATTTGTGTGGTTTTAAATGTCTACATTGGTATAATATTTCTATAGTAATATTAGTGCGTGCAGGAAAAAAATGCAGGAATACTGTAGTTTTGCTATAGGTCATTTCCGTATGGGAAGTCACTGTCCACGGAGAACATTTATACCATGTGCTGTTCATTCATGACGTAATTTAGCAGGACATGGTTTCCGGCGTGTAGTCCTCCCTGTGTCTCTCTTAGGGCTGTCCCCAACTAAGGATTTGTATAGTCGACTTTGATTGGCAGAAATTTGCCAATTATTTTTTTTTACATTTTCAATTATTATTATTATTATTTATTCCATTTGGGCTGTGGGGGTGCTTAACACTTTGGGTGCCACGCCTCTTCCGGGAAGTTATCGCCTCATGCCAACCATTAGACCCATGTAATCGGTCACCTTGTTTGTAGAGCTATAACCATATTCTATATTATAGCTATGGATACAGTACTATAGTCATTTGACACTGGGTTTCTTCGCTATGAAAGCATTGCAGGATCAAGCTAGAATTGACGTCAAATCGCCCTTACCTTTGGCCGGGAGTAATCCAAAAAAGAATATTCCAATTTCTTGATCGCCATCTGGTAGATCCAATCCCCATTTTCTCTACGTTATAAACGACCATAACATACGGATCAAGCATAGTTGACGGGCTTCGATGTAACCAGCAAAACTGTGCACCTCCCGAGAAGAAAATATGAAATCCGAGACCTGGGGTCATTCCACAGCCCAGGATACAATGTTAGAAATTGTGCTCTATACCGCCACCGGGTAGGATGCGGCCGGTACTGCACCTTCGGATTCCCACTATGCATTTTTCAGGCAACACACAGCTCCCTGAGATTGAATAGGGTATTAAAATCGAAAAAAATTACCCAGAAACGAGAATCTTCGTTTATGGCACTGAACGGTTGGGGCACAGAAACGAGAATTCTCGTTTTTGGCAATTAATGTGTTAATGTCTGAAGGAGTCGACTGAAGGCTTCTTGTCCTCTGCGAAAGCATACAATTGGTCCACTGATGGATACATCTTGATATTTGTCTAGTCTAGTGTGTTCTAGTGTGCAGCCAGCGGCACGGTGGTGTAGTGGTTAACACTGTCGCCTCACAGCAAGAAGGTCCAGGGTTCGATTCCCACTTGGGGACCAGGTTTCCATGATGCCAAGTACTCAGGTGGGGTATCTCCCAGGCCTTTCTGTGTGGAGTTTGCATGTTCTCCCCGTGCTCGCAAGGGTTTCCCCCCGATAAGATAAACCCAATGGAAAAACATACACAACAGATCGCTAACGCTGTGGCGTCCTTGACGAAGACGGACAGGAGCACTTGGATTGGTCCCCGGGGCGTGGCTCACGTTGACGCCCTATCTGCTCCCGGCTGCCCATGGGGGAAGGACAACGGGATGGGAAAAGTGCAGAGAGACATTTCATCTGCGACTCAGTGCATGTGTGTGTGTGTTCCTGTGGGTCGCCCATCTCGCGTGTGTGTTAAAAAACTGCATGACAAATAAAGACTTCTAGTCTAACAATTATTATTATTATAATTATTATTCATTAGATGGGTGAAATCCTCTTTCAGTGCTTCTGTGCCTGTTTCTTAGGCAGTTAGCGTCTCTGGTATGCATGCCATTAGCGTTAGCCACGCTTCTAGGCCTATTTGCTTTTGGAAAGAATGATACAAATAAATAAATAAATAAAATAAAAAAGTATATATAATATAATTTATTTATTTTGCATTCGACTAAGAGGTTGGCAGTCGACTACGGCTCCTTTCGATCGATTAGTCGACTATTCGTCTAATCGGGGTCAGCCCTAATCTCTCTGTATGAAGATGAATGCATGCTATTCATACCATATGTGCCATACATACAACCACAACATGTAATCCCATTTCTTGTATCTCGCCGTGGCAAGGCAATGGCTTACAAGCACACTTGCTGCTCCATGATAAGAAGATTTAGTTGTTTGTTAAAAAGAATCATATAGAGAATCACTCAGAGAAAGAGGGAGAGTGTTAGAGAGAGAGTTATATATCTATATATATATATAGAGAGAGAGAGAGAGAGAGAGAGAGAGAGAGAGAGAGAGAGAGAGAGAGAGAGAGAGAGAGAGAGAGAGAGAGAGAGAGAGAGAGAGAGAGAGAGAGAGAGGGAGAGAGAGGGAAGATGATGTTGATAGGTACAGTACAGTTGCATGGTTTGAGTGTTTTCTCCCCCAGGTGTGTGCATAAGTGGACCGGGCAGCCAGCCATGTCTTCTTACATTACTGCGATAGTAACGGTAGGGGACGGCTGACAGACTAAATCTCCATCTGAATGTAAATGTGACACACCCACAGCCCGCTGTGGATCTAATCAAATTGCCGGCCAGGGAATAGTGCGTACAACAAAGACACACACACACACTCACATACCCAGACACACTCACTCACACATACACATCTACATGCATAAACACCTGCACGCACGTGCGCACACACACACACACACACACACACACACACACACACACACACACACACACACGCACGCACGCACGCAAACACACACACACACACACACACACACGCACGCACGCACACACACACACACACACACACACACACACACACACACACACACACACGCACGCACACACACAATGTAATTCATTGTATTCCTACAGGTCCTTCAGAGATGTCAAAAGATCATATACCATGTTCTATCTGACCACGCCCAATTTTCTAAATGGTTTCATGATATTCAAGGATGGTCCTGCCAATCAGATAGATCTCCACATTAGGAACACGCACTGAACATATGGCACTCTGTTCCACCTGGACTGGCACAGCTGTGGCTGACTGGAGAGCCCAGTTCTAGGAATTTCCTCAGTTCTGGATCAACCGTGGGAGGAAACTATACCAGTAGTGATAATAGTTTACTTGATGGTTTCCTTATTAAAATGTGTGGTAGATTTCCACCAAAGCAAACTGTGTATATATTATTATTGTACAACAATCAACGATTACAGAATGGCAAACAACAAGAGGTACTATACATTCACAAAATCTCTCCCCCGCTCCTCTATTTCTATAACACAAGAAACAAGAGACACATCGCTCACTTGATACCGCAGCTGCCTGTCTCAGACTTCCTCAGGGGAAGATGAAACAGGCGGGCGCTGATTAAGTGAGAGATAGTGACCATTTGATCTTCCTGGGAAAGTCAACAAATGGGTGATTTTACAACCCAGTGCTCTAGAACCATCTGGTCAGAACAGATTGAATACAAAGATACTAAAGAAACTGCCTTGTAAGGCGCCAGACAAGCCCTAAGGGGGGGGCAGCTGTCTCTTCTGAAACAAAGGGACAATTTGATCAAAGAGGGACCGTTTGAATCCACTCTGTGACCTAATCAGTTCAAAACGTCACTGTAGTGATTTAGCCAATGGAGAGCTAAAAACAAGTGTTCTCCAATGAGAAAGCTCGAGGCGAGTTTTGGAAACGCCCGCTTGCCGTAACATTAGAGGCGGAGCCTAAATTTGGATATGGCCAAACTCCTCGCTAGGAGAGAGACACAAAACCCCACGAGACCAGACCAGGAAGCAACTACAGAATACACACTCTTTTTCTCCACTAGACCCAGCAGCAGAGAGACCGACGCAGCAAATCTACCGTTGAAGAAGCCGAGACACGAGAATGTTTATAGACAAGCCTTTTTATTGAGAATTTAGCCTGAATTCTACGAACCTCCGGCATAGGGGATGCATCTCGTAGGTTCATTGCACATTATTTCTTTTGTAACATCTGATTGAAATCCTTTTTCATTAAAAACGGATTCTCTTCAAACTGCTCGGACTTCGATTTATTCAACGGCCGCGCCGTGGTTCTCTCTCAGGTGTACGAGCAGAAACCAGATTATACATTGGTTATCTGCATTTGGCGAGAGTAGTACTTCCAAGAGCTTTGTAAGGTTTAAATCACAACGCAGAGTAGGACGATTAAGCTAGGAAGTTACTACATTTTGGTGCCGGACTCTAGAATTCAGAACGCTCGTTTTTGAACAACAACAAAAGAATTTTTTTTTTCTTTCTTCACTCCGATCAACGAGGACAACAACAGATCGATCGTCTTCGCGTAACCGGAGAAGTTACCAAGAGGTGAGTGTTATGATGTGTACGAGTGTTCGATTCGAACCAAGGAGGGGTTTGCTAAGTACTTAGCCTCATGTAAAAATGAAGAGAAATGTTGGGGTTCACCGCCTATCTGATTACGGGACAGGTTATAGCGTCGTATGGCGACTGACTAAAGGTTTTCCTGGCCAGGAAACGCAATAAGTCTGTGGCATGCGATAGGGAGCGCTTCCTGAACAATACGAGTTCCCAAAAACGTATTTTCGGGATGAGGAGCGCTAGGATGATTGGGATTTACGTATTCTGGAGGGGGAAGAGAGCCGTGTGTAATAAGTAAGGCTCTGTTGCTCTTTAGAATATGTAAATCGGTTTGGTAAAATGAATTAGAACCTTCGTGGATCGGGGAACTGGTGTGTGAGGTTACGGGAATAATGCGTAGTGATTAATAAAAGCGGGGTCGTGTTTATGCTCGAGGGGCTTCAATACTGATGGTTTTGCTGACGGGACATGGGTAGTCGGGACATGGTATCTGCGGTAACTATCAAGCCGAATTAAATGAAGGTGTGTGTTCGAGATTAGAGCACGTACCGAGCAGATCCGGAGATCTTATTTGACTTTGAGCATAAACAGGCGTGTTGGTTAACTGCGTACGCCGTAACAATATATAAGTACTTAATGGGAAGTCGATTGAAAAGCGCTATAATAAACTTAAACACTGACTATAGTACGGGGGGTAAATATGCCTGATACAGCGTTTAGGGAATCGCACTGTGGTTGTTGACGGGATGTGGGGAAACTACCGCGGGCGTCAGGAACTAAAATGGGTTGGTTATGAATGATGTTGCAGCTATGGTTAGGCATAATTTGTGTATGAGTGGAAGGACTTATGGTTATGTTGTACGTTGTGTGATGTGTATGGATTAAATCTGTAAATTGGCACTTACAATATGACTGAGAACGGCTTTTAATATTGAATCTGGTGCACACGCCACGTCAAATGCGCCACCCAACTTTGCGTGGAGGAGCTCGTGCTGGACAGAGCGCGTTCTCGTCAGAACTCGTGCGTATCGTAGCGCACGGCTAGGCTAAAGCTACATGCTACATGCTACATGCTACAAACAATAGCTCGTCGTGGCTCGCTTGGGGTGTTTAATGCTGTATGTTGTGAATGGGATGATATTGCAGTGTAACTGAATGGTCATTTATGATGAATGAGCTGTGTGAGTTGCGGTGTGGGCTAATGTTTACGTGGTATTGGCTGAAAGTTTGAACGAATGCAGGATGAGTGATGAGTGAGTAGGCCGTATGAGAGTGCGCGCATGCGCACTTGTGAGAAAGGACATTGTGTGTGAGACGTGAGAGACTGAAATTAATTATGATGTGGTTGAGAGTGCACTAGGTGGCGCCAGAGTCAACCTGGGATACGCGGCCGTTTTGAGTAATTGTGATGTGGTTAAAAGTGCACTAGGTGGCGTCAGAGTCAACCTGGGACACGCAGCCGTTTTTAAAGTGGAGTGTAATGGTCGCCATTTTAGACGGGGCTGTGGTGACCATTGTAAGGGATTTATGTTTTCGGTGTGATGTGGTTGGTGCTGCGCTAGGAGGCGGTAGAGGCATTGGACTCCCGTCCTGAGCAGCGTGTCATGCGTGGCTATGGTATGGTTGGATGTGTGTAATGCCCCTCTCTCTCTCTCTCTCTTCCTCTCTCTCTCTCACTCTCTCTCTTTCTCCCTCACGCACCATTCTCTCCCCCTCTCTCTCCCCCTCTCTCTCTCTCTCTCTTTCTCTCTCCCCCTCTCTCTCTCTCTCTCTTTCTCTCCCTCTCTCTCTCTCCCCGCACGCCTTCCCTCCCTCTTTCTTTCTCCCTCACACACCATTCTCTCCCTCTCTCTCTCCTTCCCTCCTTCCCTCTCTCTCCCCCTCTCTTACCTGTCTACTACTCACTCCCTCCTTCCATTTCTCCCCCTCTTTCTCTCTCTCTCTCCCCTTCTCTCTCTCTCTCTCTCTCTCTTTCTCCCCCTCTCTCTCTCTTTCTCTCTCTCTCCCCCTCTCTCTCTCTCTCTCTCTCCCCCTCTCTCTCTCTCTCTCTCCCCCTCTCTCTCTCTCCCCCCTCTCTCTCGCCGTTCTATTCCCTTCTTCTATCTCTATTCCCCTCTCTCTCTCCTTCCCTCCTTCCCTCTCTCTCCCCCTCTCTTACCTTTCTTTGTAATACTCCTTCCCTCCTTCCATCTCTCTCCTTCTCCTCTCTCTTTCCCCACGCCCCCTAGCCTCCCTCTATCTCTATCCCCCTCTCTCTCTCTCCTTCCCTCCTTCCCTCTCTCTCCCCCTCTCTTACCTGTCTACTACTCACTCCCTCCTTCCATTTCTCCCCCTCTTTCTCTCTCTCTCTCCCCTTCTCTCTCTCTCTCACTCTCTCTCGTTCTCCCCCTCTCTCTCTCTTTCTCTCTCTCTCCCCCTCTCTCTCTCTCCCCCTCTCTCTCTCTCTCTCTCTCCCCCTCTCTCTTTCCCTCTCTCTCCCCCCCTCTCTCTTGCCGTTCTATTCCCTTCTTCTATCTCTATCCCCTTCTCTGTCTCCTTTCCTCCTTCCCTCTCTCTCCCCCTCTCTTACCTTCTTTGTAATAATCGCTCCCTCCTTCCATCTCTCCCCCTCTCTATCTCTCTCCCTACACTCCCTGTACCCCGACTCCTCGCTTTCACTTCTATCTCTTCTCTAACTTTCTTTCTTTTCTCTCTCTCTCTCCCTCTCTCTCTCCCTCCCCCTCCATAGGAGGCGTTTGTGCAGTTGCAAAGTATGGCGTTTTGTGTAATATGTTTTATGGTTTGGAACAGGTCTGTTCGGGACTACGTGCCCCCCCCCCCCTCCATGGCTTCTGTCTCTCCCTTTTTCCCCCTTTATGCCTTCCCTTTCTGGTCTCTCCCATTTCCCTCCCCTTGCCCTCTCTTTTCTGCCCCCCTCCTTGTCTTGCTCCCTCTTTCCCTTTGCCCCCCCCCCCCTTTTTCTGCATGTTTTTCTCTCTCTCCCTCCCTTTCTCCCCCCTCTCTCCCGTTTCCCTTCTGCCCCCCCACTCCATCCTTTGCCCCACTCGCTGAGCCCTTCTCTCTCTCCCCCCTCTTCCTTCTGAAGACCGGCATGGGGATACATGTTTTCCCTCTGGCCTGGTCCTCTCTTGGCCGGTTGGCAGTTTCGTTGCGGCCTTTTTTCTTGTCCTGGTATTGTGTTTAGGTTGGGGTCCTCATGTCAGTGGACTGTGGTATGTGTGGTTATAAAGTTGTGTTGTTGTTTGTGGGGATTGCAGGACATATTAGGATACGCGCCGGTGACAGAGGGAAGAAGAAGAGGACGGAACATTCAACATGGTTCCTGGTTTGAGTGACAGTAGTAGGCGGGTGCTTCGGGGGTGTGTTGTGGCGATGATTTGGTTGTGTGTGTTGATCGGTACGATAATGTATGATCCATATCTGCGACCTGAACAGCCAGAGGTGGTGATAGTGGGTAGGAGGTCGCAGCCAGACCATCGCGGGAATCTGTTTTTGGGGATGGCAAGGAAGGTAGCTAAGGCAGCTAATAGGTCGGATTGTTATGTGTGTGGCTTGGCCCCGCTAGCGGCCGACGCAGGTCTTCCTTTGATTGCGCACCCCTTAACGAAGTGTCATGCCAATGTGTTGAGGGACGTGCCTCTCTCCGGCCCATGCGACGGGGTGGGTCATGATAAGATGTTGAGGTATTTGGGCCGGGGGTTGGGGTCGAATAAGGCGATAGGATTTGGAGGTCTGAAGGACAGTAGCCCCATTCCAGTGGTGTTTAGGGCGGCTGGGTTTGAGATGTGCGTAGAGGGGAAGTCCGGTGGTAAGGACGTGGGGTATTTGGACGGCTGCTTGGGTGAGAGTGGAGTATGGGGTAAGGATTCAGAGGCGCCAGCCCCTAGGGGGGCGTTTTGGATTTGTGGTGAGTATGCGTACGCGGCGTTGCCTATTAAGTGGAGGGGTAGGTGTGCGTTGGGGTATTTGGTGCCAGCTATGAGAGTGTCAGATGTTTTGCCGACGATTCCCAAGTCAAGGAGGAGGAGGATGGATGCGGACCACTTTTTCAGGGTGGCTTTTCCCTGGTGGGGGACGTATGCGAACATGGGTGAACTGGACCATCTAGCTCGCGTGTTTGAAGATATGGCGGCTACGACCGCGAAAGGTTTGACCCTGGAGGCTCAAGAGTTACGGTCCTTAAGACTGATGGAGCTGCAGTCAAGGACAGGTTTGGACTTCCTGTTGGCAAGTTCGGGAGGCACGTGTGCATTGATTGGTCAGGAATGCTGCACATTTATCCCAGAAAATGACGTGGGTGGCATACAGGAGGTTATAGAGCATTTGAAGAATATTACTAGGGAGATGCAGCCCGCGCGGGAGGACTCGTGGGAGGGCTGGGGTCAAAGTTGGATGGGCTATATAGGATGGACGATTGCTAAGTATTTGCTGTGTGCTGTGGTGATGTTTGCGGTTATAGTGGTTTGTGTGAATGTTATCAGGGTGTGTGTGACGTACGTGTTCAGGACTCTCGGCGAGGTTGGTTCTGCGTCTGGGGACCCACACCGCTCGGTTGCGCCTGCGTATGCGATGATGGTGATAAGGGATGGCGCGGAGGGTGGCAGGGTGGGTGTGGGCGTTCCGATAAAGCCGAGGTGCCCGGCGTCCGCGCTGGCAACTATTCTCTGATCTGGGTGGTGGACATTCAGGGTTGGGGAGTGGGAGGGCCGGGGCGTGCGTGTGGGTGTGAGGCGGGGGACGTTCCTGGACGACCGTGCGTTGCCGTTGGCAAGATAGGGTTGTGTATGCAATTGTGTTTTTTTCCCCATAGTAGGTACGTTTGGTTTGACTGTGTGATGGGGGGCGGTGTACCCGGGGTTCGGTGTTGGGTCTGGTCGGCTATGCATGGCCGTCCGGCAGGGCACTGGACTCTGGGGATGCTGGCCTGAAGGACGGGTGAGGTTGCCGGGATGCTGACTGCCTTGTACCTGTGGTGAGGTGGGTTTAGACCACTGTGGAGGGGCTGTCAAGGTCTCTTCAGTAAACAGGGTTGACACCTCACGGCGTGCGTGGCGCGGCGTCCGTGGCATTCTTTAGGTTACCTCTGGGGGACACGTGTCTGGGTGACAGGTGTCCCCTGGGGGGTGTGGTACTAAATAATGGAAAAGAATGTGAAAAATGAATGTAACTATATTAATCAAGATGTTTTTGTTTTCCGAGGAGTATCAGAATTGGAGCAGGATCAAGCGGAAGTAAAGGAGAGCGGAGATTCAACAAAAAATAGGAACCCAGTGTGTTGACAGAGATCGAACGAGAAGAAAAACAGGGAGTAGAAACGGGTGGTATCACACACATGTATCAATTACAATTGTCTCATGTTTAAGAGTGTATGAGGAAAGTAAAAAGATACTCATACAGTGAATGAAAGGAACCTCTCAGGAATTTGATTATAAAGACAGAGTAAAGTACAAGTCCGGTTGATAAATTAACAAGAACTGTTGTCATTGTGTGCTCTGATCTCCAGCAGTTCGATTGGCCACGCGGAACACCACAAATCAGGTAAGAATAGGAATTTCAACTGGACAAGGGACAGAAGAGAATAGGAAGGGCCCACAGTGCCACTATTGGCTGTCCGAGTAGGAGTTAGTCACAAGAAGCATAGACACCTACACTTAGATAGGGATAACACAAGCTATTGTTCTGCCTGTTGCCATTGTTACAAGATAAAAAAGACAAGAGAAAAAATGGGGCGAAAAAGCGCATATAAGAAAATAAAAGACACAACCGACGCAGGTAAGTCGACCGTAATTGGGTGGATGGAAGAAAGTCCAGTACAAATTATTGCCAATGAACACGACACGACAAAAGGTAACAAATATTATTTGAACAAAGCAATTTATATATCAAAAAGATGGAATGAAAGATGGGAGCTTGAGAAACGTTGGCCAGTCGATGGTTCTTTTGATTTGGAGTTAATAGCTCTTATAGGAACACTAATTAAGGTATACAGATATCAAGGGTACGAGGAGGAAAGAGCAAAGAAAAGGTTGCAAGAAACAAGCTTTTTAAAAGCTTATGCACGGGAAGCTGAGAGAAGAGAAAGTGAAAGGAAGGCCATTGCAAATGGCAATGATGCAGACAAATCAGTAGAGGGGGTAGTCCAGGTCACCAGAACTCCCCAGGCCCCTGACACAACACCTGTCACCGCCCAAAGTGCAGTGCAGTTAGCCTCACCCACCCCAGCCTCCTATCTTATGGCCCAACAGGAAAGAATTGAGGGAGCTTTAGCACCCCCGCCATATGCCAGTAGGAATGGGGAGACAATATACCCCATCCTACCTTTATTAGAGATGATAAGCCCTTACCAGTTGACAGATGATCTGGGGAACAAAGAGAAGGGACAAGCAAAGACATCTATTCAGCTGACAGCTAGGCAACCAGATAGGTCAGCCTGGACTTGGTCAGACAGAGAGGGTGTGGCCGCCTCACGGCGACCAGACAGGTCAGCCCAGACTGGGTCAGTCAGAGAGTATGCGGCCACCTCACGACCAAGGGAAAGGATAGAAGAGACGTCAGAGCGAACTAGAGTGATACAAGCAGCTGAAAGAAAGGGAAAGGAAGGCTATGAGGCAATGTTAAAAGAGAAAGAGTGGGAAAGGGTGAAGGAGACCTACGGCCAGCCTCAGAGAGTTTATGGCCACCAGAGAGTTTATGATCACCAGAGAGAGTATGACTATCAGAGAGAGTCTGTCCGCCAGCCAGAGTACCTCCAAAGCCCCCCAGCTCCTGCGCCCCACTCGGTATACCGAGATCTCATTCCCCCCCAGCATTTTGCTTCCCCTCAACCCCAGTCCCGCAAGGGGGTAGCCCCTGGCAGTCACGAGATTGGTCTCACGACACAACAGTGGGAGGCTATAGATGCAGTAGGTGAGAAGCCGGAGGCTATCGACCTCGCACTTGGGGGGCAGATGACACGGATACAAGAGGATCTGACAGAGATAGAACAGGCGCTCACGGACTTGGACAGGGACCAAGTGGTCCTAGCAGGGCAAGTTCCCGACCACGCAAGCATGGAAGCGGAGGGAAAGGAATATCAGGAGTTCATGAGGGTGCGGGCTGGCATTGAGGGAAAGCAAATTGCCCTGAAAGACAAAAAAGGAGAGAAGCAAGAGGCCCTCCAGAAAGTACAAGAGGCTGTAAGGGAGAGAACGCAGACCAGATCACAGACGAAAGACAAGCAAACCCCTATCCGCATGACTCCTATAATAATAAGAGGACAGGACCTGGAATATCACCCCCTGAAGGCGTCGGACATGACACAGGTGACTGAGAAATTGCCGCCCCTCCAGAATGGGGCCAACCCTTGGATTGCCCAACTGGAGGAGTTGATGGTCGGCACAGAAATGGCAATGGGGGATGTCAAGAAAATATTGACAAACATGATGGGAAAAGACGGCATGGAAAAGATACTGGAGATGGCTCGCCTGCATGGCCATGTGGGGACTGGAGCGCATGATGCGGACCTGTTCACAGCGTACAGGGGAGTAATGTGGGCGGCCCTACGAGAAGCCTATCCAACGAGACTGCACGCAGACCAAATTCAGATTGGTACTTTGGAGACAATAGTGCACCCCAGGCTGTACGTACGACAAGCCTATGCCGCGTGGAAGAACACAACTGGTCAGGAGGCGGGACTTGACCCTATGCATGAAGCCTCGTTAAGAGCCAAGATTGAAAACGGCCTCCCCCTAGAGGTAAGACAAAGATTGGCCGAGGTGGTGTCATTGTCAAGGATGGCGCTGGACTTATATATTGATCAAGTAGAGCATTACGTTGACCTGTATCGGAAAAAAGAGCAAAGAGCAAAGGAGAAGGATACGGAGCAACAACGTAAGATCATGTATCAACAGCCAACCGATGCAGTGAAGGTAGTGGAATACCTTCAAGCCTTAGTCCAGGCCCCACAACCAAGAGGTGGGACAGGCTATGAAGGGGAACCGCAGGAACAAAGACGGGCTCAAGTGGGAACACAAGGGGGTCATGCGCCAGAACAACAACAAAGGTCAAGAGGAGCAATCGGGTGGCAACCACGAACAAGAGGTGGAGGCAGAGGCCGGAATCCGAATGGATACGCGGTGCGGCGGATGGAGTGTTGGGCGTGCGGGGAGACTGGTCATCTCGCACGGGACTGTGGACAGGACTATCAAGCCAGAGGGGGAGACCGGGGAAGAACTTGGCAAGACCAAGGTCAACCCCGAGTCCAAGACCAGAATGCGAACAATGGCCCGGCAAATCCATCAAGAGGGCCAGATGTACCACTATGAAGAGGCCCAGAGAGTCCAATGGGGAGGTGTCAGCTGTCAGTGTCGTCTTTAAGGGAGGAGCCTATTGTGTGCGTAACGGTGAATGACAAATCTGTCAAGATGATGGCAGACACCGGTGCGGCCTACACGGTAGTACAACCCCAAGACGCGACGCACCTAACCATGTCCGGTCGATACGTACGGACAATTGGATTTGAGGGAGTAAACCAGCTGACGGCTGTTACCGAACCTGTGACTCTGAGATATCAAGGCAGGGAAGCGATTCTCCCTGTGCTGGTCTCGGAAAGCACACCTATTAACTTACTCGGCCGAGATGGGCTGGGGTTACTGGGGATGGACATTAAATGTACTGCGGAGGGTTGCGTGATAGCCGAACGAGAAGACCAGTACTATCAGATGGTACAACGAATTGACAGTCAACCACCAGAGATCTATTGTCTAGGGGGACTGGACCAAGAGCTACTTGGCCCCGCCTTACAATGGGAGAAATGTATCACTGCCAATATGCCTGAAGCAAGGGATCCAAAGACCCCCTATCACTGCACTCTGCAGTATCATAGAGATGCAAACTCGTCACAGACTAAGGAGTGGCTGAGGGTGCAACCTGACAAAGTACAGCTGAATGCTACCAATATCATATTGGGGCCACAGGGAGCAGCGTTACGTATTGCACGGAGCGACTATCTGCTTAAAGAGCACGGCATTATGGATAGTGTTCCCCATGTGACTTTGAAGGTAATCAGCTCATGTGATCAACAACACATAGGCGAAATGATGAAAAAAGCTGAAGGGATAGAATTTGAACAGATGAAAGAAAACAAACGGATCTGGATAAGCCCTGATAAAAGGTTTATTAAGATCATGGTTCAAGGCACAGGGATGGGTCGTCCCCAAACTGTGCAATTATCCCAAGAGACACTGGGAGAACTCCCTAATGCATCAAGCCTCCAAGAGGACATGATGGAGGCGGTGCCTGAGACGCTGTGGGCAAAAAACAGCACTGACATTGGACTAATCAAGTCCGCTCAACCTGTGAAGGTGGAGCTTAGACCTGGGGCCACCCTGCCTTGGAAGAAACAGTATCCATTGAAGGAGAAAGCGGTGGCTGGAATCGAGCCACAAATTAAAGGACTTTTAGCTGCAGGAGTCTTACGGAAAACAACTGATCCCCGGAGCAACACGCCGTTGCTACCCGTGGAGAAGCCTGATACCTCTTACCGGCTGGTGCATGATCTAAGAGCTATCAACGAGGTGTTACTTGACTATCCATCAGATGTCCCCGACCCCCATAAAGTGTCGTTGAAAAAGTTGCAATATTGTAAACCTAAAGTGATCTATTTAGGACAAACAATTTCACAGGGCCATCGGGCTATTTCAGAAGAACATTTGGTGGCCATAAGGACGGCGCCCAAGCCTGTGACGGTACGACAGCTAATGGGATTTCTGGGTATAATGGGGTACAGCTCTCCTTGGGTCGAGAACTATACGGAAATAGTGAAACCATTGAGAGAGATGCTGAAAGAAACGGGCGTTGATAAACAAGTCCCGACTGTTAGAGGCGCCGGCCCTGGCGTTGCCTAACTATACCAAGAAATTCATACTCTACGTCTCTTCTTCACCAGATCAGAAGCAGGCGTGTGCGGTGTTGGCCCAGAACACAGGGGTGGGGGCGCGACCGCAGCCGATGGCGTACTACTCAATTGCCTACTCGGAAGTAGAGATGGGGATGGCTCCATGCTACCGAGAAATGGCTGGAGTGTATACGATGTACGAAAAAGCCGCAAGTATTATGATGGGATATCCAGTGGATATCATGGTGAGGCATGGCTTAAAGAGTCTGTTGGAGTCCGGTAAATATGCACTAACGATGCCTCGCATTAAACACTACTACAGACTTTTGGAACAGGAAGATGTGACGCTGGTCAGGTGTTCCATAACGAACCCGGCAGCTGACATCCCTACGCCTGAGGATGGAGAACCCCACGACTGTTTAGTCGAAGTCGAGAGGTACTCTAAACTCAGAGCAGACTTGCAGGCATTTCCATTTAGCAGTCCAGATCTGGAGTTATGGACTGACGGCTCTTGCTATCGTGTTGGCGAGGGACTAAAAGCAGGTTACTCCGTGGTAAGGTCACAGGGCGAAGGATTTGTGGTAGAAAAAGCCGAAGCATTATCACAACCTTGTTCGGCCCAATTAGCAGAGTTGGTCGCACTGACGGAAGCATGCAACATGGCAGAGGGCAGAACTGTAAATATTCATACAGATAGCGCCTATGCTCACGGTACCGCATTTTTACATGGAACAGTGTGGAAAGGGCGAGGTTTTAAGAAAGCTGACGGAAGCGCCATAAAACATTGTAGTCAGATTAAACGGTTGTTAGAAGCAATTATGAAACCAAAGCAGATTGCGATAATCAAGTGTGCTGCCCACCAGTCTGACGAGTCAAAGATAACTCGAGGAAACAAAAGAGCAGACGAAGCTGCCAAGGAAGTGACAGGTGCCGACAGAGCAGGTAAGTTGAGTTAGAGGACAAGATAACCTACAAGGATGTTTTGACTTTCCAGGAGGAGGCTAGTCAGGTAGAACGGAACCTCTGGATAACCAGGGGAGCTTGTCAGGATGATTCAGGTTTGTGGCGCAGCGTCAGTGGATTTGTGGTGGCTCCTGCTGGCCTGGTCGGACTGCTGATCCACACGGCTCACGACTTTTGCCATGCGCACAAAGGAGAGGTAAGGAGAAAAATCAGAGAATATGGCTTTTGGGCGCCAGATTTGACCAGTCAAATTGATCATGTGATACAGAGATGTGTAATATGTTTGAAAAACAATATACGTAAGGGGATTAGTGTGTCACCAGGACATATCCCCACGCCCAATGGCCCAATACGAGACCTTGTAATTGATTACATTGACATGATTAAGCCCATTAATCAGAAGAGATATATTCTTGTCGTTGTCTGTCGTTTTTCAAGGTGGGTGGAGGCGTGCGCCACCCGGCACAAGGATGCAGCATCTGTGGCTAAGTTCCTATGCCAGGAGGTATGTCCCCGGTTTGGTTTAATGGACAGAATCAGCAGCGACAATGGAAAAGAGTTTGTCGACAAAACTGTACGTTTAATACTCCAACATTTAGGCATAAAACAGCGATTGGGGGCCGTTTATCATCCGCAGAGCCAGGGGATGGTGGAACGCATGAACGGGACGCTAAAAAACAAGCTGGTAAAGATCTGTCAACACACAGGATTGAATTGGTTGAACGCTCTCCCTCTAGCACTGATGGCATGCCGGTCAAGCGAGGTTCGCGGACTGCGTCTGACACCGCACGAAATGATGTTAGGTCGCTGCATGGTAGTACCAGGTTTGCGCGCGACAGGCAAAGGTCAGAGTTTGGACATCCTGGACAACGACATGCGTGAGTACGTAAAATACATGTCAAAGATACACAAAAGTATTCTGGATCATGTCTCCAGTAGACAGGAGCATGAAACCGGGGAGGAGGTGAATAGGCAGACTACACCTCAAATACCAGGCGACTACGTTTATGTTAAAGTATTTAGACGCAAGTGGTTTGGCGCGAGACGAGAAGGGCCATACAAAGTCGTTCGAGCCACCGAGAGGGCTGTACAAATTCAAGGATCGCCTATGTGGTTTCACGTTACTCATTGTGTAAAAGCAATCGATACGGACCAAGAATGGGAACCTGAACCACAAGACCTTGAAGGTAAAACCGGGGCGTTGCAACCAATACATGAAGGCGAAGTGAAAGCGGCGGAAGATGAAATTGGGGTGGCGCTAACCCCAAACGATGGGGAAGACCCGGATGATTATGGCGAGCCAGACCGAGGGGGCCACGATTGGCCACAAGTAGAAGATGAAGGTTTTTTACAGGAACCAGACAGAGGAGAAGATTATGAATTGGAACATAATAATTTCTCCTCTGTGGACTTGGAGAAGGTACCAGAAGAACCGGAGGAACCAGTGCTTAGCACAAGCCCGGAACGAGATACTCGACCAAAACGAGTCATCCAGAAGCCTCAACGGTATACATAGGCGAAAGAAGGGATAGTGTAACTGATAGGCCTTGGAGAGGGCGTGTATATATTAATTTTTCATTTTTCATTAGCTAAGCTCTCTCCTTTTTTAGAAATGTTTAGATAATAAATGCAATGTAAGGTCTTTTCTTTCAGAGTGGATTGCACAAAACAGACACATTTGGTTAAAAAAACACATAAGTATAGTCTAAACCTGGTAATTGGTACGATCACCTTTTTGCATAAAGGGACGGACCTAGACTGAAGTGAAATTGATATAACTGATACATTGTGTATAACCTGCAAATGAGTGGAAATTGTTAAACGGTGTGAGTGAATAGAGAACTGTGTAAACATAAATGGATTCATAGTCGGTCAGTGGAAGAGGGAGCTAATGTGGGTGTTGAAAGCAATTGATACTAACAAATATGGAAAATGAGTCAGAAGGATTCTGGAAAGGTTTGGTTCTGAGGTAATTAGGCTAAACAGTAAGGTTAAAGTAATTATAAACAGTTTGATTGAGAAAATACTAACAAGTATATTGGGGATCATTAATCCCCAAACCGGGGAAACTGTGGTAGATTTCCACCAAAGCAAACTGTGTATATATTATTATTGTACAACAATCAACGATTACAGAATGGCAAACAACAAGAGGTACTATACATTCACAAAATCTCTCCCCCGCTCCTCTATCTCTATAACACAAGAAACAAGAGACACATCGCTCACTTGATACCGCAGCTGCCTGTCTCAGACTTCCTCAGGGGAAGATGAAACAGGCGGGCGCTGATTAAGTGAGAGATAGTGACCGTTTGATCTTCCTGGGAAAGTCAACAAATGGGTGATTTTACAACCCAGTGCTCTAGAACCATCTGGTCAGAACAGATTGAATACAAAGATACTAAAGAAACTGCCTTGTAAGGTGCCAGACAAGCCCTAAGGGGGGGGCAGCTGTCTCTTCTGAAACAAAGGGACAATTTGATCAAAGAGGGACCGTTTGAATCCACTCTGTGACCTAATCAGTTCAAAACGTCACTGTAGTGATTTAGCCAATGGAGAGCTAAAAACAAGTGTTCTCCAATGAGAAAGCTCGAGGCGAGTTTTGGAAACGCCCGCTTGCCGTAACATTAGAGGCGGAGCCTAAATTTGGATATGGCCAAACTCCTCGCTAGGAGAGAGACACAAAACCCCACGAGACCAGACCAGGAAGCAACTACAGAATACACACTCTTTTTCTCCACTAGACCCAGCAGCAGAGAGACCGACGCAGCAAATCTACCGTTGAAGAAGCCGAGACACGAGAATGTTTATAGACAAGCCTTTTTATTGAGAATTTAGCCTGAATTCTACGAACCTCCGGCATAGGGGATGCATCTCGTAGGTTCATTGCACATTATTTCTTTTGTAACATCTGATTGAAATCCTTTTTCATTAAAAACGGATTCTCTTCAAACTGCTCGGACTTCGATTTATTCAACGGCCGCGCGCCGTGGTTCTCTCTCAGGTGTACGAGCAGAAACCAGATTATACATTGGTTATCTGCATTTGGCGAGAGTAGTACTTCCAAGAGCTTTGTAAGGTTTAAATCACAACGCAGAGTAGGACGATTAAGCTAGGAAGTTACTACAAATGTGCATTGGTATTTGATCACGTAAGCATCTCTACGTGTCTGACCCCATGGTGTGCACAGAGCTTGATAAAACCATAGATATATAAACACTAGATGGCTCAAGGCGGAGTCTCCAGTGTAGTTCACGGGTGGCCATCTTGCTTGCTTTAAGGTGATGATCTGCACAAACAAAAATACTCTTAACTCGCTGAAATCATGACGGATTTACAAACGGTTTGGTTTATTACAAATGTTATTAACGTGGCTATGATTCTTGTTGGAATCGTTTTTTATAATACATTTGTTTTCATATGAAAGACCATTATAAGTATGCAGTATGATAACTACATCTCTGATGTTTTTAACAAACCAAACGGTTGAAAATTTTGCAAGCTATGGTTATTTCAATAGTACATGCACCATAGACATGCATGTTATGAGTGGGCGTGCTCCACCCACGCAAGATGGCCACCATGTGGCAACGCCGGTCTCCGTTGGCCAGCAGCGCGGGTGAGTCATCTAATATATCTATGGGTAAAACTGCTTTCTTCTTTTATGCACCTTGGGAATGGAAGGAGCTGCAGAATAGCATTACCTTAGAGGCACTATCCTTTCAATACCTTTTAAAACCTTGACTTGAGGTCGACTGTGTCATGGATATTGCTGGTATTATATATAAAATGTATGAGATCTCTTATTTATTTTAAAATGTTTTACTTTTAATTATGAACAAGTACTGTGACATGAAACAAGACAATACACAACAACACAATAAAGCTTTGAAAAAGTGGTTAGCGTCTGCCTCTATTTGATTCTCATAGAAGAGGAAGGATAGGATGAGTTGTTAAAACTGATGTGTAATGTGTGTTTACAGAGGGATCTTGGATTGTATTATTAATTAGACGGACTGAAGGGGAATGCTGTAGATTAATTGAATTGTATTGTATATTTGGCTTTGACTTAATGTAGTGAAATTGTGTGGTTTGTCTTGTATTTTTGTATTTGGACTTCAGAGTAGCTATACTGTTTCTGCCAGCCAACTGCACCACCATACCGCCCCCTACCCCCAGATGTCCACAATGGAAATACGCCTTTTGGCTTTATTGTGTTTTTAACCTTGATGATTTTTTAAATGTATGTATTCCTGCTGGACAGTTTTATATGTATCTTTTATGAATTATCGAATAAATCAATAAATCAATCAACCACCAACAGCACAATACCAAAAACCCACAATTCCACCCCAACATCCTCCCACATCTACCCACACCCCACCCAGAAATGATTAGAAAAAGGGAAGGGGGAGAAAGAGATACATTATTAGAAAAAGACCAAAAGAAAAGAGCAAAAAAAAAGAGAAAAGAAAGAAAAAGGGAGGTTTTCAGGGGGAGAAAGAGATGAAGAGGGGCTAGTCCAGGAGTCTATCAACGTTGCACACATAGGTGAGGAAGGGCTGTCATCTACTGTAGCAGTGCAAACTTGATTTTCTTGAATCTAATGAAAACATTGTGTCTTCCAACGAAAGAAAAAGAGGAAGGTGTGATTTCCAAGCAAGAAGGATCCTCCTCTGCGCTATAAGAGAGGAAAATTCAATAGCATCTAATTGACTAGTGTGCAGATTTGTAAAGATATCAGGAACTACGAAGATGGTGATCAGGGGACATGGTTGAAGATCCATTTCCAGGATATTGGACGGGTATTTAAAGAAAGTGTCTCAAAATTACTGCACTTTGGGGCAGAAATGAAACATGTGGCTAAGGTTGGCAGGGGCGGGGCTAGAGCAATCACATCTATCATTCTGTTCTGTTTTTAGTTTTGCCATAGTTTTGTCTCTCCTACCCATGTAAAGCGTATTTTGAGCACCTGGAAAAGCGCTATATAAAATAGATGTATTATTATTATTTACATTGTGATAAACCCCAGCTAGTTCTAACCTTCTTACTGTCTTTTTACTACTATGTACCCTACTACTATGCTACTATACTTATACTACTACTTAGCATGCTAATATGTCTATACTACTATGCACTTGACTCAAGCTTGTTACTATTTGACGAACAATGCCACTGACCCTTAGCTGACAGAGAGGTTCCTCTCTGGCTGACTTGTTGTTCACAATTTGTAAGTCCCTTTAGATAAAAGAGTCACAGCTAAATCACTAAATGTAAATGTAAAAATTTTTGTCTGGTTTTAGGCCTGTGTAGCACCTTAAATTGTACGAGGCTCAATCTAGCGCATCAAGTAGTGGAGCTGATCCTATCTACTGCCCCAGCCCACTAATCATCAGACAGTTCAACATCCATCTCCTCCCAAGCAGATCTAGCTTTGTCAGAAATCTCATTATTAAATGACATGATGGAGAGATAGTGCTGCACTCAGAGTGAAGCACTCATGTTCAACACTGCTAGACGAACAATACCACTCACCCTTTGCCGTAAGAGAGGTGTACCCCTCCTACTGACTTGCTGTTCACAATTTGTAAATCGCTTTCGATAAAAGCATCAGGTAAATGCAAAACTATATCTGGGAGATGAGAGACTTCTGATGAGGCTTAAGCTTGAATAGTTCCTCCCAGGGCATTGAGGCTGGTGGCGAAGGGAATGAGGAAAATCAAGTCCATACAAAGTTCCATACCTGAAGATACATCTTCTGGCCGCCTCAGACCCACTCCTATCCGAGCTCCTGGGGGGTCATCAAAGCAAAGCAGGCTATTCTCTGTCCTCACTCCACAATGGTGCAACGAACTTCCCACCACGGGCAGGACAGCTGAAACCCTTCCAAGTTTCCCCTGTCGACTAAAAACACACCTCTTCATGCACTGTGCTACTAAGCAATATATCTTGCCTATACTACTACCTACTATGATAATATGTCTATACTACTATGCACTCAAGACTGTATCATTCAAGTTCAACACTGTTTGACGAACAATCTTACTGACCCTTCCTGCTGACTTGTTGTACAGAACTTGTACCTGTAAATCGCTTTGTATAATTAGCTAAATTACTAAATGTAAATGTAGTAATGTAGTAATGTAAGCGTGACAGATCGTATTTGCACATTAGAGACTCAAATATATTTGAATCTGACATAAATTTGTTTAGGGTTTGAAAACAATGAATTAAACCTTCAGGGAGGGTGAGTTTTACCACAGGACGGAAAGGACATGTCGAGAACGAGAGGGGCGTGGTCACTATACGGCGTAGTCACAGTGGATTCAGTGCTAGTATTCAGTGGAAGACACATTGTCGGTGTCTACAAAAAAAGAAGAATCACTTCGGGAGTAGGCACATGCAAGAACTCTCCTCACAGGTTTCAATTCACAGCCATTTCGTAACGTGATGTCTGAAAATGATTTCACATTGCAGAGAGGGAGGTTGTCTTAGGATTTCACTGGTCTAGTAACGGATCTATTACACACAAATTAAAATGTGGGTATTCAAGACTGCCGTTAGTTCAGTAGGTGAATTCTACACATCTGACAATATCATTATTATATGTTTTTTTTTATATTATATCATAATCATCTATACACTGTGTTTCATGCCTTTTTTCATGCATTTAGTTTATTTAGCATATGCTTGTTAGTAAGTAGTAAACAGTCTTCTCTCACAGGAAGGTTAAAAAGTCTGTGAATTCCTATCCAATTTAATAGACAGGCCTTAGTTTGAGAGTGGACTGAGGTTATATGGTCGTACGTACTGGCGAATCGCGTCTCGCTCTTTCGCCATATCGAGATATACCTCATCTCCAGTACCTACTGTACTTCATTAATGAAAACAAAGCACCCATGCACTTGACCAGGCCCCGCCCCGCCCCAGTGTCCTCCTATAAGGCACCAGGCGTGGTCACACTCGCCCTTCCTCTTTTTTCGTTTTCCATCATGGACGTGCTTTGCATCCCATGTAACTAGCTGTTATGAAATGCCGAGAGAAATTGAACAATGTTGGGTTTTCGCCGGAGATTTACCAGCCCCTGGAATCTTCTCGGCATGTTCCAACGGCACGTCGGGTCTGTCCTGGGGTTTCCTCGTCTTTTGACAGCAGATCGAGGGATATCGCGCGATGTTTAGCTATCGGGCTAACTCGCGCTCAGGTAGGCTCTGTGCCATCAGGCATTAATGTTGGCGTTAGTAATACTGCTTGTTGTCCTGTGAGACAACCCAGTTGTGTATTGGCGCAAGGGGCAGGATATCTGGGTAAACGTAACTCTGAGTTGGAAGTTTTCCCGGCTATCCTGGGTGCTAATGCTAATGCTGTAATGCTGGGTCACTGTTCCACTGTTCCCCGCTGTGGGATGTCACCGCTTTTCCCTCCTCTTAACCGGTTCATTGATGAAGGTCAGTCGGTAGCTAATGTGAGGGGTTTTGCTGAGACTTACTTACCCTTTTTACGGGTAAATGGGCTGACAACAGGGTGCAAGGCAGGTGTGCCTTGGCTTGAGAGCCAGGTAGCATCGATCCTTTGGGTCTTCCCTTGGGGAGGAGGAAAGGTTTCTTCTCCTTAAGGCTCCTCTTTCCGCGGAAGGACTTTTTTGTCGTTCTGCGGAAACGCGGGCGGTATTTGACCTGGGCCCCACACCGCCTCACGCTATGCAGCCAGAGGTGAGAGCACGGCCTCGTCAGCGACTATGGTGAGGCCCTCGACCAGCATATCCCCCCCCCCCCCTGAGGTACCCTGGGCTTTACGTCAACAGGTGTCCACAAGGCCGACAGCCTTGGCGGCCGAGGGATCGGCTACATTGGATGAGCACGGCCTAAGAAACCGCCGCCGTCCTGCTGTGTGCAGCCCGCTCTCCGATCACTCCCTCCCCCAACACCAGCGGAAAAGGGGCTCTGAGTTGTTTCCTTTGGCTGCGGGCCGCAGGCCTTCAATGAAGCGCATGTGGCCCCACGTTTCGCTTCTCATGGGGACAGGGGCTGACACCCAGTTGATGGCTGAGCCTGGGTCTGTCCGTGAGAATTTTGTGCTGTCACTGTGGCTCCCTCGACACGCATTCTGCGTCTGCGATTGGTGAGCCTGGTGTTAGGTCTGTCACCTTCAAAGGTTGTCAGCAGGGGGACTCGAGGCCTCTTCGAAAGAATGCTCAGCGCGGGTTTCCCCGACCTCGCCTTCGCCAGGCCGGGTATCACGTTAGTGCCTCCCACTCCGGAGAGCCCGGGAGTGGTCTGGCAGGCGCGCGTGATTTGGGTGGTAGTAATATCACTGCAGGGCTACGGTGTGTAGGAACCCATGGGATCCTCACACCTTGCATGTCCAGCTGCAGAACAGCCCCTCAGTGGTCCATGCTGGAGGGGTGTTCAGTGGGGGAGCTCTTGTGACCTGGTATGATGTCAGGTTCTCCCGTATCAAACCGGCCCTTTCTGTCGGGGTCCCCCCTTCGGTGCGATTGCCTCGTGGGTTGTATCAGGGACCGATGTCCCGACTCCACGAAATGCCCTGCCCGCACGGTTAGCAGGTCCAGAGTTGGCTACGCACAGCGGGTGGGACCAGGCCGTCTATCTACAGTTCCTTGCGGGCCAGCGCCAAATGGCGGCGGGTGCGCTTTGGGAGTATTATCACATATGGCTACAGCAGTGCCGTATGTCGGAGTGGATGGAGAGAACATTGAGGCGGGGGCTTGTCTTGCAATTCGCACAAAACCACCCTCCGTTTTCAGGTTTGGTGCAGACCCTGTTGTCAGGGTCGGCAGCAGTGACAGCTCTGGCCGACGAGATCCAATCTCTGTTGGCGAAGCAAGCCGTAGTCGTGGTCCCACGGGAGGACGCGATGTCGGGCGTCTACTCCCGTTATTTTCTGGTGCCCAAAAAAAGAGGTGTCAGACCTATACTGGATCTGTCCGCGTTCAATCGTCTGATTGTGGCGAGACGGTTCAGAATGTTGACCATCAAACACCTGTTAAACGCTGTCAGGGTGGGAGACTGGTTCACCTCCATAGACCTGAAGGATGCGTATTTTCACATCCCGATTTTCCCTCCTCACAGGAAATACCTACGGTTCCTGTTTCAGGGCGTGGCGTACGAATACCAGAGGTTGCCGTTCAGCTACTCTCTGGCCCCCCGCACATTCACCAAGTGCGTAGAGACCACGCTGGAGCCTCTACGTCGTCAGGGGATACGAATTCTGTTCTATCTTGATGACATTCTGCTTCTCAGCCGGTCGGAGGAGGTCGCCAGGTCTCATACCAGGCTGGTGGTGGAATTCCTCACCAAGCTGGGTTTTGCTGTAAACTGGAAGAAGAGTACGCCTATTCCCAGTCAACAGGTGGAGTACTTGGGCTTGGTTCTAAGCTCAAGGCCCATGAAGTCCGAAGTCCGTAACCTGGGCGTCACCCTTGACTCCACACTTTCATTTCACTCCCACATCAAATCTGTCACCAAGTCTGCCTTCTACCACCTCAGGAACATCTCCCGTCTCCGACCCTCACTCTCAGACTCTGTGGCTGAGACCCTGATCCACTCATTTGTCACCTCCCGGTTGGACTACTGTAATGGAGTCCTGTTCGGGGTACCCAGCAAAGCCCTGTACAGGCTCCAGTATGTCCAGAACTCAGCTGCCAGGGTTCTCACTCACACCAAGCCCTGGCAGCACATCACCCCCACCCTCATCCATCTCCACTGGCTTCCAGTCAGGTTCCGCATCACCTTCAAACTCCTGCTCCTCACCTACAAATCCCTCCATGCCTTCGCCCCCGGTACCTGTCTGATCTCCTCCACCAGTACACTCCATCCCGGAACCTACGATCCTTTGATCTAGGTCTCCTCTCCATCCCTCGCACCAGGTTACAGACTTTTGGGGACAGAGCCTTCAGCGTGGCGTCCCCTACCCTCTGGAACTCACTCCCCCCCCGAAATCCGCAACGCCCCAACCCTGGACACCTTCAAATCCGCTCTAAAAACACACCTCTTCACCAAGGCTTTCCCCATCAGTTAGTTTTAGATTAAATTAGGTCCATTATCCCCTACTTTCCCTCATCCCCTCTTCCCCCACCCTACTTTCCTTGCCCTATTTTTTGTCCTGATTGTAAAGCGACCTTGGGTTCTATGAAAGGCGCTATATAAATTTGATCTAAATTTGATCTCGGAGCAGCGGCGAGTGTCTATCCTCGACGCGCTCAGGGGTCTCCGTCCTGGCGGGATGGTTACAGCGCTGTATGTGATGCGCCTGCTCGGTATGATGGCATCTGCTCACTCTGTGGTCCCTCTTGGCCTCCTCTTCATGAGGAGGATACAGAGGTGGTTTTCCAGTATGAAAATAGACCCGGTGAGAGACAAGTGGAAACGTTTGAAGGTTCCCTTGTCGATACGGGGGGATCTCGCCTACTGGAGGAGGCCTGTGTGGAATATATGTATGACGCCCCCTTCCTCCCCTCCCCTTCCCCCACTCCCCCCATTGTTCACCTGTTACTTAACTGCTCCCCCAACTGGGGAACGGGATCTTTTTACCTGACTGACGGAGCTGGTCTGTTTAGGTAAGATCTCCAGCCATACTCTCTATTGTTGTATTGATTTGATTTGATCTGGTTAATAAACCTTATTATCTGGACCCTCTGAGTGAGCAAGTCATTTGACTCTATTCCTATTTGAATACTATTATTATCCTACAATTTGGCGTCGCGAATTTCGAATTTTGTGCAGACTGATCTGTTCTCAGGTGTAGAGAGAAAAGGATTAGTTTAGGCCGGCCGGTATCTGGAACACATTGGTGTGATCCCCACTTCTCTCTGCACAAGGTGAGCATTTACTGTGTGTTTTAATATTCGAGACTATGGCTGGACAATAGAATAAAGTGTGTTGAATATCTGGGCTGTATTGGGATTCGTTACGGGGGAAACGCGTGTACTCCGGTCCTATATCAGGAGGTTCTGTTAGGATTTGCTATAGGTTGAAGTGCTATTCCTGGTCGAGTCGGAGCCGACTAAAAGCTAAGGCACACAGTGGTTGTCAACAAAGGAAGATACGTGAGCTTATTAGAGTGATATCATTGGAAAACGCTACTCTCTTAGAAACTATTCTATGATTCTTGTGGCAAAGAGGCGGGACGCTAGGACCGAGAAGCTGTTATAATCTAATTAGATTTAACAGAGTAACGATATATATTCATAGATACAACCTTAAACTAAGCTCACTCTTCCATTCCTGAAAACGATATATTTGGATTGAATTAATCAATTAATCATACAGAGAGCGGGAAGAAAATAAGCGGTGCCTCGACAGTACGTAAATGTACATTTAACGGGACATTAATCGCTGGTTGAAGGGACCGAGACTATGATTAAAAGGTATATATAATCTAATATATCGCTATTAAATTTCGAAGTTCAGGATTCGGTCGTTATGCTTTAATAACGGTGTATAGGTATATCAAGGGTATAAATGCCTTATCGCAGCAGGGTGCTGGGCGATTAAACGAACAGCGATCCAATACAGACCAGGTATATACACACGTTAACTTTTATGTATTTTCGTTTGTTTGTCTGTTTGAGTCTTGTTTGTGTGTGCACAGTATTATAACCCGCTGAGGTGTTTATTGAGTTAAGAACGAACCGGCTGATATCGCAAAGCATTGAGTTAACGTTATACGTTATACGTTATACAAGGAAGCCAGGAAAGTGATTTCCGGTAGTGATTTCCGGTTGGGAATTGTAGTTTTGGTTCCACTTCCGGTTTCACGATAGGTAATGATAACGGCGCTATAAAATACATAGTGATAACGATACATAAAGTAATTGGAATAATATGTATAAGGATTCAACATCTAAATTAGGTATAGCAGTATACAACTGAAATACATATATCTTAGAATCAGACCTGAAAAATTAACTTTGACTTGAATGAATACCTAAATTGGTTCTCTAGAACAATATAGATTGCTACAGTTAATAAGCTATAATTAAGATACCAAGTATATAAAATAAGTTATAATTAAGATACCAAATATATAAGATTGAGTGTCTGGTCTCCACCTTATATACAATTATTTAGTTATAACTAAAAATAGGGCATATGTTCTAGTTTTTTTGTCTGTCTATCTCTGTCTGTCTATTTCTCTCTCTCTCTCTTTCCTCCTCACTGTTTACCAGTCTGATCATATCAGGGACGTTACATCGAGGGCAACGCGGGGCATATAGCTGGTATCATGGGGCGTTCACTAAGCAAAAATGACGTTACCGGGAACTCTTCATGCTAACAAAATATGGACCTATAGCTGTAAAATATTTGGGATTGTGGTCAAAATGGACAAAAAACAACTGGCCAGTCCTAGGGTGTTTTCATAACGGGAAACTTAGAGGCGTACGCGAAAGTTTCCGTGAACGTGCCAGATCGTTTACCGTGAGAAAACAAAGTCGTATCGAACATGCATTGGTTTTGTGGCAATGTGAAATTGATTTGAGAAATATGACACGTTTAAAAGAAGAGGCGGAAAAAAGTATTATAACGCAGTCTCAAACTAAAACGCTTGACAACGGAAAAGACAGAGAAAGTAACACAAGGCCCAATATCAAAAATGTTAAAGGCCTATATCCAAGCCTGACCGCAAGCGTGGTAGAAGACGATTCAGACGATGACATATCCACAAGAGTGACGTTTAACAGAGACGCACATGTGGTTTTAGATAGGAACCCAGACGAAAGAGAAAATGTAGAAGCAGGACCATCAAGGAACAATAGACCTGCTAGTTCACCAACAGTGCAACCACCGTCACCACCAGCGGATAAAATAGAAAAGGTTAAAACACCTCCGGAACCATCACAAATGGTCACTAGATCCGAGAAACCGACCAGCACATATCCTATGAGGATTGTCCCACTAGGCGAAAATGTAAACGCTACAGTTTACCGACCATGGTCACCGACAGAATTAAAAGGACTCGTTGAACAATTTCCCAAACCCGACAGAGACCCAATGGGTTTTATCGAACAATTGGATTTAATATGCCATTGCTATAGCCCGACCCCTAGGGACATGAAACAGCTAATGTTGGGATGTCTAGGAAATAAATATCACAGCGTCTCAACGCAAATGGCTATTCCAAGCAGTGATGCCTGGAGTGAAAACAACACTAGAGAACAGTGTATTACTGCGATAACAGCCGCGGTACAAGGTTTGGCAAGGCGAAATGCATGCATGTCAAATATCACAGCTTGCGTTCAAAACGAGTCTGAAACAGTCGATGCGTTTTACAGTAAATTCAAAGCGGCTTGGGCCGCGAACAGCGTATTAACGGCAGACGAGGGACTCGCAATCCAGGTATCCTATTTCGTTAACGGCCTCCTACCACACGTTGGAAAACATTTGAAAGCCGTCCAGTTAGATTGGGAGAGCTCTCCTATTACAAACGTTAAGAACGCAGCCATCAATATAGAACGACAGCATCACGACAAGAAACGTGTCATCAAAGACATCGGAGTCTTTGTATCTCGACCAGAGGTGGTAAAAGAGGAAACAATACACTGCTATCCAGCTAGAAATTATTACCCCCAGGGAAACAACCAAAGGGGTGGGGGTGGGAACACGCGAAACGGGCCTCCACAGAGGAACGGGGTACAAACATGTTACCACTGCAATCAACCAGGACACCGAATACAGGAGTGTCCCCATGTAACATGTCATATTTGCCAACAAAAGGGTCATGTGGCGTTCTATTGTCCAAAGGAGAATAGAAACAATGGGAACAAAGGGGAATATATGCAAAGAGACTCACACAGGCCCCACAAACCCCATCCTAGCGCCCCACCATATGCAGATTACACTATGGCGGATCCGTTCAAAGGAGACGAGGCGACGAATGTCGCATAGAGGTGCCAACAGGAAAAAAAGATCTGTCTGGAGAATGTTATGCAAATATTAACAGCAAATCCCGAAGAGGAACCCAAAATTAACTTAATGATAAATAACAAAGAAGTTACTTTCATGATAGACACCGGGGCCACACAATCATCAATTGATGAGAGCACAATGGCATTACCCTTGTCTGGACAGTCTGTATTAACAGTCGGGATAAGCGGTGTCCCACAGACAATCCCTTTGTCTATACCAGTTAAAATAGAATCAACTAGCGATTCTTTTTCAACTGAACACTCTTTGTTATTAACATCTAAAGCAGCAGTTAACCTTTGTGGACGAGATTTGCTTTGTAAAATGAACGCTAACATTTACTGCTCACAAGATGGAGTCTTTTTACAGCTACCAGAGAAGGGAGAAAGAATTGAAATACAACAGATGATGTCACAACGAGTGGGAAATGTGATAGAATACAGATGGAAATTAAATAATGATCCTATCAATGAGTTTGTTTCCACAGCATTGAAAGAAATAACAGAAGCCGACACAGGAGTGAACGCGAGGTGTTTACAGATGAAGTTCCTGGCCGAACACCACGTAACAGCGTCCAAATGGGATACAGACGTACCAAAAGTATATATAGAAAAGGTAAAATCATCCATTGGTAAGACCACACTGTTTCCAGCATTCTCAGAAATATACATCTCCCATGAGGGCATTGCAGCCACAGTAATCTTATCAGAAGTTCAAAGAGTGGCAATTCATGACTCTGATTATACCCCACACATAGCAATCGCATTCGACACGGCGGAAGGAGAACAGGACTTGTCCCCCATGATGAAGAGACTACAGACAGACAAAAGAACAGCTACCTCCCACACTGTTAAGATGAAAAATGGGTGGAATTTAACTAGATTGAAAGATGGATACATAATAGCCACACCCCCATTCATGATTGAAGGGCCATTGATATGCATACCAGAGCCCCCACACGCTGTTTTCCTTCCTGAAACTTCATTGTCTAAGGTACCCCATAAACTGTGGGCATCACACTCCACTGAAGTCGGGCTAATGACATCTGCAGTCCCCCACAGAGTCACACTGAAACCAGATTGTACCCCTCCCAAACTTGAGCAGTATCCGCTGAAACAGGAAGCCATCGATGGAATAACACCAGTAATAGAATCACTGCTATCACAAGGCATTTTAAAACACTGCGAAAGTCCTTGCAACACACCAATTTGTCCCATTATAAAGGCTAACAAACGTGATTGGCGATTTATACAAGACTTGAGAGCCATAAATCAATGCGTGATCCCCATCACCCCATTGGTTTCTGATTCATCTACAGTAATGGCATTAATCCCCACAACAACAACACATTACACAGTAGTGGATTTATCCAGTGCATATTTTAGTTTCCCAATCCATGCCGACTCACAATATCTTTTCGCTTTCGAATTTAATGGTAAACAACTGACGTGGACGAGAGCACCACAAGGATACACAGAATCAGGAACATTGTATAGTCAAGCTTTGCACCACGACCTAAAAGATATACAGTTCCCCGGCGGAAGTACACTGTTAATGTTCATAGATGACCTATTGTTGTCATCCCCAAGTGAAGCAGCATGCCACACAGACTCTGTCATACTATTGACTGCCCTTGCAAACAAAGGACACAAAGCGTCATTGCCAAAACTACAGTTTTGCAAAACCAGAGTAAAATACCTGGGACACACACTCGACGGTTCGAAACGGGTAATATCCCACACCCGAGTACAAGCTCTGCAAAACTGCCCCAATCCAAAATCAAAGACAGAAATGCTATCATTTTTGGGAGCAGCTAATTTTTGTCGCCAACACGTGTTCAACTATGCCGCATTAGACCAGCCTCTTCGTGCACTAACGTTATCTGACCAACCCAAACAGATCGCATGGACTCCGACACTACAACTTGCGTTCCAAGCAATGAAAGAAGCTTTAACCACAGCGCCCGGCCTTGGCATGCCAGACTACAGTATGGAATTCTCACTTTTTGCCGCAGAAAGAGAAGGCTACGCGACAGGGATCCTAGCCCAGAGAAATTGCGACAAGATGAGACCAATAGCATACTATTCACAAAGACTTGATAGTGTAGCCTTGGGGTATGCTCCATGTCTACGGTCAGTTGCTGCAGCCGCGTTCTGCGTATCGAGAAGCGCCAACATTACTCTAGAACATCCAGTAACAGTCTACGTCCCACATTCTGTGTGTATTATTTTACAAAACGCAGCTACACAACACTTATCAGCATCCAGACACACTACATACACAGCGATCCTATTGGCAAACCCAAACTTGACCATAAAACGTGCACCGCCAATAAACCCAGCAAATTTTGTTCCCCTATATGAGGATAACGAAATGTCACATAACTGTATTGATACAATCTCAGCTGTCACCTCACCCAGAGCCGACTTACAACAAACACCACTAGTTAACAGTGATCTAGTATATTATGTTGACGGTAGCGCGTCAAGACACACTAATGGATGTGATTTGAATGCTGGATACGCTGTTGTTGATGACCATGTGATGATTGAAAGTGCAAAACTACCTAATAATTGTTCAGCACAGGCAGCAGAGATCTTCGCTTTGACGAGAGCGTGCGTGTTGGCCAGGGGTAAGTCTGCTACAATTTTCACCGACTCAAGTTATGCGTTCAATGTAGTGCACAATGTGGGATTAATATGGAAACACAGAGGGTTCATTAAGACATCAGGCATTCCCATCAAACATGCTGTATTAGTCACTAACCTACTAGAGGCGTGTTTACTTCCTAAGCTATTGGCTGTTGTAAAATGTGTTGCACATTCTTCTTCTCCTTCTCTGGTTGCAAAGGGAAACGCCAGAGCGGATCACTGTGCCAAAAGGGCAGCGACCGTCCCCTCCCTGTTGGTAAAACAAATGGCTATCACAATCGCCAATGATAATACTCCCACTTTTGATCATGTCGTTTCATTACAGGCAGAGGCGACATCTGAGTGGCCAGTATGGACGTCAGCAGGTTGTTCCAAAATGCCAGACGGCATGTGGAAACATGCTGACGGTAGAGTTGTAGCTCCAAAACAACTCCTCCCCCTGTTAGTAAGATTAGCACATGGACTTAGCCACGTGTCAAAATTCGCAATGGTGGGCAGTATCACTTCACAGTGGCACGCGCCAGGTATCACCAGTTTAGCTCACCAATACTGCTCAAGATGTGTTGTATGCAATCAACACAATATAGGTAAAGCTATAAAGACTAGACGTGGCGCCCACCCACCACCGTGGGGACCATTTGTTAACATCCAAATGGATTTCATCCAATTAGAAAAAAGCATGGGATACCAGTACGCGCTAGTCTTAGTAGATATGTTCTCTAAATGGGTCGAAGTCTTCCCATGCAGACGCAACGACGCTCAAGCAGTAGCTAAGGTATTAGTCAGAGAAATAATTCCAAGATTCGGGTGTCCACACTCCATAAATTCAGACAGAGGTACGCACTTTACGGCACAACTGATAAACAACTTATCTACCGCATTAGGCATGAAAATACACCTGCACACACCCTACCACCCTGAAAGTGCAGGTGCGGTAGAAAGACAAAACTCAACCATCAAGAACCGTCTAGCTAAGACATGTACAGAGACAGGCCTTAAATGGCCCGACGCCCTCCCCTTAGTATTAATGCAAATGAGATCAATGCCAAACAGAGGAACAGGATTGTCACCTCACGAGATATTATTTGGACGTCCAATGTCGACACCAACCACAATGCTTCCCCCGTTATCACAAGTCCAGTTATTGCTAGCAGACGAAATTGCTATTAACTATTACAAAGCTTTGTGTGCCCAGATGAAGAGGCTCCACCCCTTAGTGAGGCAGGCACAACCACAACCACCAACAACACCATGTCATGGATTGAACCCAGGTGACTATGTATATATAATGGTGTTCAAAAGAAAAAGTAAACTAAACCCCAGATGGTCTGGTCCATTTCAGGTGCTGCTAGTAACGGACACGGCAGTAAAGTGCGACGGAAAAGCATCCTGGATCCACGCATCCCACTGCAAAAGAGACAATATCTACCCCATCCGCCAACAAAGATTAACACCACCCTGGGACAACATCCACCCTGTAAAGACACCACTGAAACCCACAACCAAAGAAACCCCCACCACCCAACGAACGACAACACCAGCACCGCCTGGGACCTACTGGATATGTGGCGCACAAGCTTACCCGTCCCTTCCACCCGGATGGAAAGGCACATGTGCATTAGGATATTTAGTGCCAGCCATGAGAGTGACACCGACCCTACCACAACACCCACTGACTAGAAAGACACGCCATGCAAATCACTTCCACACACATGACCGGACCTGCAAGACATGCGACTTTTTCAGAGCACTAATCCCCTCCTATGGTGTGATGTCAGCCCTAGATCAAATCGCAGACCTATCCACACTGATAGAAGACTTAGCCAACACAGATGCTGAAGGACTGTCACTCGTCAGCAACGAACTGACATCAATCAGATTGATGACATTGCAGAACAGAGCAGCACTGGACTTCCTGCTATCTAGTACTGGAGGAACATGTAAACTAATCGGTCAAGAATGCTGTGTCTACATACCTGCAAACGACAACATGACTATACCAAGCATCATTGAACACCTGCACAACATCTCCAGAGCCGCACACATCCCGCCAACGTATACCATGACCGATTGGATGACCGAGAAACTTGGTACAATAGGAGCAGTGGTAGTTCGGTACATTATGTATGCAATAATAATATTTGTTATCCTAGTAGTGTGTGTGCATACTATAAAATTCGGAGTTGGATACATCACAAAAGTACTCTGCACAAGCCAACCCCCCCCGATAACCATGATGATCGCCACGACCATGAGAGAAGAAACGCAAAACGAACCCACCAACCCCCTTGCACCATACTTCCACAGATACGCACTAGAATCCACAATGCAGAACCTCTAATCCAACTATTTTAATTCATTTTATATTTCTCTTTAACATTCCTGTAAATTGTGTCATTCACTGAGCTGATGGTCATATTTGCATTAAGTCCTATTCCATTCATGTTTTTACCGTTTTATCTCATTGTTTACTATTCTAATTCATTTTATATTTCTTTTCATTTCTTTATCCAACCTTTAAATGATGTATATTTTACCGTTTTATCTCATTGTTTACTATTTTAATTCATTTTATATTTCTCTTTAACATTCCTGTAAATTGTGTCATTCACTGAGCTGATGGTCATATTTGCATTAAGTCCTATTCCATTCATGTTTTTACCGTTTTATCTCATTGTTTACTATTCTAATTCATTTTATATTTCTTTTCATTTCTTTATCCAACCTTTAAATGATGTATATTTTACCATTTTATCTCATTGTTTACTATTTTAATTCATTTTATATTTCTTTTCATTTCTTTCATTCACGTTTATATCTGTTTGCCAACCTTTAAATGCTTTTATATTTTACCATTGACCTGATGGTCATAGCCAGATGACAGTGTATATACTAAAGTAAAAGGTGTTGCCATCAAGTAAAAAGTAAAAGGGGCGATATTCACAACCCTAAAAATACACATAGATCTTAACCCACACTGTATAAATACTGACATTCAAATAATAACTCATTTTATCTTTAATTGTGTATTTTATATTACATTCATTTTATATTTACTTTGTTTATTTTATATTTCACCATATTCTATCTCATTTATTAATTCATTTTATATTTACTTTAATTCATTTTATATTTACTTTCATTCCTTTAATTGTTTATTTTATATTTCACCAAATTATCTCATTTATTCATTCCTTTAAATTGTGTATCTCATGTGTTTACTATTTTATATTTCTTTTCATTTATTGACCCTATGACCGAAATAGGTCACAACAAGTTTATAATTTTACTATTTTATCTCATTTATTATCTCATGTTATGCTGACCTTACCTATTCCAGTCATACATCTGAGAATACTTGTCCCAGCCACATTATAAAAGAGAAAAGGACCCAACTGTGGAATATATGTATGACGCCCCCTTCCTCCCCTCCCCTTCCCCCACTCCCCCCATTGTTCACCTGTTACTTAACTGCTCCCCCAACTGGGGAACGGGATCTTTTTACCTGACTGACGGAGCTGGTCTGTTTAGGTAAGATCTCCAGCCATACTCTCTATTGTTGTATTGATTTGATTTGATCTGGTTAATAAACCTTATTATCTGGACCCTCTGAGTGAGCAAGTCATTTGACTCTATTCCTATTTGAATACTATTATTATCCTACACCTGGTACCCTCACCAGCGGGGTCCCCATGGGCGGCAGGCTGTCACAGGTCGCGGTCTTCACCGACGGCTCCCTCATGGGATGGGGGGGGGACGTGTTGGACCAACGCAGTGGGGGGCAGCTGGACGGTCCATGCTGCCCGGTCTGCCATGCACATCAATGTGTTGGGATTGAAGGCGGTCCTCCTGGTCCTCAAACGGCTCGGCCACTTGGTGGTGGGCGAGCACGTGTTGGTCAGGACGGACAGCATGACGGCAGCAGCGTATATCAACAGACAGGGTGGAGTACGCTCCATCTGTCTGCACCGGGCGGCGTTCAAGCTCTGGCTGTGGGCGTCTCGCAATCTGCGCAGCCTGAGGGCGCTCCACATCCCTGGCAGGGAGAATGTGGGCGCAGATGTGATGCGCCCAGATGTGATCGCGGGCAGTGATGCAGTCGTAATATGGGAACTGCCCAAACGCCACTTGCACGCGCGCTTCCGCGCACGCGCATACATGTTCCCTCGGTTGCGCACAGAACAGATGATTATTATGCATAACAATGTTTTAAATGTAATTGTAGTTACAATTTCTTTAATTGAATTAACTTACACTAGAAAAGTAAATACAAACTAAATTAACAATGTAACTTAGAGTTAGTTTACAGAAGGACAGTTTCCTTCAGACTGAAGCACAACTTGTCTCATCCTTCCAGTCGGGCACCAACCCCCCACCAATTGGTAGCCTACAGGGCTTGTATTTTGGTTTGGCACTTCTCGTTGTTATGCTATCGGTATCCTATTATTATGCAAAGTCTTGGTGATAAGTGCCGGCCGGGTACTTATCGCACGGCGCGACGAGTCCAGTGACAATTGTGAACGCATTTTTGTGTGCGCGCGTGCACATCATTGCGCGCACTTCTGCCTCAGTGACCTACCTAAACGCAGTTTAACCGTGTTTGTGCACGACTGCATGCCTGGAGGGGCGGTCCTCGTTCCGACGAGTGGGGACTACGTCCAGACATAGTCAGACAGGTCTGGGACCGCTTCGGGGAAGCCTCGGTGGATCTGTTTGCGAGCAGACAGTCTCACCAGTGCCCCTTGTGGTTCTCGGTCAGTCGGGGGGACGATCCTCCCTTGGGGGTGGAGGCCTTCTCGATGTATCCATGGCCGCCCGGGATTCTGTATGCTTTTCCCCCATACATCTGATCAGTTGTTGTTGGAGCGGGTACGTCGGGAGCGCAGGATCTTGATCACGTCGGACCGGGGCACAGCTGTGTGGTTCCCGGTCCTGATCCAGCTCTTGGTAGCCCCGCCGTGGCCTGTTCCTTGGTCATCGCGGGCCCTCTCTCAAGCGCACGGGTCTCTGTGGCGGTTCCCTGTGCTGGGCCAGCCGCTGATGGTTTGGCTGGTGAGAGGGTGAGTCTGGAGAGGATGGACCCTTCTGTGGTCGACACCATCCGGAACGCGCATGCTCCCTCCACTATCGCGGGTTACGCGGGTAGGTGGCGTATTTTCCAAGAGTGGTGTAAGGTGGACCCGGTGTCCTGCCCCCTGGACGCTGTCCTTTCCTTCCTTCAGTCTATCTTGGATAAACTGTCGGCTTCGACGGTGAGGGTATATGCCGCGGCTATATCCTCTTGTCATGAGGGGTTTGAGGGCGTTACGTTGTTCAGCCACCCTCTTGTGAAGCGTTTCCTGCTTGGCGCTTGGCGCCTTAAGCCGGTGAAACGTTCTCTGTCTCCGAGTTGGGACCTCCAACTGGTCCTCGGCCGGTTGTCCGAGGCCCCGTTTGAGCCTCTTGAGCAGGCGTCTTTGGAACAGCTGTCTTTCAAGACTGCATTCCTGCTGGCCATCACCTCCGCTAAGCGCACGGGTGAGCTTTGTGCTCTCTCGTGCGGCCTGAGTGCTTGTCTATTCGTGTCAATAGCGGTGCGACTCTGAGGCCTAACCCAGTCTTCGTGCCAAAAAATATCCGGAGCTCTTTTCGCTCCAGGGATATTGTGGTTCAGGCGTTTCATCCGCCTCCTCACGCTGATGAGTTAGAGGCGAGTTTTCACCTGTCGTGTCCGGTCCGGGCTTTGGGGGTTTACCTCAGCCGAACTCAGGACCTCAGGGCTACCGATCAGCTCTTTGTTTGTTACAGTGGCTCTTGCGCTGGTAAGGCACTGTCGAAACAGCGCCTGTCACATTGGTTGTGCGAGGGCATTGCCCTTTGCTACACGTTGGCTGGGCTGGCCCCCCCTGGGGGTGTCAGGGCGCACTCCACTTGTGGGGTGGCGGCCTCTGCCGCCTTGTTGGGGGGGGCCTCGGTGGAGGACATCTGTGCTGCGGCCTCCTGGTCCTCCCCGGGTCCCTTCGTTAGGTTTTACCTCATGGACATGACTGGGGGTTCTGTCTCCCAGGCGGTTCTGAGGTCTGGGACCTCCCCTGCGTCCCGCGCTTCGGTAGGTTAGCAGGGGTGTGTGGGTGTGTGCCACGAGGTGATGTGTCACACGTGGTCCCGCCTGTGCTGTGCGTTTTTAGCGGACTCTAGTTCCCTCTTTTTCGCACTTGGGTGGAGTTGACTGCCGCCCCCTCTTCACTAGGAAGGGGGGGGTGACGGGACTCCCCTCCCCCCTGGTGGTAGGGCTTGCGGGTCCTCAGGGGGTACATTTGTCAGGCCTCGCGTCTGCTCTGTCCCAATATCTCGATATGGCGAAAGAGCGAGACGCGATTCGCCATTACGACCATATAACGATTATATGAGTTATATGAGTACTGGCTGAGCGCCTCGCTCTTAGCACGCCCTGAGGTCCGTTGAGGGGGTTTTTCTTGATGGAAAACTTTTCCAGAGGAAGGGCGAGTGTGACCACGCCTGGTGCCTTATAGGAGGACACTGGGGCGGGGCCTGGTCAAGTGCATGGGTGCTTTGTTTTCGTTAATGAAGTACAGTAGGTACTGGAGATGAGGTATATCTTGATATGGCGAAAGAGCGAGACGCTCAGCCAGTACTCGTTTTCACTGGTCAACGATTGCTATCTTGAGGAACATCTGGCATCCTGCTATCTTATCTTAAATGTCAAAGCATGTTAAACATCTTGTTGATTCATGCATCCCTACATTCAGTTCTGTTGTGTTAATATAAACCCGCTGTGGTCTCTCTCTGTCTCTCTCTCTCATTCAGTTCTGTTGTGTTAATATAAACCTGCCGTGGTCTCTCTCTGTCTCTCTCTCTCATTCAGTTCTGTTGTGTTAATATAAACCCGCCGTGGTCTCTCTCTGTCTCTCTCTCTCATTCTGTTCTGTTGTGTTAATATAATCCCACGGGACAATGCATTGGGATCTTGTACGCGTCCCCAACACTCCTCCTCTCTCCTCTCCTCTCCTCTCCTCTCCCTCTCCTCTCCTCTCCTCTCCTCTCCTCTCCTCTCCTCTCCTCTCCTCTCCTCTCCTCTCCTCTCCTCTCCTCTCCTCTCCTCTCCTCTCCTCTCCTCTCCTCTCCTTAATCAGAGTTTCCAACGCTATAGGTCTATATGACAGGCGTTGTACTCTTAAACAGTAATGTATATTTGTAGATCTGTTATGTCATAAATGTCTATATCTCTGTCTATATCTCTGTATGTCATATATAGATGTAGCAGTACTGTCTATCTGTATGTCATGTTATGATGAATTGAAAATGGGGGACCCTGATGTAAACAAGACGAAAGTCTTTCTCTGGTCTGCATCCCCTTAACAATTGTGTGTATTGAGCCGTACTGTATTGTACCCATTCTGCAATCTGTTAAATACAGTTTTCATTCATTCATTCATTCATTCATTCATTCATTCATTCATTCATTCATTCATTCATTCATTCATTCATTCATTCATTCATTCATTCATTCATTCATTCATTCATTGTCCTTGTGTTACATAAAACCCATCTGTGGCCTCGTGCAGAGGAAGGTGGTAAATACATGTTAGATATTCCAATGTACAGTTTTGCATACCATTGACTCAGAATGGTCTGTTTTATTGAAATCGTCACAGCAGTATAGTTTGTTTATACATAGTATGATATTTAAACATGGTCCCCAAAATGAATGGAAGCAAATGAGGAGCCTGACACCTGGGAGGAATGGGGGTGTTGCAGCGTTGGGGATGTTTAAAAAATATAATTGAATATAAAATATAATATAATAATTTGTGCTTCACCTAAAAATTTGGTCAGCAGCCTCCACTGATATGCGGAGATATTCAGACTCTAGATCTATTTGCAGAGCCAGATGAGTGGCAACCTGTGCGATTGGCTCTTGACAACGCACAGTCGTTCTCGTTCAGTATTGACAAAGCCTACAGTACTGTAATAAAAACGTGAGTTATATTATGAGCAGGAGAAACTGCTCATTAGCAGGGGAAGCTGCTCTTTTGTCAAAGCCTGTCAATGAGTCAACAGCACAACCAGGTTACGAAAGATACAAGGTTTATTAATTAAAACATATGACTGGGGGGGCTGTCTGTGGCCGCTCGCTGTCTTTTCTTTGTCGCCGGTGGTCCTACCTAACCACGATCGACCCCTCCCCCCTGGAATCCTAACAGGGTTGTTGAAGTCAGAGGTTCTAGGTAGGATTGTTAGTAACTGTCTAACTGCATATATATAACTGTTTCCACTAGGGATGTCCCGATCGCCTTTTTTTGCTTCCGATCCGATCCCGATCATATGATTTTAAATATCTATCGATCCGATCGTTTCCGATCCGATCTTTCACATTAGTAATCAATTTTGACGCATTTTTGTCAGAAACTGGCAGAGTGAGACAAGCCCATCTGTTGCCTATATCCGGGGCGCGAGCGCGGAGGCGTTTGTTATTACATTCACCCTGAGAAATGTGCTTCTGCTTCATATGAGAAATATTAAAAGTTTCAATATATGTTTGCACATTAGTATACATTCAGTGTTCGACTTACGTAATGGTCCATTCTGGTCTGAAACGCCGACGATAAAGTCACGTAACGTTATCCTCCTGTTGAAAAGTTAGTTTGAAAACTTCGCCTCCAGCCTGCTGCTTCATGAGTTTTTCCTCCACGCGGAATCTCCTCCTTGCAAACATTGCAACTGGCTTGACTTTCTATTTTTAAATGCTTAGTTCCAAACCTCTGACATTAAGTCTAGCTGCTCAAGTCAGTGGATATTAACCGTGTTTCGGGAGCGACGTGTTGTTGTTGTGATGTGGTCGCGACTCGCGTGTAGCGTGTAGCGTCTAAATTAAAGGGAATGTTTGTTGCAACGGTGAAAATTAAAGGGGAATGTGTTTGTTGTGGATAATTATTCTGCTCTGTGTGACAATAAATACATTAATGATGATATATTATGTAATTTAAAACCAAAACTAAGGCCTCTGTATGAGTTTAAGACGTGGACATGGTCATGTTTGTTGAATAAAATTTTTTTTTTTTTGACTGCCGATTTTTATTATAATTTTTTCCCGATCCCCGATACTCTGAAAAGCACGTGATCGACGCCGATTCCGATCACGTGATCGGATCGGGACATCCCTAGTTTCCACTAGAGGGCGCTCTAGGCGGAGCCACTCCAGACACCACCAGGTGGCGAGTATAAATAGAGATGTCTCCTCCTACTCTACCTCTCTCCCCCACCTACCTCTCACAGAGAGGAGGACTCATGTGCTACTGCTCATACCATGAGAATAAATAAACCACGCCAGTTAAAGGCTAAAGATAGAAACCATGCCTCTGGACCACATTATTGTCGCCCTATAGCCGGATTCTGTCAACAAGGGTGCTGGTACCAAATGTAGCAAGGTGCTCCGACCTCGATATCCGAGTCCCACTGGCTTATCAATAGTCAGCGTCTCATCCCCGCCCGCAATTGAACACCTAAGTTCAATAATGACCGCCGATTGAGTCCCTGCTCCTGACGTCATTACCCGGCCGGCCCATTCACATCACAGTACTTTGCTGGAACGATTAATTTTGCACGTACTGTATACAGTACGTGTGTATGCGTGCACTGCGGGAGGTGGCCAGAAGCGCGCAACTAGCCAACTACTATTATATATTATATTAATACAGTATATTCCACTATATAGCTATAGGTGCTGTATGATGACAATACATTTGATTCCTATCTAATTTTGATCCATCGCAAAGCGCTCCAGCTCTTGAATATGGCCGGGGGATCCGATGCAGACCCACAGCTCTCGTATTATAATGAGCCCGCAAGGTGTGTCTCTGTATGCAAGATTTGGACTTTAAGAACGGCTTGATGAATGTGGCGGTGGCTTTTCTTATTGTTCTCTTAACAGACAGGTAAGCAAGAATATAAGAAAAATAATAAGAGAGTATTGTTGAATGAGGCCCATTGTGAGTACAAATACAGAAATTCTGCTGTCAGCTATAGGACCAATGTTGCCATGTTACAACCAGTGTTAATTTTGTTGACTAAATTGATGACGAAAGATGTTCGTCAACAAAGGTTTTTTTCATGACGACAACGAGACCTGACGTCACGTTATTGAAGACCATGTCACGCTAACGAGACTAAATAGTTTATTAAATATCTTTGACCACAACTGAGGACACAAAAATGTAATTTACAAAAACCAGGACGAAATTTCTCTTCATGTATGTTGCTATTGTTGACTAAAACAAGACGAGACAAAATAATTATAACTTTTCTTAATGCCATCGTCCCGAGTTGAGCAGTGTGACTGGGAGCTCCGTTATTAGCATTAGCTGTAGAGCTATTTGAAAAGCTAGTTTTAGCTTAACGTTACCTTGGCTAAAGTTGGGACTATTCATAATCCAGCTGCAGACCTGCAAGCAAAGTACAGCAAGTTGGCAAAGGAGTATTCCAAGGTAAATCACTTTTTCACCAGTAACGTTACATTGTTTGTATTTCCATCTAGCTTGCGTTAGCTAGTGGCTAACCTAGCTCACGCTAACGTGGTCACTGATCGACCTCTCGCACACAATGACATAATGCAGACAGCCATATCGGTGACAATGTTTAGCTTTTAGTGCCAAATGATAAGAGTCTGAGGCGGAGTCGCAAAAGAGAATGTTGAATATTTATTTTTCATTAAAAATCACAACAGAGCCTCTGCTACTAGCTAACCTAAACGGAGCCTTCTGGATAGGAAGTGCGCAACAACGTGTAACGTCCGTGCGGAACCAATGTACCAACAACCATTCTGTGGGTGAACTCATTGAGCTTAGTTGTCAATTAATGATACTAATACTAATCTATACAATCACCTGTTGTTGAATAAATACCATTACTTTCTAGTTATTACTAAAAAACAGTATATATAAAACAGTAGCTGTAAAAAAGAAAAGAAAAAAAGTTTTATAATTTATATAATATAATTGTAATGTATAATTTTTTATGTATGCACTGGTATCGGATCAGTATAACCAGACCTAGACCACCTCTAACTCTAACCCCTACCCAGACCTAGACCACCTCTAACTTTAACCCCTAAGTTAGGGTTGTGACTTAGAGGTGGTCTAGGTCCGGATAGGGGTTAAGAGTTGGTCTAGCCCTTTACATCCATCCATCTAAATAATAATAATAAATTATAATGAATGCTTAACCACCCCTAAGTTACCCTAATCAGACCTAGACCACGTCTAACTCTAACCAATAACCAGACCTCTTCCATGTGGCACTTTAACACTGACCTCAGAATGTGATTTTATATGTTTTTATGCAAGCAGATTGCAATCAGTGTGTACTACTACTAGTACTACTGTGTGTTCTGTTTACAGTATCCTGTTATAGAATAAACCGCTGCCAGACACAGCAGAGAGAGAGAGAACAGACATGACAGAGAGGACAGACACAGCAGAGAGAGGACAGACATGGCAGAGAGAAAGGAAAGACACAGCAAACAGAAGACAGACAGAGTTCAGCGTCGTCTCTCTGGTCAGAAACAACGTCACCACATCCGTAATGCTCTCTTTGATGCATACATTGGACCATGTCTACACCAACATACAGTATACTGTAGGAGCAACAATACATTGGACCATGTCTACACCAACATATATACTTCCTGTGTATCACTTGTGCCGCCGACTCAGATTCCCCTAGGTTAAAAAATAAATACGCAATTTAAATCAGAAAATGTTCCATGTTCTGACTTCTGAAAAAAAAATCCATTAACTAAAAATAGACAGAAATGTCATCCATTTTCGTCGACTAAATCTAGACTAAAACAAAAAAGACAAAATTGAGACAAAAACTGACTAAGACTAAAATGCTCAGACATTTAGTTGACTAAAACTGACTAAACGAAAAATAAATGAAGATGACTAAATATGACTGTCACTCTCCTCTTTCGAATATCATGCAGTATCTGTCTCTAATCCTTTCAATCTCACCATTGTTACACTCTACCGCCCTCCAGGTCCGCTCGATCACTTCACAGATGAGCTGGACATGCTTCTAAGCTCCTTACCGGAAGATGGTACCCCTCTCCTTCTATTGGGCGACTCAAACAAGCCAGAGTCACGCCCCTCATAAAAAAACCATCCCTGAACCCTACCGTCATAGGCAACTACTGTCCTGTCTCTCTTCTCTCCTTCCTTTCTAAAACACTTGAACGTGCTGTATCCAGCCAACTTACTGCTTATCTCTTACAGAATGACCTCCTAGACCCTAATCAGTCAGGCTTCAGGACTGGTCACTCCACAGAGACAGCCCTCATTGCGGTCACTCGGTGCATCACAGTCACGAAAGGGGCTACCACGATAGCTAACTAGCGTTAACGTTACAAGCTCAAAAACCTTATAACTACTACTACTGTCGTGTCCATAAGTTCCCTGGCAGAATACTTTGTTTGTGAGGACAAACGTATACAAAGAGGAGAGAACCATTTTAAATCGGGGCATGTTAGAGTTTCGGGAATGCTGGCTAGCAAGCTAGCTAGCTACTAACATCATGTAAAAAACAATATTAACGTTATAAACTATACACAATATGTACAACGAAACAATGATTTACATGAGTATTTACAGTGATTTAATATGCAGCAAAATAACGTTATACGATTTAAAATATAAATACAAATATGGTAACGTGATTGTTGCTTTTAAAAATGGTGGTTGGCTTTAGAGATGAATGGTTATGACCACCAGAGAGATATAGCCACAGATTCAGGGTCAGTTATTTTCCCATTGTACGAATTGTTAAGCTTATGGAATGTAAGGGAAATCTGATCCTAGGTCTGTGACTAAAGCCAGGCGTTTACGCTGTGGTGACGTCAGTCAGCAGCGCCAAATAGCAGTGTAGTTTCCCAGCGAAAACATAAACGTTGTTATTGTGCTACCTTTACGATTAATTGCGAATATTTTCATGTTGAGCTATTAGATTGTGGATGAATACGCACAGAAAGGTACACCATGCCAACGTTAACACATTCCCTGCCACGCTTATATCCATCAATGTTTGATCACTGCCACCAGTCTAAGCCTATGGAGATGTTTACCTTCTTTGCAGGGCTATAACTTTTTAAATTGTATTGCTAAATTGACATTACTATGGCCCATTCAACATCGATTATCTATCGTTCAGGATGTAGGAACGTTTTACTTTTTCATTCATAGGTTCATACGAAAATACCGTCTAGAATATAAATATGTTTTTATCGTTTTCTGCAGTAATTCCTAGAACGTGAGATATAGGCATAAACGCATATATAGATTATTAAATGCCGTTTGTTGGCGATACACGCTATATAAAAAATGTCAACTGTACATGATCCTAAACGTTATGACTGATCATGCGCGGGTGAACGGGGGGGGGGGGGTCGTTTATAATTCCGTGCTTGTCAGTAAATGCTTTATGTAGTATGGGTGATATATTGATCAGAGCAGTTTGCATGGATAATAATAAACAAACACGCTGAAAATTACGTCAGCGTCCTCTTACCGTTGGCCGGTGAGACTGGAGCAAAAAGATCCTACTTATTTGACGGCGATCGAGTCGATCCATTTCCGGTTTGTATAATAATAATAACAGCCCAAATCATGTCGATTATTGAGTTATGGCAGCGATCCATATACACAGTGTGTGTCTTGAGTCCCGCGACAATATGCAAGTGCCGGACGCATTTCCAAGACACACCGAGATCGACTCGTCCATTTCCGATTTGGCAACTCGCCGATCATCCACCAGGGGGCAGTATTGAAGCGTTGCAGAGTTGTGCATGCTCCCACTGCATTAGCCCAGGCTCCATGAGGGAATTATGAATAACATGGCGAAAAAATGAAATATGATCTCAATAACGTCGTATGCCGTGGATTGGCAGAATTCGTATGAACTTGAAACACGTCATACAACGTGAATGGCGCAGGATGTGTTAATGCTTTATTTCTCTAAAACGAGCCGATTTTTAAATGGTCAATGGGGAAATACATGGAGTGGAACAGAGGGTGGAACAGGAAAAAACGAAGATGACGTAACCACTACACCTCCCTATTCAAGCTGAGAACACAACCCTCGGCACCGGCTTTCTCCCCTCCCCTTTTGCTAGAGAAGTAACCTGGTGTAACCTGAGCGCCCCTACTGGTTGATACCGTTAATACGGCAACCACCAGAAACCATTCGGCTGTACCTTTCCCACTCTCTGAATATAGTTTTTAATGTACACAAATAACAATAACATTAACACTAGCACAGCCATGGAGAAAATGTCACTGATTCCCGCCGGGAACGGGTCAGATGACCCAACAGCTAATATGAGAAATATGAGAAAAATAAACAGTGTAAACTATATAATTACCTCTGAATATAAAAATATGAGGTTTACCACAATGAAATGTAGGTTTGAGTGACCAAAAAAAGAAGAAAAAAAAGATTTAAATAAAAAATATTATAATTATTATATATATTTTTTGGATGGACACATTGACGGGCAAAGAGCCACATGCGGCTCGTGAGCCACGGGTTGGTCACCCCTGCGCTAGATGCTCGCAAAGTGCTGTGACTTTCGTCTGTTCCAACGGCCCATTATGGGGAATAACGTTCTAGTTACATTTTCCTGAAGTCATTTTGAAATTTCAGAAACCGTGCCAGATAAAACGGGTACTTTTAGGAAAAGTCATTGAGTGACAGAGCTGGAGCTCGACCGAGTGACAGGGATACATTTATTGAAAATGCCTAGGGGTCATTTGACCCCTTGTTGGCTGTTCTAGTGTTAAAAGAACAGCTTATCTTTCAAATCTGTTTTAAAAAAAGAAAAGAAAAGGCATGCCCCCTCTGAAGTTCAAACCCTTCTGATAGATAATAGATGTATCTTAATAAATGTTCTGCTCTGGGCTAAGAGGTGTCCTATATATTCCTCTCACAGTACCAGGCTCTCCGTGTCGTCAGTTATGGGCGACAGTGGCTGAGGAGGTAGAGCGGTCGTCTGGTGGACTGAAGGTTCCCGGTTCGATTCCCGGTACTCCCAGGCAGCATGTCGAAGTGTCCTCCCAATGTGCAGGTTGGTGCCTTGCATGGTTGCCTCTGCCATCAGTGTGTGAGTAAATTGGTGAATGTGAGGAACAAAATTGTAAAGCGCTTTGGATAAAAGCACTATATAAATGCACCATTTACCATTTACTGTAAGTGCGGACATGTGTGTATGTGCATTGTGATTTTGTGTATGTGTTTGTGTGTGTGTATGTTTGGGTAGATAATTTGCAGAGATAAGCGTGTGTGGGCATGCGTGTGTACCCCTGGGAGAGAAGCAGGTTTGGGGCTGAGAGGTGTCTGTGTTAGAAAACAACAAGATAAATAACATTGTGAGAAGAGAGATCAACCTCAGGGACACAATAACAGCCCTGGAGGTTGAATGGGAGAGAAGAAGAAGAGGAAACTACAGCCTACACCAGGGGTCTTCAATTAAGTTTGGCCGAGGGCCAAATTTTTTCCAAGCCATCGTATGGGGGGCCGGAAACAAAAACAATGGCTAATTTAATATATATTGATAGTGAAAACATTTTAACTCTGTGACAGACCACCTTATAACTAAGACATACATTTGTGGCAGAGGCAGAGAATGGACAAAATAAACGAGCTGCATAGGTGGCATAATAAACTGTAAACGACATACACATTTGCACTGAACATTATACCTTTGTCTTTTTGCCATTTTATTATAAAACCAGAGACAAGCGCCCATCTCTTATTGGTCTATCTTACATTACGCGCAACCAATGCGTCTATCTGACAGCCCTTTCTGTGGAGCGCACTGGACTATTGAGAAACAATAGGAATTTTCTATTGGTTCTCCCAGTCCACGTGACCATTTCTAGCATTTCCATTGGCTATAGTGACAGACATAGATATATGATAAATGGATAGATACAGTGGATTAGATGCAGTCCAGGGAAAACAACCAATCTAGATATTTCAAGATTCTATGCTATGCTTTTCTGAGAGATGCACAACATTTTGAGATGACAATCGATTCCGATACAATAAAGCAAGTCTTTATCACAAACAAATCCAAAGATATTTAATGTTTTACAAAACATGTCTAGTGTTGCGCCCGGCTTTAGAGGGTTAAAAGCCTAATTGTATTTTTTATTTAGTCAATAAGTGTCTCGTTGTTTTTTTTTTTTTTTTTTTTTGGTCTTTTTCCCCCTCCATTTTCCTCCGATTTTCTCCCATCCCAATGTTAGTCGTATGCCAATTCCCAGTCCCTTCCTGGTCGCTGCGTTTTACCCCCCACAGTCAGATCATTTGGGAGAGTGGAGGCTACCACGTGCTTCCTCCGACACACGTCCAGCCAATCACCGCTTCTTTTCACCTGGCAGCGCGGATTCTCATTGAGAGGGCGTAGCGTGTGGGAGGACCACACTATCCCCCTCACGTCCAATCCGCGCTTAGCAGGCGCCCCGACCAAACTGTAGGAGTCGCTGTTTACAACGACCCGGACCCACCCCGCCAGCTTCTCCCACCCTCTGATACAGCCAATTGTATCAGTGCAGACGGCCAGCCAAGCTGGTGACAACCCCGGAGCTGTGAGCTGGATTCGAACAGGCGAACCAAGCTCACAGCTCCGGGGCTGGTGACGAACGCAATCTCCGCTCGACCACCTAACCGCCCATAAGTGTCTTGTTGTAATTCCTTATATACCTAATGTAGCGCATCTTCTTGAAGCAGATTCAGCTTTTTTTGCTCTGATTTGACTTCAGTTTAATTGCATTGTTACTATTCACATGTGTGGTGCCGTCACAGTCATATATAAGTAAAGATAAAGTTTGAATGACTTACTGAACTGGTGTTTTAATTTCACACCACACATGTGGTGTGGCTGGTTTGTTATTTCAGCACCAGGCGCTGTCCACCGACTTTTTTCATGTTGAGCAAGCGCTACATTGCACCTCGCTGCCTATACCTGTTATTCACTCTCAACAAAACAAAGTATAATAAGCATTATTTAGGTGGTGGTAGTTTCTCTATTTGGACATTATAGCTAACATATAGCCTAGCCTAGTTTGTCTGATTAAAAAAATATATATACATTTTTTTTTAATAATCTGAGGGGCCAGATATTATTGCTGGCGGGCCAATTTCGGCCCGCGGGCCGCCTATTGCTGACCCCTGGCCTACACAGTATGTTTATCAAAACAATATATTTTACCTCCACATTCAGCAAAATATAGATAGAGCAGAATACACCTCTGTGTCCAATACACAAAGACAATCTACATTTGAAAAAAATAAAAACTTTACACCCAGGGATGACTTGCCCATAGACTTAATCCTGTTCCACCCGTGGTGAAAATCCGCCTAAAATATATACCTAGGTAAATGGAAAATTGCTCCACTTCTACAAGGTTCATTTGCATATTCTTGGTATCTAGGTACATCTATGGACCTCAGGGAATGTGTTCACAGTGTCAGAAATAGTGTGTCTATTACTAGGCTTGCTTAAATTGTGATGAAACAAAGGAGAATATGAATTATGATTTTTCTTTGCATATTTGACAGTGAATAACACCATGCTAATAATGACAAAACATAAAAAACCTTCTTGAGATCATGTGTACAAAAGATCGAAGGAAATTAATAAAGGGAAGATGATTAAACAGAAGGTTCTGTAGATACAGTACTGAATTCTCCCATCCGGACCAATGCAATTTGAAATATTATTATAGAATATAGAATAGGAGGCTTATAAATTACCTTATTATAGCCAATTCGCACATTTATATATATATACATATATTATCTTTCAAATGCCCGAGTTCAATTTGGACATCCAAGTACATTTAGTATCACCAGGCGTGCATAAGAACAGATAATGATATCTACTGTAATTTACTGTACTTTTTTATTTTCACCACAGTGCAACCATTTTGAAACTAATTTCAGATCTAATTGTTGCTACATGCTAACAATAGGGAGGAGAAACTAACTGCGTTTCAATATTTGTCAAAAACGTTACCTTTTGTGGCTTATTATCCCGAATAATAACAGTCATTGATATAATTCACTCACAACGCTGAACCTTGAACCCCCATAGAATCTGCCAGGAAGTGTAGTTCGGAAAAATTCCAGCGCTCATCGACAGCAATGCATGTCCTCTAAAAAATGGCCTCAAAAAGACTACAATTCCCATGGTTAAAAATTTCCAAAATGGTCGCCGTCTCGCAATAGACTCAGCAAATCGAAAAGTTAAATCTATCTAAAGGCACTTTTATTTATTTTTTTTAATCTTTTTTTCCTCCGTTTTTCTCCCAACCCAATGTTAGTCGTTATGCCAATTCCCAATCCCCTTCCTGGTCGCTGTGCACCTACCCCCTACGGTCGGTCTGGAAGAGTGGAGGCTATCACATGCTTCCTCCGACACATGTGTAGCCAATCAACCGGTTCTTTTCACCTGGCAGCGCGGACTCTCACTGAGAGGGTGTAACGTGTGGAAGGATCACACTACCCCCCTTAGATCCTTTCCTCGCTGAGCAGGCGCCCCGACCGAACTGTAGGAGTCGCTGTTTACAACTACCAGGACCCACCCACCAGCTTTCCCACCCCTAACACTGCCAATTGTGTTAGTATGAACGACCAGCCAAGCTGGTAGCAATGCCGAGAGCTGGGCTTGAACCCAGCATCTCCTGCACTAGTGGCGAGTGCCTTGCCCACTGCGCCACTTAGCCGCCCTTATCTAAAGGCACTTTTAACCTATTGCTAAACTAACGTATTGATGATAATATAGATTCTACATGCTGTTGTGACATGTTCGTGATGTTAACTCTTTCCGTGCCACTCACAAGATTTCTCGTGTTTTTTTATAGGTGGTTGAAAGCCACTCACGAGATTTCTCGGATTTTTTTTTTTTTTTTTTTTTTAGCGATCTGAAAAATTATTGCATCACCCGAGCCTACCCGAGTATAGCCAAGCGGCGCCGGCGATCACTGTGGAAAAAAGCGCCCCCTGTCGTCTCCCAGATGACATAAGTGATTTTGGAATGGACTCAATGAAAATTAATGGGGAAAAAAATCCGGTACTCCACATTTTCCAGTCCACTGATCCAGCCGGGGTTACCACAGTTCATTCTGGAACCTCAGATCCCCGCTGATCATGGAGTTCTACAGTATCGCGTTGGATCCATACACGTATCGATTTTTTCGAATGGTGATCAGGAATTGGAATATACCAGTTGGATACCATCTGATGTCAGGTAAGGACTCTATGTTATCAGTGTTAGGATAATCAGAGTAAGTTTGATGAAGATATAGGCTGTTTTGTGAAATGTCTTCTTTCGGTTTCACTGTAAAAGTCAGAGAGGAAATCAACGAGGCGATTATCCGTGCGCGGCCGTGATGTGCTTGCGTGCACGTATAATATTGATCATCTAGCGTTTATTTGAAAACGATTCATAAAAAGGCAGACGAATATCAACGTTGTGGAATATTCCACTAAAAGACGATTTTCATAGAATGCTCCAGAATGAGCTGTTATTTATATCAAAACGGGGGCTTTTCTAACTGCTCTGAAACGGAAACGACGCGATAAAAAAACAATCTGCCTTGACAGCACTGACTGGAAAATAGTCTTTGATAATGCGATGGGCAGATTAGACACATAGCCATAATTTAAAACATAGATTAGGCGATATTAACGTTAACATTGGCACCGATGGTGGCATTCAGCCGGTAAAAAGGAAAACCAGGCGTGGCGCTCAAAGTGTTAATACTTGAATACATTTGAAATTTAAATTGCTAATTTTTTACAACAGTCATAAAAATATTGATTAATGACTGTAAGGGACCAAGCAGCCAGACAAGGAGGACACAGTGGTTTTGGCAAAAAGTAAGAGTTTTATTTTACCCATTTCAAAAACATAATTTAAATATAACATAAATGGTCCAAATAATATAGCAGGACAAAAACAGACCTGAACAGAACGGAAGACAATGACAACTAAGAACTCAAAACTATATATAGGCCCTGGCCAGATACATTAATCTAAGTGGGCTAATTGATTAATATTTTACTAAATAATATCTTCCACTTCTAATTAATCTAATAAACAATAAACACACAACACACAACACAACTACCAAACTGCACAACTAATAATCTTAATTAATAAGGAAATACATATAAGGAAACTAAATTACAATACAATAAACCCCCCCGACATCTCCCGCGACATGGTTTGGTCCACCACCCCCATCCGGCCATTTAGGACCGATCAGTCGCAGCTGCTCTGTTGGCCCAGAGTGGGGATGGCTGGCTGTAGAGTTGGAGAAAACAAACAATGAACAACATGCATGCACTTAACCATGTAAGTCAAATAATAAAGAATGGATATGATATCAGTACGCAAGTCTATGTGTCGTGTGTCATTATGTGAAATAGAAATTGTGTATGTGTATCATGAATGTAAACGTGTACAAACATTAACTAACTAAACAAACAATACGGTTAACATGTGCGGGTGCGGTGCACAGACGTATCCGTCACATACTCCCCCTCCTCTGGAAGCTCGCTGGCCAATGACCAGATAGCATTCGGGTGGAACAGGTAAGTAGACTCAGAAAAAAATATCTTACTGGGCTTTCATACCACATGCGCAAACACAGAACTGTACTGAGTATGATTATTGTCTTGAAAAAGCTGATGAAAGCTGTGCACGCTGCCTTGACATCCTGCAACACGTTGTGTCCAAAGTGAACTTTAATCTCTATGGTTAGAGAGACATGTAGAGGGGCGAGCAATGGTTGAGTTGTACCAGGGGTGGAAAATATTCAATTTTAGCCGGGGATGCAGGGGGAGTAGTGGATCAGGACAAGCTTGAAAGTCTGTGTTCATGTGCTTTCTTCCATGTTCATATGATACTGTGATGACCTCACAGGTCGTCACAAGTCAAAAGCGGGTGGCGTCCTTGTCCCCCTTCTCCCCCCCCGGCTCAGTCCGCTCCCAGCCCTGCCGTATGCGGGTGAGGCTGCGGTCCACACAGGGAAGGAGGAGCAGCAGCTTGCAGACCAGCACCACGGAGGGCACCACCAGACACAGCATGTAGCCTGGGGGAGTATACCACTTGTAGGTGGAGGGACGCAGGAACTTATTCCAGCCGTAGATGTACCCATGTGCAGTGCATATGGACAGGGTCAGGTGGCCCAGCTTGGACTGAGGAAGGAGAAGATGTACAAATTAAAAAAGTTAAAATGTTTGGGGGGGGGGGGGGGGGGGGGGGGGGGCACAGTTCCAGAGTGTGGGAGGCCAACCTCTTGTTTTCAGTCTAGACTGAGGTACAGTCAAAAGCCCTGGGCCCTCATTCATCAATAGTGTGCGTAGAACATTTCTATTTCCACACGTAAGCACGGAATGTAGAACTAGTGTACGCACAGGGAAGTCGGGATTCATCACACGGTGCGTAAGCAGGCTCTATGCTCCTCCGTGTTGATGAATACCACTTTGTTCTACCGTCAATGCTCGTGCATGATTATCCATATATGGTCATGAAAATGAGGAAACACCCCCCATGGGATGTGAAATAATGGACTGACCCGAGCGGGACTCTGAGAAACTCCACGGAGAATTCACTGCTGTCGAACCAAGAAGACACTATCGCGTATTATGGGATAAATAAAAGGCGGATTTGTAAACGGTGATGTCAGATATCAACGGCTCCCTAAGACCATTGCTGCAATTCTGCCTGGACAGCTCAAAATACTAATAAAGACCGTTCGTTGACCACTGTTTGGCGTTGGTTGTGTGTCATTATAACCGTGCTGTAATATGAATGCCTTTATTAGTTGTGTTCGATTGGCTATATGATTTGCTATGTTGTTGTCGGCTAATAAAGACCGCGCTGGAATATGACTGCCTTTTCCCGTGTTGTTTGATTAATACCCACGGATTAAAGTTCTCCTCAATTCTATTCCAAATTGCGATGGATCTCCCGTCAATTTTCTACCTGCTGCATATGATTTCTAGAGGCATACTACAATCTATTTTGATGTCAGTATTGGGTAGCCTATATATAAACAATATAATATGAGAACATATACAAGAACAATGAATCTCACTGCATGTATGATAGCCTGCCTTTCAATACATGAACTTGAATTCCATCATGTTTGTGTGCGGGACTCACAAAGCTGTTGTCACAATGGGTGGTACCGGTGTACAGTAATAATAACAGTCCACACAATATCACGATCCATGCCATAGCCTATGTTCTATTAGGACATGATCTGTGACGACAAATGTTCTAGAATGTTTGATTAAGATATCATACTCTGACAGCATGCCTATGAGCAACAAAAACGCGAACTTGAATCCCATCATATAGTCTGTCCACTATCTGCATGGTGTCATTGCAATGCGTTTTCTATTCTTTCTTGTACAGTAAAAAGGGGGAAGAACACTATATTCATATGACTTATTCTGCTTACAGCTTCGAAATTCCACTTGTTTCGTTTAACGTAAAGCCTTTTAAATATAATCAAAACGTTCCCGTGTTTCGGCGGTCTGTGCGCAAAATAATAACGAGTTGAGCTTTATGATTTATGATGAATTGAAAATGGGGGACCCTGGTGTAAACAGGACGAAAGTTGGTCTGCATCCCCAATTAACAATTGTATGTACTGAGCTGTACTGTACTGTACCCATTCTGCAATCTGTTAATAAACTTTTCAATCAATCAATCAATCAATCAATCAAGCTACGCGGAGCGCAGTCAGTCAGTAGCCTACACCCCGTATATTCCGATAACGCTATATAAACCATGCTGCATTCATTCTGAGAGAAAGATCTATTATTCCAAATGCTATTTATAGGGTTTTGACCATAATTACACTACTGTTGCTATTTTACAATGAACTATAATGAACTACGGTTCGTACAGAACATGCCAGTGTTATTATGCACAGAAGCTCATTTCCTTGTTGTAATAATATATTCTACCACTGGGCGCTAGGTACGCCAGGTCTGAACTGTGCGTAGATGTAAGCACGAAGTCAAGTTCAAGTTGAAATTGATGAATCCCACTCTTTGCTTAGAAATGATCGTACGCACAGGGTAAGCACAGATCTGTGCGTAGAACACGTTGATGAATGAGGGCCCTGGTGTAGCTACAGTATGATCTAAACAAGTGACTTTCCAGTGCTGCAAGGACTCAACAACTCAGCAATACACAGTGCAGCAGTGGAGGTTTCTCTATGACAACACGTGAAACACAAATTCACTCATAATTCATAATTATTATTAATTTACATATATATATAAATTTATTTTATTTATATATATATAAAAAAATGTTTTTTTAATTATTATTATTTTATATTTTTTTATTAGAAAAGTTTTCCTCTGTAAAAAAAAATGCCAGTGAATTTTTTCTTTTTAAAAAAATGGCCAAAATTGACAGCTCTGAGCAGGCCTGCACTGCAGTAATGACTGCAGTAATTATTTGTGAAGAAAACTTCACAGGTGTGACCCAATGTTATATAAATAATAAATAACAGCCAATTGAAATAGGCTATTAACTTCGTCTAAGCACGGTCTGTGCAGTTAAACTCTTGCCATTGAATGGAGGATTGAATGATTGACAGCCCTTGCCATCCAATACATGGAGGTTGAATATGATTGGCAGCCTTGCAAATCCAATCAGAGATTGCTGCATTGCAAAGTCAAAACGGGTCCATCTGCAGGTTAGGTTTAGCTCTGGCCAATCTCAAGTTTCTCAAGTTTCTTTATTAGTTGTCATACAGAAAGAAGTACAGAATACTTTTATACAAAATGTAACTGAAATAAGCATTTTGTATAAAAGTATTCTGTACTTCTGTATGACAACTAATAACGAAACTTGAGAAACTTGAGATTGGCCAGAGCTAAACCTAACCTCCGACCCTGCAGATGGACCCATTTTGACTGTTTGAAAGAGCAAGGAAGTAGTTTAGTTGTTGTTTAGTAGAAGTAAGCTGTACAGCTATAACAAGTAAAGTCAGGCTAAATTAAACTTTGCGCCAACATTAGGACCGAAGTATAAACCAGCAACATGAAGAAGTGGACTTATGCATCTGGATCAGAAAAAACGTTGTGGATGAAAAAGTAAGTAGGCTAGTGTTTGTAAAAGCTTGTATGCTAACAGTAGCTAGCCAGCTTAGCCTACATCACAATGATAATCACCAAGCTAACTTACTGTACACACTGTAGGGCTGGGCAATTAATCAAAACAGAATCGCGATATCGATTCATAGACCTATGCAATCTCATTTCTAAGTTATGACAATTTTTTTTTATTATTATTATTATTTTTTTTTACTTTTTAAATTATTTTATCTGGGTTGAACATGATTTGTGGAACTCCCTCTGGTGTTGTGGTCGTGGTATTCACTGACCTTTGGGAAGTATTCCGACATGCACATGGGTATCTTAGTGGTGTAGTGTATCTTGTAGACCAGGCCCATTGCAAGTTGCTGTACTCTGTCATCTACTCTAAGCCATCCTAGGTTGTCAAAGTGGGCAGGGGTGAGGTGGGTTTTAGGAGTAAGGTCAAGCAGTAGTCTGACCAGTTTGTTTTGTGATGTTTGTAATCTTGTTTTTAGTGCCTTTGAGGTGCTTTGGTACCATGAGGTGCAAGCATAGTCGTAGTACCCTTGAATGAGTGCTCCTGTTAGAGTCTTCAAGGTATTCTTGTTTACCAGAGAGGAGATCCGGTACAGGAATCTAGTTCGTTGGTTGACTTAGTTTTATTACATTGGATCCCATTTTGTCACAGGAATGATTTGCCTCTATAGGATGGAACCCAGGTAGGGAATTTCATCTTTCCTTTTAAGATAAGATAAAATATTCCTTTATTGATCCCCTTGGGGAAATTCAGGCATCATAGCAGCATGGGGGAAGGGGGGGGGGGTACAGGTAGTGAAAACAACACAAGCAGTGTAAACAAATAGGTCAATATAATTTACTATCTAACTAACTGAAATATATTTTCACAGTGTCACATAATGTGCAGTATGCATAAGGTAGTGTTATAATTTACTATCTAACTAACTGAAATATACATTATTCATTATTCACAGTATCACAGTATCCACATAAGGTGCAGTATGCCTAAGGTAGTGTAAGTTGTCCTCCTTGGGTTCCTATAAGTCCCAGGTCGATGTCTGGCAGCAGTTGCTGCCCACTGTTGTGGAGCCTGATGGCCACTGGTATGAAGGACTGTCCGAGGCGGTTAGTTGAGTGTCGGGGGGGTATGAGTCTGTGGCTTCCTTGTCACCTTCACCTAATATGTTTTGATCTGGTCAGGTGCGCTGTCACCTAAAATGTTTTGATCTGATCAGGTGCGCTGTCACCTAAAATGTTTTGATCTGATCAGGTGCGCTGTCACTTAATATGTTTTGATCTGGTCAGGTGGGCTGTCACCTAATATGATTTCATCTGGTCAGGTGCGCTGTCGCCTAATATGATTTCATCTGGTCAGGTGCGCTGTCACCTAATGTTAATATGTTTTCATCTGTGTCCACTGACCACTGACACACAGTGGGGGATGTTTTAAAAATATAATTTAATATATAATATAATATAATAATTTGTGCTTCACCTAAAAATTTTGTCAGCAGCCTCCACTGCAGTGCAGCCATTGAGTCTGAGTGAAATATGTGTTGTTGCTTTTGCCCTGTACTCCCAACACATTGGATTTGAATGTGTTGATATTTAGCATTTTAGCATTTCGTTTTTTTTTTTTATTTTCAGATTATATATTAGATTAGATTTAGATTATTGGATTATTAGATTATATATTGTAACTATATTTATTGTAGGGCAAATATAACTGAGAGGGCATACATACCCTAATCTCGCACCTTGTTGCCCATGTGCACATGTCCAGAGTTAATTATATTGTTTGTTATATTGTTTACACTGCTTGTTTACTACCTGTACCTCCCCTCCCCCTCCCCCATGCTGCGATGATGCCTGAATTTCCCCAAGGGGATCAATAAAGGAATATCTTATCTTATTTTATCTTAAAGGGAACAAGGTATGACCTTAAAGCGCAGACTTTCAGCTTTAATTTGAGGGTGTTTACATCCCTATAGGATGAACCATGTAGGAATTGTAGCTCTTTTTATACATACAGACAGTAGTCGCCCTGTTTTGGGGGACTAAAAGCAATTGGATACATTAACAAACTTAAAGTGCCAATCTCGAAGATCTCCATTTAAATAAATGTCTGTTAAGTCACTATCTATCAGCACATGAGGTAACACGATGGTGAATGAGCCCATGGTCCACTGATGGAAGCCTGTGTCTATGCAGCATTACCAACTATTATGAACTGGGTGTCTGTGGTGACATTCCTGGGAAAAGATCTAGCTGATAATATGTAAATGTATACATAATCATAGTATTGTTGTGTGTGAATCAGGGTGTGTGGGTGGGTAGTGTAGTGGTGAGAGCACTCGCCCGGCCGCGACTGCAATGATGGTTGGACTCCAGTTCACAGCTTATACAACACGTAAATATATTACTCATGGCTATATCATAACATGCATTATGTACCTTTTTTCCTGTGGTCAATTAGTACTATATTTGGAATGGAGATCTTTGAGATTAGCATAAAAAGAAAAAAGGCATCAGCAAATCTCTTCATTACATCAATATTGTGCTGTCAGTATTATGTTTGTAGTATTAACTACCTGGAAATGCTCAAAAGAAAGCAGTTGTTGACATTATTGTAATCCATGCACAAAAACTATTATTTGTTTCAGCAAATCTTAGTTACAACAAGATTGTGCCAGTAAGACAGTTTTATGTTTATATGGTGTGACGACGACAGCACTGATCTACAGATGGAGCACACAGATCTGTCAACCATACAACAGTCAGCAATAGGCAGCACTGACACGTTGATTTTAATGTAATTTCTCGATGAAGTGCCTGTCATGTAGCATGCCCTCTTATGCTGCTAACACAATGGTATCAATCTGGTCCAAGTCCAGTGGCGGCTGGCCACTAGGGGCGCTGGGGCGCCGCCCCCCCCTGGTTGAGAGCAATGAGAGAGTAGGAGAAGAAGAACTTGTGTTTTTTTATTTTAGATATTTTGAAGGCTTGAAGCTCTAAAAATAAACTAAACATGTTTAAAATGAATAATAATTACTATTAAAATGCACAATAACGTTAATATAGCAATAAATATAGTATAAATCATTGTTTTTTGCATGCTATTCTAATCTCCTCCCCCTCGTTTGTGATTGACGTCAGTCTATAGAAACTACCTCCGAATCCGGGGCGCTAAACAAAACGCAGGGAGTAGGCGTCACTGCGCGCAAGCGGCCAATCGTAATGAATCTAGTAAATACATTTTAGCCTATCAATGGTCATAAATATGATCTGGGGCGGGAGCTTGGGGGGGCTGGGGGGGTCGCGGTTTCGTGCGCTCCAAGCAAGCAGTCACATACTCTGTGCTCACGCCTCCACACTCTGTGTGTTCTCTCGTCAGTCGTCACCAGTTGACATGGTTTCGGTTTCAAGGAGTATTTTCATTTTCGATTTATAGTTAGCTTAGTTTTACAACATTACAACCTCGAATGCAGGTAAATCCCTGAAAGAGTTTCTACCTCATCAGCCTGATATCTCCTCAGTTCAGAAACACTCAACAGACAGAAGAAGGATATACTCTGTCGTTTTCTACTTGTGGTGGCTAACAAGAAGCTACATGGCTAGCTGGATGCAGCTCCGTTAGCTACCAGCTAACGGTATGGACTGTAACTTTACTGGAGTAGTTTCTTTTTGAGTGGATTTAAAAAAAAAGTGGATTATGGCTTGTTGTGGCCTGGACAGCTGAATATCTCGCCCCATTCAACTCTTGTGATGGTAAGTAAGTCTTGTAACGATCGCTGGGATTCCACATCATGCTGTGTGTGTCTGTGTGAGAGAGAGAGAAAGAGCGAGATAGAGGGGGATACTAATTAATTTCGCCGCGGGGGGGCATAATCACCGGGACAATATAATGGAGAGAGACCCCCACCACCTCCTAATAGACAGTCTCCTCCCCACCGCATGTATATATTCCCTCCCCGCCGTATGTATATTCCCCTCCCACCCACCCACCCCCTCCTAATGTACAGTCCCCTCCCCATCATATGTATATACTCTGTCAGGATCTAGGGGTAACAGTACTGTATATTTGAATACCGCCTATGTCACAAATGTATCAGTACTAAATACCTATATGTCCCTATGCCATAAATGTCATGTATGTTATGTATGTCATAAATGTCTATATGAATTGAAAATGGGGGACCCTGATGGAAACAAGACAAACGTCTTTCTCAGGTCTGCATCCCCTTAACAATTGTATGTATTGAGCCGTACTGTATTGTACCCATTCTGCAATCTGTTAAATAAAGTTTTCATTCATTCATTCATTCAGACGTGGCTGCGATCATATATTGATTGATGGCAATGGTGATAGTTGTACTCTACCTACTTAAAAATACGTGCTTCGGTACATGTTTGCAAAATGTTTGGTATAGCGCCCCCCCTGGAGAAGAATTCACCAGCCGCCACTGTCCAAGTCTGTCAACTACATGCCCTCTTATCATATGCTGCTAACACAATGGTATCAATCTGGTCCAAGCCTGTCAACTACAGTACATGCCCTCTTATGCTGCTAACACAGTGATATCAATCTGGTCCAAGCATGTTAACTGCATGCCCTCAATGCTAACACAGTGATATCAATCTGGTCAGGGACGTGCACAGGACTTTAGAGGGGCATGTGCTCAAAGGCTGAAAAGGGCCCTACACCGAGGTTTGTTTCAACCCCTTTTTATGCTTTTTGGGGGGTTTTGGTGATCAAGTATTGAATATTGAACTATAATAATCAGTGCAGGAGCTCACTTCATGGCTATATTACATATTAGTAATATAGACCTTTAATGGGCTATGATACATATAGACCCTGGTGGAAGAAGTACACAGTTCCTTTACTTAACCCTCCAGTCACCCTTGTCGCAATTCTCCGATACTAAATCCAAATTGAACTCGGGCATTTGAAAGATAAGATTTGGCACAATCCATAAATGTGCGAATTGGCTATAATAAGGTAATTTATACGCCTGCTATTCTATATTCTATCATAATTGTTATAATGTCAGCCTTATATATACCTAGGATTAATATTGATGCAGTATCTATGTTTTCCCACTAGAGGGAGTTATCGCTCAAGGGATATTATTTTGTGACTACAGATATATACGTGAGGTATTCTCTGCAAACTGGATTGGCGACGTGTCATCCCGGTTTCTTTTGTTTGTTGTTAGCGTGAGTTAGGCTAAAGCTAGCTGGCTGGACAGCTGACGTATGAGCGACGCCGGCAGGGAAGGGGCATCGCACGGGGACGGGAGAGCATCGGAGGAAGGAGACAAGCCGAGTTTGGAAGACGAGCCGAGTTTGGAAGGGGAGCCTCGCATGCAGATGGCGACGTTTGGGACTATCAGTGAGTTCGTGGAAGCGAATGAGGACTGGACGGAGTACGAGGAAAGGTTGGGACATTTTTTCAATGCAAATGGAATTACTGAAGTGGCGAAAAAGCGCTCTATTCTCCTGAGTGCAGTGGCGTTGCGCAATATGTCGGGCCCCCCCCCCCCCGCAGGGCAGACCACTCCCCTAAATCAATAATAAAGTGAGAACATTTTGAGCGCTCCACGCGAGGTCCATCCCATTACAGCCGACCCTAATGTCGAGCTCACCCTCCGCCTATGCAGGCTCTGACACTACTTGCAGTTTCAGTAAATCCTCGTAGTTACAATGACCCATAATCTCGTGCCATGTCTGAATATCGTGTGACTGGCCGTCCCGCTACAACACACATCATTATTATCATCACACTGGACATCGCGGCCTCTTATACTAAAAAATGTACGGATTCGATTCCTGTTCCAATGTAACCTGTAGGCCCCTACAAATGTCCTAACCCAGTTGTACAGTAAATGACCAAGTATGGCTTTGTCAGTATTCCAATGTACAGTGTACAGTGTCCCCACCCCCTACCCAACCCCCCCCCACCTCCAATGTACAGCCCCCACCCACCCACCCAACCCCACCCCACCCACCCAACCTCCTCCAATGTACAGTTTCTACGTCAAATGTATATACACTCTTTTTCTGGACACTTTTGTATCACAAACAGTACTGTATTTGCAAATCTGATATGTCATAAATGTATAGATGTAGCAGTACTGTCTATCTGTATGTCATGTATGTCATATATGTTATGATGAATTGAAAATGGGGGACCCTGATGTAAACAAGACGAAAGTCTTTCTCTGGTCTGCATCCCCTTGAGCTGTACTGTACTGTACCCATTCTGCAATCTATTAATAAACTTTTCAATCAATCAATCAATCAATAATAATAATAATAATAATAATAATAATAATAATAATAATAATAATAATAATAATAATAATAATAATAATAATAATAATAATAATAATAACAACAACACTCTCGTTCACTAGAGGAGACCACTGCCCAACTCCGCGCTCTCATGCTCAGCTCTGCGGAGCGACACAAACAATGTAACCGTTTTGATGCATACATGTAACCTGTAGTAGCATACTGGTTATGGCGAATAAAACGTTCTATTCTTCTAACCTGTCTCGGCGGCTGTAGCGTGGCTGGGGGCCTGGCTGGGCTGTCTGTCTGCCTGGACTCGGAGCTGACCGGGGGGTTGAAGTGGGGAGCTTACTGCCGATGCATCTTCAGTAACGTTAGAGTCAGTATACCTTTGCTGCCTGCTGGAACAATGATGTTCTTTTTCGTAGCTTTGCCGTCTCCTGTTTGGCTTTCGCTCTCATCTTGTTTTTCTGAGCACCGCGTCCGCTTGGGTATTTTTACCGGCGCTTCCCGCTGTGTTTTGAACGCTGCCCAGCCTGCCAATGAACATTAGTCAGCCGGCTAGCCCTATCGCAGGTGAGCAAATAATTACAACATAGCAGGGAGGGGGGGGGGGCCCGCCCTCTGCGCGAGATGCATCCAGAAGCAGCCCCGCAGAACCATATTCCCACTGCCACACTGCGCCCTGTTCGTTACGAAATCTAAGAGGATAGCCTACAGTGGGGGCGGGGCTCCCTAAGCTCCGGGGCCCCCACGCACCGCGGGGGTTGCGGGGGCCTCCGCTACGCCCACTGCCTGAGTTTGTGTGGGGCTAAGACTTATAAGCTGATAAGGAATTTAGCCACACCACTGAAACCGGGGGATATTCCATATGAAGACTTAGTCAAGCTCGTGGGGAACCACCACAACCCAAGACCCTCTCCACAGTCTGTTCAGGAAGCAAGGTCAGTCTGTAGCCAACTTTATAGCTGAGCTACGCCAACTGTCGGAACATTGTGAATTCGGGGCAGTGTTGGACGATATGCTCCGTGACAGATTAGTTTGCGGCATTAATAATGACCCCATACAGCGCCGCCTGCTGGGGGAAGCCCCACCACTCACTTTTAAAAAAGCTCTGGAGATTTCCCAAGGTATGGAGATGGCTGCAAACAATGCTAGGGACATACAGAGGGGGAATGGGTTGTCACAGACAGCGACAGTGCACCAAGTCAGAAAAGATCATGCCTATAAAGAGACTGGTAAAAATGATTTTTTTTATTATTTTTTTTATTATTATCTTTCTTCCCCTCCTTTTTTCCCGATTTTTCTCCCATCCCACCCTTCCTGGTTGTTGCATACTTTCCCCTACTGTTGGTCCGGGAGACCGGAGACTGTCACATGCTTTCCTCCGACGCATGTGCAGCCTGGGGCAGGCCAACCTGGCCGCGCAGGTTCTCACTGGGGAGAGTGTAGCGTGTGGGAGGCCACACTATCTCTCCTCAGTTCCAACCCTCGCTGAGCAGGCGCCCCGACCGAACTGTAGGGGTCGCTGTCCACAACGCCCAGGACCCACCCTTCAGCTTTCCCACCCCCTGATACAGCCAATTGTATCAGTGTGAGAGGCCAGCCAAGCTGATAGCAACGCCGGGAGCTGGATTCGAACAGGCGAATCCTAGTGTCTCCCGGTGTTGGTGACGAACGTAATCTCCGTGCGCCACCTGCCCCCCCAAAAAATGAAGTGTTTAAAAAAGGGGGGGGATGTTTTAGGTGTGGGGGGTCGTCGCATTATGCAAATGACTGCAGATTCAAAGAGGCTGTCTGCCATAATTGTAATAAAAAGGGACACCTAGCAAAGAAGTGCAGGAGTTCAAAAGACAATCAAATGGGCAGGGGCAAGCCTTGGCAGGGAAAGCAGCGACAGGCTCAAGCCTCCACACACCACCTGGAAGAAACAGATGAGGAAGCAGCATGTGCATACAACATGTTTGGGGTGTGAATAGATGAGGAGCCACCTGAACCCTATTATGCCACTATCACTGTCGGGGGACAGGATGTAAAGTTTGAGATTGATTCAGGGGCTACTGCATCGGTCATCAGTGAGGAGACCTACAGGAAGACATGGGGGTCTAACCTACCACCCATTAGCCCATCAAAGCTCAGGCTCAGGACGTACACAGGTCAGCCCATACCTCATATAGGAGTGCTATATGTGGACATTTTAGCAGGGAATCAGAAGGCAAAGGCCAGGCTGGTTATAGCTAAGGGGGGGGGGGGGGGGGGGGGGGGCAAGTCTTTTGGGCCGTGATTGGCTAAGGAAAATTAAGCTAAACTGGCATAATGTTAAATATGTGCACACGACAGACACGACAGCGGACATCCTGCATCGGTACAGTGATGTTTTCAGGGACGAGCTGGGCACACTAAAGGGGGTAACTGTGAAACTCCATGTTGACCCTGAGGCCGCCCCAAGGTTTTTCAAGCCTAGGTTGGTGCCGTATGCCATGAAGGTCAAAGTGGAGGAGGAGCTGGAACGTTTGCAGAAGCAAGGCATCATTGAACCCGTCCAATTTTCAAGGTGGGCGGCTCCCATTGTTCCAATCCTGAAAGAGGATAATACAGCATGCATATGTGGAGACTACAAGGTGACGGTAAATCAGGTCTCTAAACTGGAGGAGTATCCACTACCAAGAGTGGATGACCTGTTTGCAACCTTGTCAGGGGGGAAGCTTTTCACAAAGCTAGACATGAGCCATGCTTACCAGCAATTGCAACTTGACGAAGAGTCAAAAGAGTATGTCACCATCAACACTCACAAGGGCTTATTCAAATACAATCGCCTTGTGTTTGGAGTGGCATCCAGCCCCGCCATATTTCAGAGAACAATGGACACGCTGTTACAGGGTATCCCGCACGTAGCGGTATATCTGGATGATATCCTCATCACGGGGGCCACGGAGGCAGAGCATCTGGCTAACCTAGCGCAGGTGTTGAAACGACTCTCAGACGCAGGGCTGCGTTTGAAGCGTGCCAAGTGTGTGTTCCTGGCACCGAGCGTGACCTACCTGGGACACAGGATCACCGCACAGGGGCTCAGCCCTTTGGAAGACAAGGTGAGAGCCATAAAGGAGGCTCCAAGCCCAAAGAGTGTCCATGAACTAAGATCGTTTTTGGGCATGGTGAATTATTATGGCAAGTTTCTCCCGGATTTATCAAATGTTTTGGCCCCGCTGTACAAGCTACTGCACCTTGACACTAAGTGGGAGTGGAGTGGAGAGCAGCAGAGAGCTTTTAAGGAAGTGAAGGAGCTGCTCCAGTCTGCAAAGCTGCTCGTTCACTATGACCCAGACAAAGAGATCATCGTCTCGAGTGATGCCTCGCCTTATGGAGTCGGAGCAGTGCTCTCACACATCATGGAGGATGGGGATGAGAAGCCTGTTGTTTTTGCTTCACGTACCCTAACAGCAGCGGAGAAGGGGTACTCTCAGTTGGATAAAGAGGGTCTAGCTGTTGTTTTTGCTGTGAAGCGTTTCCATCAATACCTATACGGACGGGCATTCACTATCACAACGGACCATAAACCTCTGATGAGTTTGTTCAGTGAGACAAAATGCATCCCACCGCTGGCCTCAGCCAGGATACAGCGTTGGGCTCTCACACTCTCAGCCTACCAGTACACTATATATAGTGTTCAAAGCGGGCAAGGATAACGCAAATTCTTGGTATATCTATTTTTGGAAAGTGTACAAGGGTAAGACACTACTGTTATTATTTTTGTATTGCATGGACATTTGGTAATGTTGAAATTTAAAGGGGGAGGGGTGTTAGCCTTATATATACCTAGGATTAATATTGATGCAGTTTCTATGTTTTCCCACTAGAAGGAGTTATCGCTCAAGGGATATTATTTTGTGACTACAGATATATACGTGAGGTATTCTCCGCATCCGGTACCTGAGTTCTTACCTGTATGACTAACGTGCGCTGAGAGTAAGACGCACCTGTATTGTACAACCTTCCATTGCTCCTGTTTCCACTAAACTACCAAACCCAAGGGATCACGAGGTGTCGTGTGGCTTTATTATTATTAGAGGTTACCACAATAATATTTAAAATTGCATTGGTCCGGATGGGAGAATTCAGTACTGTATCTACAAAACGTTCTGTTTAATCATCTTCCCTTTATTAATTTCCTTCGATTTTTTTTACACATCATCTCAAGAAGGTACGGAACGAGATCAGTTTTTCATGTCTGGTCATTATTAGCATTGTGTTATTCACTGTCAAAGATGCAAAGAAAAATCATAATTCATATTCTCCTTTGTTTCATCACTGTTGTGAAGGGCCAGATTAAACCGAATATATATATTTATTTATATATATATATATTTAATTGTATTTGTATATTCTCTAATATTCCCTGATATCCCTTGTATATTCCTTGTACAATATGCATTGAATATCCATTCTAGCCTACTGAACATCCCATAATAGTCTCCATTCTACTATTGGTCGAGACCTTGGTGCCAGGCTGCCATACCCCTCAGACCCAGTTCAAACGTACCGCTCAACATGTACGAACAAGTCCTAGTTCCGCGTAGGAATCTGGCTACCGCACCACTAATGGGACTATTTGTTCATAGTGCGTATATATACTGCGCTACTAAAGTAGGACTTCCTTTTCAGTCCAGTTTCTTACCCTCCAATAGAGTCACAGACGTAAAGCCTCCCCGCGACGCCACGTGTGGGAGTAAGGCCAAGTTCGGCTTACCATCGGTATTGAGACATCGTGTATATTAATATTTGAATAGTCATATTTGGCACTATATCGTCGAGTTGGACGTAGTCTATTAAGCTAATAATAGTCTGTTAATATATAGTGCTTCGTACGGTGAGAATACTACCGTAGTCAGTACCCCATCGTTTCGGGCAGAGAACTGGCTGCTTATCCAGGGTGGTTGACCCCACGTGAAGCTGCACCCGAGGAGCCCCAGAGCCGACGAGCGAGTGGACCTGTATACCGGATTATTCTACCGACGACAGCCCGCCTTCCCAGGCACGGATTATGCTTTGTATACGTTGATTATTCCATGGATAAAGACCCCCGACACTGCCGTGTGTTGGAACCCCCCCCCCCTGGAGAGGACGCAAGGTGAGGAGACGCTCTGCAAGACGAGGTCGCTTCACGTCTCTCCTCCGTGGACCGGAGGACGCCGGCCCACAAAGAGTCCACCTGCTTTCATCTGTGGTCCAAGGATCGCCGGCGCATTGAACGGCACTACAGTGGGTTCACCTGGGATACCCTTGGCCGGATGAGGCAGCCGGATTCTACCCCCCCCCCCTTCCTACTCCTGTCGGCTTACAAGCGACCGGATTAACCCCCCCTAGTGTATCCAGTCTATAATCATTAAAGTACCATTGCTGTTATTCCTTAAACTATTCCAGGTCGTATATGTACCACCTGCGCCTTCAGAGATTGGACATTCTCTATTGATATACCGACGAATACTCTTGCCATAAAAGTGCATACTAATTCCCATTCATAAATGTGATTGATTTGATTAAGTGCTTGCTCTACACACCATCGCTGTGTAGAAATAAAGACCTATTTCTAATTCGTACATTTGTGTTGGATCCGTTTCATCTACGTGACAGTGTTCATCATAATATATTTATGCCGAGTACTGGGTGGCCGAATATTAAGTACAAAGGTAGTGGTAGTAAGTATCATATCTAGTAATACAGTCAGGGAATTGTACCCCTCAGTTACAATTGGTCCTTCGAGCCGGAGGGTAATTAGTGTAATATTAATATAGTGTTATTAATATTGAAATGGCCTATGATGAACACTCCACGAAACGATCCTCCTAACCAACGCCCGCAGCGCGAACGACGGCTCCCTCAGTACTTAGAGGCTTACGCTGTCAGTCAACAACCTAGTCTTCTACTAACAGTAAACGCGGTAAAACTAGAAAGTAAAAGTATGTCTAACCCCAACGCCCAGACTACCCCGACCATAGAGGCCCCTACGGGTTCTAATGTAACTGACCAAGTTCACGGTGGGGACCAGTGGGAACCAGACATGACTTCACACCCCGCCAGTACTGAAGAAGTAGTCCCCGATGAGTCCCGGGAGGAATACAGCGCTACCGAGAGAGAACTCGGCACGGAAGAAGACGGGGAGAGCACCGTGGAGATAGAGCTCCAAGGCTCCGCAAGGAGTACCCCGAGGGAAGGCTCCCCTATACAACCGCCTTCTCCCAGCGAGGCAGAGAGGACCCTACAGCAGGCCTTCCTCATCAGCCTGAACGCCGCTGCTGAACGCGACCGACTGCAGATCCAGCAGCGGAGCGAAGAAGAGCATATACGTCTAGAAATAAGACGCATTCAGAGGGAAGAGAATGTGGCCCGAGACCGAGCAGACAGCCAGCGAGCAGCTGCTGGTGCTCTACGGGACGCAGAGCGCGACAGACAGCAAGCGCAACTAATAGAACAGCTGATCAGACGGACAACACCCTCTCCCTCCGCCAGAGGCTCCAGGAACTCGTCTAGACACACCTCCAGGGCGGCATCCCCTAGCCGAGTAAACAACCCTGAACTTGACCAACAGACGAGGTCTATACCCCCCACAGACCACCTCCCCCCACCGGTCCAAGCGAGACCTAGCAACCGGGAAGGAGCAGCATATCCTGTGGAGAGGCTAAACCAGAGACTACAAGCACTGGATGACCTAACTGAAGACGAAGAGGAAGAGGAGGAGAACCACGCCCGACGACAGCACAGTACTCTACCGGACCAGGAGGTCCGGTACAGCCCAGGCTATACTCCCGCAGAGCTGCGCTACAGACCCCCGACTCTATACCCGGGTGAGCACGACGCACGACCCGCACCGAGGAACAGCACCTGGACAAGCGGGCCATGGTACACTGCCGGTACCAGCCCATACCAAGGAGCGGGAGGAGACTCGCCTAGGAGGCCTCTCCCCCAACGCTCGCCGATGTATCCACAGTCAGCGTCATACATTGGCACGCCTATGGTACCCGACTTCACCCAAGAGAACCGGGCCCAGTATACCGAACTCCGCATGTGTCTGGAGACCATGTTGGTGGATGTATTGGATGAACGCCACAAATACGCCATCCTACTGAAGCACTTAAAGGTACCTCGCGCACATAATATAGCGCTCGCCTACGCGACTTCCACCACCCCATACACAGCAGCGCTGGTAGCATTGGACCAGAGGTATGGGCGCATATGGGATTACGTGATCCAGGAGATCCGACACATCGACCGCTTACCCCCAGCAATAGACAATCGAGCACTGGACGACCTGTCCATCAGAGTGCAGTCCCTGGTAGGGATGTTGGGAGCGCAGAGAGAGAAGGGGAGGCATGAACTTTACGCCAACTCAAATGTGGAAAGGATCTTGGAGAAGCTGCCGCCCGCTCGACAGGAGCGTTTTAGGCGGCAGAGAGACCACCGAGACCCGAATGGCCCCGAACCGAACCTCCTCGATCTAGCAGACTTCCTGGCGAGAGAAGTCAGCAGCCTACGGCTAGATACATTCGGACGGAGCACCCCTGGCTCCAGAGAAGGAACCAGACGACTAAATGATGGAAGGCGATTGGTGACTGTGATGCACCAATCGGAGTCAGTACCGAGCAGCAGGAGCCACAGTACCCCCTCCAGAACGGAGAAGTGGAAGATAGTGTGCCCCTACTGTGAGAAAGAACACTGGCTAGCGCAATGTGACTCCTTCCCCAAGCTGAACGCGGAGGAAGCAAGTCAATGGATAAAGTCCAACAAGCGCTGTTTTCGCTGTGCGCGCTCACACATGGCAGCCGAATGCCGCTTAAAAAAAAGGTGCACCAAGTGCGATGGAGCCCATCTGGACATACTTCACGACAGTAACAGACGGCGCCCTTCACCCGCACCATCCAGCAGCAAAGCGAGCGTCATGTACATCAATCCCGCCAGCAGCAGTGGAGCCCGAGTACTCCTAAAAGTAGTGCGTGTGACACTAAGCTACCAGAATAAAGTCCTGGACACTTACGCCGTCCTCGATGACGGGTCCGAGAAGACCCTTCTGCTCGCCTCCGCTGCGGCCCAGCTAGGGCTGCGGGGAAGCGAAACCCAAATGACAATTCGGACAATAAGACGAGATTTGAAGACGATAAAGGGCGAGAATGTCTCATTCTCTATCGCAGCAAGCGGCCAGCCTGAGCGACGGTACCAGATTACAGACGCTTTCACCAGCCAAGAAATAGGACTGTCGCGGTACACATACCCCGTCGCCAAGCTGATGGAGAAATATGCACATCTGCGCAAGTTACCGATCCCGCTCATAGACAATGCTATGCCGACCCTGTTGATAGGCTCCGACCATGCAGACCTCATTGTCCCGATAGACCGGGTTCATACCGGACCCCGAGGCTGTCCTGCAGCAGTCGAGACCCGTTTGGGATGGACTCTCCAAGGCCCGCTCGCCAAATCTCTCAGCCGAAGTACAGCCACTAGATGTCTCCACTCCCGAGTCACGGAGGGAGAAACCGCACTCCTGCAACACGTAGAGCGGCTATGGACCTTGGAACAAATGCCCCTTAAGAACGGAAAGAAAGACATTCGCTCTAAAGATGACATTTACGCCATTCACCTCCTCGAGACAGGGACCAAGAGAGTCCCGGTCAACAGCGTGTTGAGATACGCCACGCCACTCCTGCGGCGAGAAGGAATGCCTACTTTCCACGCCAAGACAGACGCCACAGAACGGTACCTGCTGAACACGGAGCGGCGCCTAGCCAAGAACCCCGCCCAAGAGAGTGTATACCGCGCTGAGATTGAGAAGCTCATCACAGCGGGACACGTCACAAAGATGGACATTAAAGAGGCTGACCAGACCACTGAATCGTGGTACGTGCCTCACCACAAGGTCCATCACAACGGTAAAGACCGCATAGTATTTAACTGCAGCTACCAGATCGGATCCCAAAATCTGAATAAAGAGTTACTGCCCGGTCCCACACTCGGCCCCTCCCTACTCGGCGTTCTACTCCGCTTCCGCCAGGAAAAGGTGGCCATCAGCGGGGACATTAAAGGAATGTTCCTGCAGGTGAGATTAGTAGAGGAGGACAAGCCCCTGTTACGGTTCCTATGGAGAGAGAAGCCAGGAGATGAGCACCCAGCCATCTACCAATGGGAAGTCCTCCCCTTCGGAACGACGTGCAGCCCCTGCTGTGCTACATTTGCACTACAGAAACATGTAGCAGAGGACCCAGCAGCGGACGAAGAGGTCCGACACAGCGTAAAGAACAGCTTCTACGTAGACAACTGTCTACAAAGCCTTTCAACCCAGGAAGAAGCCGAGGCCCTCCTGATTAAACTCCGCGCCTCATTGATCAAAGGCGGCTTTGATCTCAGGCAGTGGGCCAGCAGCGATCCGCAAGTACTGCGCAGCCTCTCCTCCGAGGACAAGGCAGCCAGCAGCGAGACCTGGATGGCTACAATCCCGGGAGAAGCCCAGGAGATGACCCTGGGATTGGTGTGGCGATTCAAAACAGATTCGCTTCACTACAGACACAAGCCCCTGACTACGGAGCAGGGAAGGCCGGCGGCGGCGCCGACCACCAGACGGAGTGTGTACACAACACTCGCCCGACAATATGACCCGCTAGGATGTATTCTACCGTACACCACCAGGGCAAAAATGATTGTACGAGCATTGTGGGACAAGGACCAGGGCTGGGACGACCCCATTCCCGCACACCTTGCATCCACCTGGAGAGAGTGGGAGATGGAGCTCCACTCACTCCCAGGCGTTAATATGCGCCGAAGCTACTTCCCACCCACGGTGAGGCCAGAGACATGTAAAATGGACTTACACGTCTTCAGTGACGCCTCAGAGGTCGCATACGGATCAGTAGCCTACTTGCGGGCCCAAGAAAAGGGGGGAGAGATCTACACAGCATTTGTCCTCGCCCGCTCGAGAATAGCCCCACGCAAGCAACAATCTATCCCACGTCTAGAGCTCTGCGCAGCCCTAGCCGGAGCGCACCTAGCCACGCTCATCCAACGTGAGCTCACCATACCGGTGTCTAGAACAATCCTGTGGTCAGATTCCACGACAGTACTCGCCTGGATCAAATCGGACTCATGCAAGTACAAAGTCTTCGTGGGAGTCAGAGTCACCGAGATTCAAGACTTAACCGAAGAGTTAACCGGAGAAACAGAGTGGCGCTACGTTGATACAAAACAGAACCCAGCTGACGTCATCACCCGGGGGATGCCCCTGGATGACCTCACCCGTCGCAATGTCTACAGTGACGGCCCAGCATTCCTAAAGCTCCCGGAAGGAGAGTGGCCCACGCCTATCCCGAGGGAAGCCAGTCAGGAGGAGGCTGAGAATAAGAAGCCTGTGTTCTGTGGATTGAGCACTGTTATCTCCGCAGACCCCAACACACTCCTGATGGGGCGGCTAGATCCTGCATTACCCCAGACAATGTACCGGCCTGAAGAAGCGAACGGCCGACGAATGTGGAGGTACAGCCAAGTATTAGCCGACAAGTTTTGGAGCAGTTTCCTACTGCACTACCTACCGTCTCTACAGACCCGCCAGAAGTGGGTAAAGGAGAGAGACAATTTGACAGAAGGAACAGTCGTCATGATTATTGATCAATCACTGCCCAGAGCTATGTGGCCGGCCGGCCGCGTAAGCAAAGTGATCACCGGTGCCGACGGCAAGGTCCGAGCAGCTGAAGTGCTCGTCCAGGGTCGCACTTACACCCGTCCCGTGGCGAGGCTCATAGAACTGCCCCGACTCCCAGACACAATCGATGATGACCATGACCCTATAACCCTATGACTTTGTGAAGTTGACTGACCCCTACAGCAAACCCTTATGTGTAAATAGACAACGCGATTAATCTGTCTCTGTTTAACTGATTAGGTCTGGGACCAATCAGGGGGTGGCTGTTGTGAAGGGCCAGATTAAACCGAATATATATATTTATTTATATATATATATATTTAATTGTATTTGTATATTCTCTAATATTCCCTGATATCCCTTGTATATTCCTTGTACAATATGCATTGAATATCCATTCTAGCCTACTGAACATCCCATAATAGTCTCCATTCTACTATTGGTCGAGACCTTGGTGCCAGGCTGCCATACCCCTCAGACCCAGTTCAAACGTACCGCTCAACATGTACGAACAAGTCCTAGTTCCGCGTAGGAATCTGGCTACCGCACCACTAATGGGACTATTTGTTCATAGTGCGTATATATACTGCGCTACTAAAGTAGGACTTCCTTTTCAGTCCAGTTTCTTACCCTCCAATAGAGTCACAGACGTAAAGCCTCCCCGCGACGCCACGTGTGGGAGTAAGGCCAAGTTCGGCTTACCATCGGTATTGAGACATCGTGTATATTAATATTTGAATAGTCATATTTGGCACTATATCGTCGAGTTGGACGTAGTCTATTAAGCTAATAATAGTCTGTTAATATATAGTGCTTCGTACGGTGAGAATACTACCGTAGTCAGTACCCCATCGTTTCGGGCAGAGAACTGGCTGCTTATCCAGGGTGGTTGACCCCACGTGAAGCTGCACCCGAGGAGCCCCAGAGCCGACGAGCGAGTGGACCTGTATACCGGATTATTCTACCGACGACAGCCCGCCTTCCCAGGCACGGATTATGCTTTGTATACGTTGATTATTCCATGGATAAAGACCCCCAACACTGCCGTGTGTTGGAACCCCCCCCCCTGGAGAGGACGCAAGGTGAGGAGACGCTCTGCAAGACGAGGTCGCTTCACGTCTCTCCTCCGTGGACCGGAGGACGCCGGCCCACAAAGAGTCCACCTGCTTTCATCTGTGGTCCAAGGATCGCCGGCGCATTGAACGGCACTACAGTGGGTTCACCTGGGATACCCTTGGCCGGATGAGGCAGCCGGATTCTACCCCCCCCCCCCTTCCTACTCCTGTCGGCTTACAAGCGACCGGATTAACCCCCCCTAGTGTATCCAGTCTATAATCATTAAAGTACCATTGCTGTTATTCCTTAAACTATTCCAGGTCGTATATGTACCACCTGCGCCTTCAGAGATTGGACATTCTCTATTGATATACCGACGAATACTCTTGCCATAAAAGTGCATACTAATTCCCATTCATAAATGTGATTGATTTGATTAAGTGCTTGCTCTACACACCATCGCTGTGTAGAAATAAAGACCTATTTCTAATTCGTACATTTGTGTTGGATCCGTTTCATCTACGTGACAGTGTTCATCATAATATATTTATGCCGAGTACTGGGTGGCCGAATATTAAGTACAAAGGTAGTGGTAGTAAGTATCATATCTAGTAATACAGTCAGGGAATTGTACCCCTCAGTTACAATCACAATTTAAGCAAGCCTAGTAATAGACACAATATTTCTGACACTGGGAATACATTCACTGAGGTCCATAGATGTCCCTAGATACTAAGAATATGCAAATGAACCTTGTAGAAGTGGAGCAATATTCCATTTACTTAGGTATGTATTTTAGGCGGATTTTCAGAAAATAGGGCTCCACGCTTAAAAGTGGTTAAAGTGATATGTGGTCCAGTTATGCTCCTCTGATTAAAGGTTATGTTAAAGTAGTATGTGGTCCAGTTATGCTGTTCTGATTAAAGGTTATGTTAAATTAATATGTGGTCCAGTTATGCTGCTCTGATTGCGTCCTCTTGAAGTTGACAGTACTAAACAGGAGTAAAACGTACAATATTTCCTTTCCCTCAAATGTAGTGGAGTAAAATTATAATGTTCCCTAAAATGTAAATACTCACGTAAAGTACAAGTAGCTCGAAATTGTACTTAAGAGTCTGAGCCCTTGAGCTCCTCCTCCCTAAGAATTTTCACTATTTGCTTTTTTACATAATATGAAACTACAGGTTCATACCTTCAAAATAAGCCATCAATTGTAAAATTCGAGCCGATAGTTTTTAATCAATGTCCTATGAAACATTCTGGTAAAATCCTTACCAAATCGCAGCACAGGGGTTTGAAAGGATTCAGTGAATTCAGCAATTTGATAAGAGAACAACACTCCCTCCCAGAATGCAATGTGATCAATGTCACTAGACCAATTCACACCTGAACAAAGGCCCAGTTTCTAGTTTGTTGTTCCTTTGTTATTCCAATGACTGGGCCCAAGCGGCCTACAGTGACACACACTTTGATTTGATGCCATGTACACATGCTAGATATATAGAGGTTTACCTGAATACATTACTAATATTATTAGGGCTATTATTAGCACATTGAGTGCCACGGACGCTTTTTGGCATTAGTTAATGCCGACCTTTGAGTGCCCCAGACACTATATAGCGTTTGTTTGTAGTTTTTTTTTTTTATTGGCGATTTGAATTCATATTTCATCAATCGAGCCTCGGGTTAGTGCTGCAGAGTCTCTCTGAGCTCAATTGGGAAGATACCGCCCCCTATCGTCTCTCCCTGTGTAACTGCACCTCATTACTTTAGACTGATATAGGGGGAGTGGTCAGTTTGTTCATTTTACTTTTCCGTCAAGCCAACTGAAGAGACCAAGTGATCGCCGGCCATCAGAACAGCGTGGATTATGTATTTACAGTACCAACACTGTAATCAATAAGCGTGATCGATATTTGGAATGGCGATCAGAAATTGGAATAATCTTTTTGGATAACGTCTGATCTCAGGTAAGGAATTTATTTTACCAGTCTTAGGATAATCAGACCTGTTTTCACAGAGATATAAGCTTTTGCCCTATGCGTGTGTGTGTGTGCGCGGTGATCGCTGATGAGGAAATGAGAGAATATATTTTTCAGCCCGCCTCTATAGCGTGCATAAGTACACATATACTATCGATAATCTAGCGTTTATTTGAAAACGATTCATAAATAGGCCGAAAAATTTCAACGTTTTTGTGTATGCTAGAATATTCCAGTAAATGCTGTTTATCACGGAATCTATATATTTTCCTTGAAAACGAGGGCTTTTCAAAATGCTATAAAACGAAAATGAACCGATAAAAAAACAATCCGTTTCGACAATGTTGACTGCAAACAAGTCATTGATAAACGACAGGCAGATTAGACACATAGCCATAATTTAAGAGAGAGATTATGCGTTCACAACGCTATCATTGAAGTGGGTGCTGGCATTTAACCATGTTTCCAATGTTAATGGCTGGCACTCAAACTGTTAGAGAGAGATAGAGAGAGAGAGAGAGAGAAAGAAAGAAAGAAAGAAAGAAAGAAAGAAAGAAAGAAAGAAAGAAAGAAAGAAAGAAAGAAAGAAAGAAAGAAAGAAAGAAAGAAAGAAAGAAAGAAAGAAAGAAAGAAAGAAAGAAAGAAGGAAAGAATACAGAGATATAGACAGAGAGAGACATTTATATTTTTACTGATTTCTGAAAAGAGGTACTTTCTGAGCATTTGGGAGAAATTATAAATCCTTTTGTTCTCCGCCGACAGGTGCAAACAGGACTTTGGACTTAGCACCACCATCTGCTGATCTAAGTTCTATCGATGCATTAGCAGGTCTAATCTCAAAATATTCTGTTGGGGAGATTGGGTCTCATTCACCAACGGACTTAAGACCAAAAACGGGCTCTTAGGACCATTTGACCTGTTAAGCTGTAGCCCTATTTTCAGAAATTTCCCTAAAGGTTCATGGCTAAGTAAATGAAAGATTGCTCCACTTCTACAAGGTCAATTTGCATGTTCTTGGTATTTAGGAACAACTAGGGACCTGGGGGTATGTATTCCCACTGTCAGAAATATTGTGTCTGTTACTAGGCTTGAGTAAATTGTAATGAAAAAAGGAAAATATAAATTATGATATTTTTTTGCATCTGTGCCGGTGAATAACACTATGTTACAATTGTGAGCAAACCGAGCTTGCTCACTGAGCTCATTCATCACCTTATTGAGATCAAGTGTACAAAAAATCTAAGCAAATTAATAAAGGGAAGATGATTAAACAGAAGGATTTTTTAGGCGGTCAGGTGGCGTAGCGGAGATTGCGCTCATCACCAATGCAAGAGGCTGCGGTCTCGACTCCCTGAGTCAGCATTGCCTTGGCTTGGGCTGATCGCTATACTAACTCGTTTGGCTGGGTTAGGGGGAGGGAAGCCGTGGGTGGGAAACTGGCATTGTGGACAGCGACGCCTACAGGTCAGGTCTGGGCGCTTGCTCAGCGGAGGCAGGACTTGAGGAAGGCAGCGTGACCTCCCACACGTTACACTTCACCAATGAGAGCCCTCGCTGCCAGGTGAGAAGAGAGCCACTGGCTGTCGCCGCACGTGTCGGAGGAAGCGTGCGGATACTTCAGGGTTCCCTTGTACCGACCAGTAGGAGAACATACGCACAACAACCAGGTAGGGGGGGGGGGGGGCAGGTGGCGCACGGAGATTACGTTCGTCACCAACACCGGGAGACACTAGGATTCGCCTGTTCGAATCCAGCTCCCGGCGTTGCTATCAGCTTGGCTGGCCTCTCACACTGATACAATTGGCTGTATCAGGGGGTGGGAAAGCTGAAGGGTGGGTCCTGGGCGTTGTGGACAGCGACCCCTACAGTTCGGTCGGGGCGCCTGCTCAGCGAGGGTTGGAACTGAGGAGAGATAGTGTGGCCTCCCACACGCTACACTCTCCCCGGTGAGAACCTGCGCGGCCAGGTTGGCCTGCCCCAGGCTGTACATGCGTCGGAGGAAAGCATGTGACAGTCTCCGGTCTCCAGGACCAACAGTAGGGGAAAGTACGCAACAACCAGGAAGGGTGGGATGGGAGAAAAATCGGGAAAAAGGAGAAAAAAAAAAAAAAAAAAAAAAAGTAGGGGAGGGGGGGAATTGGCACAACGACTAAATTGGGACGGGGAGAAAACAGAGAAAAATCGGAGAAAGAGAGATAAAAAAAAACAGAAAAAAACAGAAGGATTTGTAGATACAGTAATAAATGATAATCAATTTTTATTATGAATTCATATTTGACCTTGAACTTGACCTTGACCTTATTATGGCCAAATCATACATCTATGGAAAGGGAAAAGGCTCCTCTTTCCAATGGCACGCAGGGTTAAATCTGGATTTAGTCATTTCCTCGCGGTTTTATGATAAAAGAGATATAATTAAAAATGTTCCGATAAATTCTTATTTTCGGTTAATCTTACAAAACATCGGTAAAAATGAAAATATACACTTTGACTGCTGTTTTGATAGGGTTATGGTCTTTACTCTTGGCATAATTTTTTTTTAAATAAAAACATTACCTCTTAACATCCAAGGGCACACATGTGGGCCCTCATGAGGACGATTCGCGACGCGCCACTTTGCTGACCTCTAGCGGCTCGGGTGTGCATTTCTTTTAATACAATATATAGATAGAATTATAGCCCTACTTGTTGCCTGTCAATTGCCCTTGCAGGTGACAAAATCCGTTCAGCGGTTCTCTAGTGATGTGAGGCGTGTGCCAAAAAACACATTACCACCCCCGACCTCTGGGGGCTCTAGCTCCGTCAATCATTTGGCGATCTCGAAAATGTTTGGACAGGGTTGTAGCCAATGAGTGTGGCTTTCCAATGATACCCCATGATATGATAATTGGGGATCTAATACAGTCTCTATTGATCGACTTATGATAAAGAAAAGCAGGGTCCCCCAATTAGGGGACCTACAGGCTTAACAGGTTCCTTTTCTGGCCGATTTTGGGTTTACCCAACCGTCCCTAAACTTGAATTCGGCCCTGACTAAGAGCAGGATTTTTGGAGCGCTGAAGAGCAGTCTTAACTTGACAGACTGCTGTGCTCCGTGTTCTTAAGGGCTTTATTTGGGAGGAATCATAGTGATTCCATCATGTCAACTCTACAGGCATCCTTGGAATTAATTAATTAATCATAATTTTAATAAATATGACAATATTTGTTTGATAAAAAATTACGCATTTGATGTCGGAAAATATATATAATATGGATTCATCTGATCACAGGGCAGCTGGATTAACCATATCTGCTATTATGTCATAGCTATTTTGGACAAATGTATAATTACTTAATTACTCAGATATTCAAACACAATTATGCAATTATTGTGAAATGATTGAAAATAATAATTATGTAATGCCTACTGTGGCATTTGTATTTCTTATTTGTTAAATATCTGTTTTATTGATTAATTATACATTTGAAAGAATGCAGGTTATAGCCAACATGCAATATATCCCATTGATTGGTACAATGGGACAGACATTTGTTGTTTTATATAGCTATAACCTGCATTCTTTCAAATATATCATTAATCAATAAAACAGATATTGAAATACACTATGTAGCCTACTACACCAACACTGCAAATGACAGTGGATACATAGTCTTGTTGCGCCACACACACGCACACTGTATAGCCTAACATGTCTAATGAATGAACAGTAGGGTTATATTATTCTAATGACTTGTTTCATTAGGATTTAGTAGATACTATATGCTCTGCCCTATACGTACAGTAAGTACAGTACACAAATGAAGGCTGCCAGAGTCGGGCGTACCATGAGCGGACTGCATGGTGGACTGTACTACTATAGGGCAGAGCAGTATCTGTGATCTCCTAATAAAACAAGTCATTAGAATAATATAAGCCTATACTGCGTTCATTCATTACGCACGTAGACTATACAGTACTGCGCGCGCGCGTGTGTGCACGTGCGCGCTGCAGGTGGCCACAAGCTGTACGTATGATGACAATACATGAATCTAATCTCATTTTGATCGGTCGCAAAGCGCTTCCGCTACCTATATTGGCCACCATTGCCACACGGCTGCATCATCAGTTGCATTATAATGAGCTGGAGCAGGTGCGCCTTCACTTCCTCTATCTCAAACTCTCTTTGATGACATACTTTTTGCGATTCCATTTGCACACGGCTCTATTGGCTGGCTTATAATGAACTGTCGGAGGCGTGTCTGTATGCAAATGACCTAGACGGGAACACACGTTCAGGTTTGTCAATGAGTGACATTCCTCATCATCGGCATCCCAGCTGGAATCGTGTGGGCCACTTAAGACAGCTTCCCCATGCGTTGGTGAATCAGGGTGTACTTGTCTGCGATTCTGTCTTAGTCAGTTCTAAGATAGTTGCCCTAAGAGAAGTCTTTGGGCAATGTTGGTGAATGAGACCCAGGGCTTGACATTAACTTTTTGGCTCACTAGCCACTGTGGCTAGTGGTTTTCCAAAGTCACTAGCCACTCAGCATTTTCACCAGCCAAAAATCCCCACACTCGTGCCCCCACCCAAAAAGTGTCAGTAGTGTGGTGTGTGATAAAATAACATCTAAACCAATAACATCTGTCCCCACCCGAACATCCCACCCACCCAGACAGTCACACTTTACATTCTCTGTTCCTGCACACTAAAAACAGATGGGTCAATTCTATAACCCAATTTCTTGGTTAATCGTGTTGGGTTAAAATGATGGGTTAATTCTCTGAGCATAACCATTATTTGGGTTATTGAGATTTAATTTTGACCCAATTTTGACCCAATTTGTGAGTTATAATAATTATGGGTAAATTTTCTGAGACATAACCCATGTGTTGGGTCAGAGAGCTGGGTGTTTCCGCCGGGATCTGCAAAGCTACACCCCTCCCCCACTGGGAACTATATGTTCCAGTCAGTCAGACGGTCATGTTCACAGTCAACACGGTCCCACGTTCACAGTCAACACGGTCCAACAAACTTCACTGACTCAAGGTAAGATCTCGTTTCGTTAGCACAGTATTTATATCTCAACCCATCCATTGTACCTATTGCGTCGTGTTAACCATGCACTGTGAACGTTGTGGAACTAAATTAGCTAGCTCTTCACAGCTATCTGTCGCGTCATCAGCTAGCTAGCTAGCTAGCTATCCACCGCAAGTTGCAACTTAGCTACTCATTTCTATAATCGGTTCATCTCTAACCTTGTAAAAATATGTGGTAACCTCTATTAATAAATAAGCCACACGACACGACACGACACATAAATCATTACCATTCAAGCATGCTACCGAAAGTGACCAAGTCTATGAGTATTACAAAGGTTCTGGCTAGTAGCTAGGCCTAGTTAACCAGTACTAGTAACGTTACTGTTATTGCTAATTTTACCGTGTTTTGGGTTGTAATGATACCAGATTAACTGGAGACTATCTATAGCTGTGTAACGTTATATGATTGATATCTTTATTAACCATATGTGTGTAATAAAGCTGTTGTCCTCTCAATGCGGTGACATAGCTGGTTCGCTAGCTAGCTACATACTGAGATTTAGCACCATTTTGCGCCATTTTGAGGTCTACATTTCCATCATCTCTCTAATGTCCCGCAATTCGGGCATCAATTTACAACATCCTATACTAAATTAAGCAGTAGACTGCGGAAGCCAGACATGTGGTGAGGCTTTTTACACCTGAAATCAGTGCTAAATATTCTAGGTTGCTATGTCAGCAAGTATACTTGGCCTATCGTTCACACGTGGCTGAGTACTTGGGCATGAGGCATTAATTAATTGCAGATGTGTTCATTTCCACATTGCTTTCTCTTTTGTTTCAGGCCAGTCTTGATGGACAGCTTTGTCGCAGAAAAGCTTATTGAGTGGCAATTGCCAGAGCTCACAGACAGTTTTAAAGGTGAGAATTTTTACTTTCTTGACCATGAAAATGTTTCCATGACAAAGCAGTATTGTATAGGGTTTCAACACACATGCAGGCACACACACATTATTCTGTTCTTCATCTTGGTTCTCTGGTCCTGCCAGCCTGGTCCTGTGTTGGAGTTAGCTGGCACTGGATGGCACTGAAATTACTGTAAAAGTATTTTTGTTTTCTGTCTTTGTCTTTCAGATCAAGATATCGATGAGGAGGCGTTTCACCTTTTAGATGGCGAAACAATCCGGAACCTCATCCCCAAAATAGGCCCCAGGCTCAAGTTTTCAAAACTTTACAGAGAATTTGTAAGTGATCACTAAGTGTTCTAACATCAAGGCAGATGGCGTATACATGCTTTAAATGCAAAAGGCTAATTCCTGGTGATGCCAAGTCTCTCTTTTCACATTTACGAGTAGCACACAATATAATACAAGACTGATGCAGAGGGCTTCCAAGGTTCTTTAAATCATTCTTACTTATTACAGAGGGCTTGTTTCCCACATCACAAAAGCCATAATCAAAGCTGGTGATACGATAGTTTAGCTTATCTAGTGAGATAAGCTTTTGTTCTATGAGTGCATTTAACACAAGTTTAAATTCGTATGGCCCTACCCCTTCGAGGATGTCATGCATTATGTCCAGTGCCATATTGTCCGTAACATGATAAAAAGACAGACTGTTGAGGACACTGTCTCTTTTAAGGCCTGTCTGAGAGGGGTTGTCTGTCTGTAAATCCTCTGCGTGAGTATTCACATCTCGGGACAGCGTATCGTCTACCTGTGTCTGTACTTTCAAGACATCTCTGTGTATTTTGCATAAACGGCACACATGGTTCCCCGAAAAACTCTCTATGTAACCAAGTATTGCGTTCAATCCTAAATTGTCTCCCACTACCTGAACAACGGCGAATTTGACAATGCCTTGGAAGCTAGGCGTGTTAACAGTTATGCCATCCCTCTCAAGACACTTTAGTTCTTCCACAATAGGGCGCAACACTGCATCAATGCCATAGGTTTTTGCATCATCTGATTTATAGACTGCCAACAAGAAGTGTGACTGCAAATTGGATAGGATGTCTGGTGGCAAACTCTTCAAGATAAAATATATAAATCCTAACTTGTGAACCCCAGTCTTTGACCCGAGGGGGTTCACAGTTTCACAATCATCATTGTATAACAGCAATGGGATTGACACCTCTTTCAAAAAGAGTGGAGGATTTTTACAGAAATCTCCATCAAATATATCCTGAAGAGCATCACTCTCTCTCTGTTGCCATTCCATCATGGCCTGTAAAACACCAGGAAGCTCCAGTATCTTGACCAGAAGACGCTTTAGTGGAATACGCTGAAAGGTATCAGTCAGAGCAACTTGTCGAACGGTGCCAGTGGCAGAGTATCTCCGCTGTACAAAGGTTTGGTTATCGGAGAAACACTCCTCAATTGGCTGGATGAAGTTCCCAGAGTTAGTCAAATACCTAATCTGTTTATAGTCTGTCTCCAGACCCTCGAAAGGGTTAGCTGCATCTAAAAAGTCCTGCCTGAGCTCCTCTACCTGTGGGTTTTGATCATGCCCAAACTGACTGAAAAGCGACATGGTCTTTGTTTGTAGTCTGCTCACTAAATCTCCAATTAAACTTGAGGTTTGCTGAACCACAACATTTATATTTGTAAAGGTCTGGGAAGATTTTGATCTAAGATGAGCTATAAAATGGGCTACTCTCTCTGTGATTCCCTCTTGCTCTAGTTCGTCCCATTCATCATCATTATCTTCATCTTCCTCCATGGCTTATCGACATCAGATAATGCAATGCTACAGTTTCATGTGTGGGTCTGTGTTAAGCCACAACACAGAAATTGGTCCAGGGTATGCTACCTTTCTGGCTCATTTTGAAGGCTATAATGAAATTCAAAGTGGTCTCACAGGAATCCCCCTTTTCGCTGAATTGTATGTACCGGCCAGGGTCACTGTTAAGGGTACAACATACAGACCAGGCATGACAGTGTTTATGTCCTATGACCAATATGGAGAGCCTCAGTTTGGGCTTATTAAAGCCATTTTGGTTTTAGAGCCATCTGTAAAGCTAGTTGTTCAGAGGTGGGAGACAATGGGGTTTGAGAAGCATTTCTTTGCTTACAGTGTGATCCAAACCAAAGATTTGTTGGCTATCGATGTGAAAGAGCTGCTTGATCATCACCCACTACATGCAGTCCAGTCATACAGAGATGTTGACACTTTATTCATCTCTCTGCGCTATAGACGTTTTTAGACTGTGAATGGCCATCTGAATGGCCACTGCCACTTGTAAATAGTGAGGAAAAAAATCAGGAAAGAAACACTGCCTTGATTTACTAGAAACACAGTGATAGCCTACAGTATATATTCCGAACATATTTTGAATAGTTAGTCTTTAGTTTCATGCTGTGGACTGCCTTACTCTGCTACAACTCTTCGATGACTGAGATACATTGTTGGACTGCTGGGATGGGGAAACTCCTTGGACTACTGAGATGACATTAATTGTTGTAAGTAAGAATGTGTTTAATTAAAATAGTTCTACAACTAAACACTAACCACTTTAAACCCTATGACAAAATAAATCTTCACCAGTATTTAAATTTTTCCATGTGTGTAGGCTATTGGCCATCTTGGGTGTCAATCGGTTAAATGGAAAACGACACTGCTGACTGCAAATATATTTTGTATCTGTACACAACAACTCACTTTAACCTAAAATGCCTCTAAGCTGATAACCTTTCTTTGCTGCAAAAGGCTTCAAATGCTGAGCCACCTGCAACAAGCCTTGTTGCTACCATATCCCCCATGGAGGAATCTGCAGCTTCTGGATCAAGCCAGGAGGTCTCCACCGTAGAGGAATCGAGGGCAGCAGACCAGATTGTGATTCTACGACCGGTTCCACTATTTGTAAGTTGTTCAAGAAGCATGGATGGATCTGGAAGCACTTGGAGCCAGTACATATCTCAGAACTTCAATACTTAAACTAGGGCTGGGCGATATGACCAAAAACGTTATCGCGATAAAATTATAAAATAATTTTCATATAATTCGATATCGATAATTATCGTCGATATAATGTCCGTCAAGTTTAATTAACTTCTTATGCTGCTGCGAATGTCTCAAGTCGAGTTGATGTCGTCATCAGTCTGCGCACGTTAGCCGACAAGCGGAGTATCTCATGACAATAAATATGACACTAAAATACTCTCTTCCGCCACAATATATTGAAACGACGTCCACTGTATATCCCACACTACCATAAACGTGGCCTCAGAATTCAAAACACACACATACTCGGCACGTAAATATATAAAACAGTGCCGTGCAAGCTAGTTATCCTAGCCAGCCTGTTGGTTCTAAGCGGTGGATTCCATGACAATGTGCTAAATATGACACTAAAATACTCTCTTCCGCCACAATATATTGAAACGACGTCCACTGTATATCCCACACTACCATAAACGTGGCCTCAGAATTCAAAACACACACATACTCGGCACGTAAATATATAAAACAACGGCGTGCAAGCTAATTAGCCTAGCAAGCCTTGTTGTTGAGTGAGTCCTACCTCCTTCCGGGTCTCGGCCATCTCCTTCACTGATTGGTTGTTAGCTGTTGTGCGTAAGCACGTCATCACGTAACGCTGGTTGTTGTGAGTGAGTGTGCTGAGCCGAGGCTGAACGGAGCCAAGCTTGGAAAATCGATATATCGAAACTTTGCGACCACGTTTCATGTTTATTTCGAGGAAATAATTTATCGCGATAGTTATCGTTATCGTTTTATCGCCCAGCCCTAACTTAAACTAACTCATCTATACTCTTGTCAGTATTTAGACCGTGGCTATGTAAGTTTTCTTCCTCCAGCCTAGTTCATAGAGAAATGGAACATTTGATGAGTAGTAATATTAGTAGAAAATAAGGAGTAATTTTTCTCTCACATCACATACAGGACACCCAATGTTAACCCCGTTGAGTAACAAGTTTTTCTACAACTCAAGTTCAGACCTATGTTGCTCTATTTCAGTAGCACTAAAAGTGAGTTTTCTTTATTGTATCAGAAACTTCAGAATGTAATCTTTCAAAAGAGACCAGGATCATGCATGTGCTATAAGTATAAAGTATAGTATTTTGTGTTGTGTTTGTAAATAGCTGTTTAAAAAAAAATTATGGCATTTTACAATACAACACTTTCCATTCCTGCACGAAAATCAATCAGATCCAATTTGATTGTACTCCAGGTACAGGGTTGATGCATTTTATCCCCCCCCCCCCCTCCCTGCTCTTTGTTTCAGGTACAGGACTTTTTCCATAATTTAAGCATAACATTGCAAAGGGTGACAGAGTTCTATCTTGTCTTATCGTTTCCAGGACATATGGTGCATCAAAGGCCGGAAGGGAATGAAGAATGGAAAACCTTTCTACTATCCAGCTACTGGATTCATTGAAGAAAGGCTTCGGAATGTCCGAAAGATGCGGGGTTCTGGGTCCAGACAGTGAATGCCTGAAGCCAACGAGCCACCCAGGGCATATACCAGGTAATACATGGGGTCGGCAAAAAGGGCCATGTTTTCCTGTGTCCCCAGGGGGTAACTATATTCTTCACCAGGGGGAGCTTACTGCACATGAATCCTCAAGGGGGGCTCCATGGAGCAAAAATGGCTGATTCCTGACTTTACCTCGTTTAATATACCTTGTTGAACCCCTCACCAAAACATGCAACAATGCTGGGCAATAGCACCTCCCTCTGGTCAGCCGGGGCGCCTGACTGGAGGGAAAGGATCTGATTGTAATAATGTGCTAAGTCCTACTGGTGAAAATGGGTTACGAAATTGGAGATAATTTTTAGATAGTTAATTTACAATGTGTTGTATATATGTTTCTATAGAATCGACCCTGCCAGAAGAAAGGGCCCAGCAGCAAACGGAGTGGCTGAAACATAACCTGGAGCCCTTCACTCAAGTTCAGGAGTACATGAAGGACACCGTCCTCTACAGAGCCAAGTGGATTCGGGGAAATCACTCCAAGGACATAGAAGAGGTCATTACGGAGTACCCTCGCCTCACCAGCCCAGGCATGGTATGGATCTACTGTAACATATTGCATCTACAAGGTTTTGTACTGCTTTACTGCCCTGTTGGAACACTCCCCCAGATATTGATAGATCAAAACACATATATACTAAGGCTGTCAAAGTTAACGCGGTATTAACACGTTATCGCCCGATTCTATTAACGCCACAATTTTTTTTAACTCACGATTAACTTTTAAGATTTTTTTTTACTAGACTATACTCAGGTGTATTATTGATGCTCTCATTGATACTATGTTTGTTTCTGAAATGTGTGTGTGTGTGTGTGTGTGTGAGATATAGAGAGAGAGAGGGGGGTGAGAGAGAAGGGAAGGGGCAAGAGAGAAAGAGAGCTGGGAGAGTGTGTGTGAGAGAGAGAGGGGGGGAGTGTGTGCGATTACTCAGCCCTTGTGTGGGTGAATGTAACAAGTTCCTAACATTTTCTTTCCCCTATTATTTCATGTACACTTTATTCATTGGTTTAATGAATTTTCTTTCTTTTAAGTTATTTTGTGCATCACTCTGTTTTGAATTTGATGCAAATTTGCAATGCATGAGGGTCATCCTTTTGTGTTAAATGACTGCATAACGAAAGCATTTGTTGACTCGCATGTTGATAAGAGAGAGAAACTCTCTTGGAGAAACTTGGAACTTGAAAAAGATCCGTTTAAGGTAGAAAACATTTGATTAATTTGTGATTAATCGCGAGTTAACTATGGACAATCATGCGATTAATCGTGTTAAATATTTTAATCGATTGACAGCACTAATATATACATATAGAAATACGGGACTTAGCGTCTACCCATCTCCCTCCTCCTCCATCTCTTCCCCCACCTTCCCTCCTGCTACTTCACCTATTCCACCTCCTCCTCATTTGTACGTTTTGCGTTACGTACGGCTGTCCTTAAGAATGCTACATGCTTGGACTCTGGTCCCTCAATATTATATATAACGTGCTGGAGAAACTCCCATGCATGAACACACTGCCTGGGGTACTTTATGTCAAATACATAAAATGCTTTAAAACACGTATCAACTGCCCCGAGCATTGTGCTTTCAGGGTGTGCCCGACCTGCATAGATCACGAATGCCTGAGCACAACACGTGTGTGCGATTACTCAGCCCTTGTGTGGGTGAATGTAACAAGTTCCTAATGTTTTCTTTCCCCTATTATTTCATGTACACTTTATTCATTGTTTTAATGAATTTTCTTTCTTTTAAGTTATTTTGTGCATCACTCTGTTTTGAATTTGATGCAAATTTGCAATGCATGAGGGTCATCCTTTTGTGTTAAATGACTGCATAACGAAAGCATTTGTTTTAAAACTTGGAACTTGAAAAAGATCCGTTTAAGGTAGAAAAAATTTGATTAATTTGTGATTAATCGCGAGTTAACTATGGACAATCATGCGATTAATCGTGTTAAATATTTTAATCAGTTTGACATGAAAGCACTTTTTGATGTCCACACGCCGTGACATGTATAATTATGCAACAAGTGTAATAAATGTTGAAGTTAAATGTATTCTACGCCTTGGTCTGTTCTTTTCATTGATTTCAGCACATTTAGATTGTTATACCTTTCAATCAAGCATCTGTGCCAACGTAATGTAGTGTACTAACTATAGCAGTTGTGTTAATAGGCCCTTTTCACAGCAGCCATCTTGACACAGCAGGGTAAACCTACATCCTGTGAACCAGACTGACACATGTGTAACTAATCATGTTGCTGTGTCCATCTGTTGGTCAATCGTTGTCAATCTGGCTCACAAGATGGCTGCTGTGAATAGGGTCTATTTGACCCTTTTGATGTAACCCAAGATTCAGTCAAAGCAACTATTTTGACCCTTAAAATGGGTCGTTTGTATAACCCAATACGGGGTCAAATCAACTAGGAGGTTGGGTTATTTTGACCCTTAAAATGGGTCGTTTGTATAACCCAATATGGGGTCAAATCAACTTGGAAGTTGGGTTATTTTGACCCTTAAAATGGGTCGTTGGTATAACCCGATATGGGGTCAAATCAACTTGGAAGTTGGGTTATTTTGACCCTTAAAATGGGTCGTTGGTATAACCCAATATGGGGTCAAATCAACTTGGAAGTTGGGTTATTTTGACCCTTAAAATGGGTCGTTGGTATAACCCAATATGGGGTCAAATCAACTTGGAGGTTGGGTTATTTTGACCCTTAAAATGGGTTGTTAATATTCGTTTATTTGACCCAAGTTATGGGTCAAATGAAATAACCAATAATATTGGGTCAAATTAACCCACACACTGGTCGGGCCCTTTTTGACCAGTGAATTGGGTCAAAAATAACCCAAATTGGGTCAAATTTGACCAATCTGTTTTTAGTGTGTGTGTAGCTATAATGACAGTATAACAAGTATTGTACTTAGTCATTGTTGCAATGTACTTACTGCATTGAATTGACTCAATACCTAGGAATAAGGTCAGGGTTAGGATTAGGAATATAGTTAGGGTTAATGTTAAGGAAGTGTAATGCAGTAAGTACACTGTGTAACAATGAGTGTAATTACAAAAACGAAGTACAAACTTAATTAATTAAATTGTAGAGCACTGTGATATATTGTTACCATTATTTGCTTTGATGTCTAGTCCTCTATTCAGTGTGTGTGAGAGAGAGAGAGAGAGAGAGAGAGATAGAGAGAGAGAGAGAGAGAGAGAGAGAGAGAGAGAGAGAGAGAGAGAGAGAGAGAGATAGAGAGAGAGAGAGAGAGAGAGAGAGAGAGAGAGAGAATATGGAATTCAATGAAAGAACAGAACACAGAAGAATAGAACACGGTAGAATAGAATGGCTAGGAAACAAGCCATGTTTGATCTGAATGGTAAATAGACTGCAATTATATAGCAGCTTTTAACCAAGAAAGAGAGGCATCTGGGGCAGCTGTCCATGGTGCTGAGAGCTAACTCAGTGATAATGTGCAGCATATATTTGCGAGTGCTATCTTGACTGAGAGGGTGGCCAGGACAGTGTTAGTCTCGAGCCCTTATGCTTAATTATACAACGGCATGCAAATTTCTCGATTCTGATTGGCTGAAACAATCAATTTACACGTATGTATCTGTCACAATTCCACGCTCTTGGTCCCAGGACCCGCCCACAACCGAATCACTATCACTCCGCCGTTCGACTTTGTAGAGGGAGCGGAGAGCGGAGAGGGGAGGAGAGGAGAGGGGACAATAATCTTTACAAATGGATATGTTGTATAGTAGTTGTATAGTAGTTGTATAGTATTCCAACGGGAGAATGCAAACTCGGTGCAAGACCCCAGAATAATATGGATGTCGGTAAAGGGAATGATCAAAGACTTCACGGATAGCTTTTCCTCCAAAATGCGCAAGAATCAAAGCACAAAACTGGATGAGCTGGAAACGCTTTACTCAACGTTATTTAATTCTCTGAAATACAACAACTCAACTCGACTAGAAAATCAAGTTAACGTACTAAAAATAGAGATCAATGCCATATACAGACAACAATCGGAAATACAAATACGCAGCACAAGACAACAGCAGTACTCCCATGGTTCCAAACCCAGCCACCTATTAGCCATGCGATTAAGAATTAATGCAACATTTGCAGATATAACTACCATTAGAGCACAACAAGTACTTGTAACAGATCCTGTAAAAATAAACGATACATTCAAAGTATTCTACTCCGACTTATATAAATCAGAAATTACCTTCGATCAAAACAAAATGGACACATTTCTTAATCAAATTATTCTCCCTAAACGTTCAGAGGATGACGCTAAACAGTTAGAAATACCGATCACACTAGAGGAACTCAAGAAGGCCATAACCGCAATGAAAAGTGGTAAGGCTCCAGGAAGAGACGGTTTCCCATCAGAAATGTACCTTTCTTGTTGGGACATAATTGGCCCCTTATTACTAAATATGATCTTATACTCAGTCAAGGAGGGGAACTTCCATAAAATTGACAATATTGCACTCATAACAGTCCTCCTTAAAAAAGACAAAGACCCCAACGAGTGCGGTAGTTATAGACCTTTAAGCCTCCTCGGAACAGATATCAAACTGTACTCTAAGGTATTAGCCATCAGATTACAAAAGCATATGACGTCTTTAGTTCACCCGGACCAAACTGGCTTCATAGGAGGCCGCCTGATCACTGAGAACATAAGACGTATACTGCACGTACTTGATGCCGACAAGGAGGACACCATACCTAAGGCGATGCTGTCCCTGGATGCTATGAAGGCCTTTGACAGGCTGGAATGGTCGTATCTGTGGGCAGTGCTAGAAAGGATGGGGTTAGGAAAAGGATTCATCGATATGATTAAAGTATTATACAAAGACCCATCGGCCATGATTACAACAGGCACAATCATCTTTGAAATATTTCCGGTATCACGCTCTGCCAGACAGGGTTGTCCTCTTAGTCCCGGACTGTTCAATCTATCATTAGAGCCTTTAGCACAATATATAAGACAATCCCAATCCATAGAACCTATCGTAATCAAGGGCACACAACAAAAAATTTGTTTATATGCGGACGATGTAATATTGTTCATGAAAAACCCCAACACCACATTGCCTCATCTGCTCAAGTTGATTGAGGACTTTGGTGATTTATCGGGATTTAAGATAAATTGGCCGAAGTCGGCTTTCCTTCCACTTAACACCCCTGCAAAAAAAGATACAACCCTCCCAGGACAGATACCGATGGTAAAACATTTCAGATGCTTGGGAGTGGAAATATTCCCTACCATAAGACAAACGGTGAAGCACAACTACACAAAAATCCAAAACAAAATCAAAGACGACCTTGATAGATGGGCAAAACTTAAAAACACAGTACAAGCACGGGTATCAATAGTTAAGATGGATGTACTACCTAAAATCAACTTCTTCTGTTCAATGCTACCGTTACCCCCTCCAGAGGGTTACTGGAAAAGATTAGACTCCTCCACATACAAATTTATTTGGAATAACAAACCACCACGTATAAAAAGATCCACCGCACAGAGAAATAAAGCAGATGGTGGCAAGGCATTTGCAGATTTTTTCCTATATTTTAAGGCGTACTCATTAAGTCCATTGACAACATGGTTTGACTCCCAAGCATTAGCATCTTGGAGAAAAATAGAAGAAAACATAGTAGCCCCACATAGACTGAAGGACATAGCATACACTAAACTACCAATCAAGCACTGTGAACGAAAATTTGGCCCCATAATTACTCATGCGATCCGGATATGGCGTGAATCACAAAAAAAAAATCCTAACCCACAAGAATGGCACAATCATACTCCCTTATTCAATAACAATGCTCTCTTAATTGGGAAACAACCTATAAGATTCCCTATATGGGAAGAGCAAGGCATACACTCATTAGGGGATGTTTTTAACAAACAGGGTTTTTGTAGTGATAAAGAAATACGCAAAAAATGTAATCTCACCAAGTCCACATGGCTTTTTCACAAACAGTTAGAGCTATGTTTGAAGTCTCACGGTGTTCCATTAGACAGACCAATTGAACACCACAGATACCACAAATTCTTCTACTCAAGAGAGACATCGAGAGGTTTTGTTTCAGAATTTTATCATCAATTACTAACGTCCTCGTATGAAACCCTCCAACTTGACTCTGTCTGGAGGAGGGATATACCAGACCTGGAAAATGACTTTGATTGGCAAGGAGCCTGGGCAAATGTCCGACTTACATCAAGGAACCCGGATCATCAACAAATCAATCTTAACTATATTCACAGGACATACTTGACTCCTATAAGACTGTGCCGAATGGGGCTCAAACAAGATTCCAAATGCACCCAATGTACAAATGGGGACGAAGGGACATTTATGCACATGTATTGGGACTGCTCACCAGTTAAGGCATTCTGGAAAGATGTGACCCAACAAATATCAAAACTCGTATCTTGGAATATACCTGTACACCCCTCGGTATTGCTGTTGAATGATGTTTTTGAGTTTGCAGTGAATCCACAGCTAAAGAGATTGGTTTTATCGGGTATCACAGTAGCCAAAAAGCTGATCGCATCACGCTGGTTTCAACCGGAAAAAATGTGCCGTAAAGTTTGGTTGGTTTCTTACATATCTCGATGTAATTTACCATGAAATATCTACAGCAAGAATTCTGGGTCTCAATGAATCCAAAATGTCAATGTGGTTAGAAGTGGTGGAGAGAATAAAAGCTAGCTTATAATGGTAGTGTCTGGTTAGGTGCGAGGGATAGTGGAGGTACTTCTCAAGGTGGGGTCCGGGAGGGGGGGGTTCGAGCTGAGCATATGTGTGTAGGTTTTTTTTTTTAGATAACAGGTATTATGGGTATATCTTATATAAAACAACTAACTAAAAGGTGATCTCATTGGATGTGCCCTGACAATTAATGCTTGTATATCTTATCATGTGTTGTCATGTTTGTTTATATGTTTGTTTAAAAAATTATAAAAAAATAAAATACAAATGGATATGTTGATAGCGTCATAACGACTAAATATAAACATTCTGTCACGGCGAATGTCTTAGTCTCTTACACAATGTTGGATTGTGTAATCTATGGGTCACGAGTCATTGTGGAACAAAAGAAAAATCGCGGATTGATTGATTGATTATTTGCAATTTTATTTAAAATGTCTTCTTCCTTGCTCACTCTCTCACACTGTCTGGCACACCCACACACCCCCCCCCCCCCCCCCCCACACACACACACACACAACGGCGGAGGAGAGTCAGACTGAGAGACATAGAAGCAGCTGCGCTGTTTTAAGTAAGCATGGCCTATTGAATTGATTGATTGATTGCTAATTTTATTACTGTACGCCTGGTTTCCAACTGGTTAAGTTTAGGCCCTCTAAGGTAGGTTTAAAAAAAGAAATAAAAAAATAGGGCGAAGAAAACCTTTTTTTCCCCTATAGGGCAAAGAAAACTTTTTAATTTGTTTTACCTACTTTCTATAGAAGCATCTAAGAATGAAGTTCTATAGAAAGTAGGTCTGCATCCCCTTAACAATTGTGTGTATTGAGCCGTACTGTATTGTACCCATTCTGCATCTGGTAATACAATTTTCAATCAATCAATCAATCATTCCAATAACACACAGTTGGATGTGTTAGTTTGTTGACTTTTTAATTTGTTTTACCTACTTTCTATAGAAGCATCTAAGAATGAAGTTCTATAGAAAGTAGGTCTGCATCCCCTTAACAATTGTGTGTATTGAGCCGTACTGTATTGTACCCATTCTGCATCTGGTAATACAATTTTCAATCAATCAATCATTCCAATAACACACAGTTGGATGTGTTAGTTTGTTGGATGAGAACCGTTGGATGCACTTCCGAGCTGCTTCCACATGGAGGCAACTTGTCTTTTTTGTTGTTGTGGGAACTACTTTTGCTGGCGGATGGTTTTTTCAATAAATCTTCGATTATTAATAATAATAATAATAATAATAATAATAACTTTATTTGTATAGCACTTTTCATACAGAGGTTGCAGTTCAAAGTGCTTCACAACAGTAAAAATACAGGCATGGGTGAGCATAGCAGGGTATGGTAAATAATGTGTGTTTATTGTATAGCAATAAGGTTGGATGAATGTGGCAGTTGTATAAACGCATTACACCACTTGCAGTCGTGATTTGTGAAAAAAATTTCACAAACCACTCCTGCGCGTGATGTAATGCTTAAATGAATGTGGCTAGCTAGCTAACAAACACTGTAATATTAGTTTAATAATACACGTTACATAATACATGTTAGTTTGTTAATACTTACTCGCACATCCACAAATAGTCGGTCTCGGTCTCATTTTCTGTTTGTCGATGGTTTGTAACGTTAGCTAACTGTCTGTAAAGAAAACTATGGATGAGTCGGTCGCACTAACCAGTTGAGCTATTAACATGTCGTTAACAGCATTCGTTCAGCTGTCAGCTCTCACACACGGAAGCAACACGACACGCGCGATAGGGCGAAGTGGATGGGCCAATGGAATGAGCACACTGTGCGCACCCAGTCCTCGTGGGAGTTGTAGTATTATGTAGTATCACCTGGATTGACTTAATTATTGCCAATGCCTTTTGTAGACTACAATGTTTTTTTTTATAAAAAAAAAAGTCCCCCGCCACTGTGGCCGATAGAATGACGGAGTTACCTGCCACAGCCGAATTCTACACGCATTTGGCCAGTGGCGGCCCGTGGATGCTTCGCCACTAGGGGCGCTATACCAAACATTTTGCAAACATGTACAGTACCACGCAACCGACTCATGGCAAGACGTGAGCGATTCGACTCACGCTCACGGCAATGAATCGGCTCTTATGAACGAGTCGCTCAGCTGTTACTACAACAACACACAACCAGTCAAATAAAGTATAGTCTAATTCACAACTTGAAACACAATATATAAATAGAAAAGTTAGAAACAAAACTCGCTCCATCTCCAAACACAGGCAGATCTCTCCCTCTCTCCTTCTCTCTCTCACACACAGCGCGACGTGGAATCGATTCGTTACACAATCAGACCTATTATATACCAAGAATAACTTCAGTATGAGTACAGGGCTGTACACATATTTTGCATATTGTTAAACGAGCCAAGGCTAGCTATTAAACTATCGATATGAATAGAAAATCTGGGACCCTGATGTAAACAAGACAAACGTCTTTCTCTGGTCTGCATCCCCTTAACAATTGTGTGTATTGAGCCGTACTGTATTGTACCCATTCTGCAATCTGTTAATAAAGTTCTCATTCATTCATTCATTCAAACATAGACGATATTGAACAAGCCATAATCCACGTATTTTCAATCCAAACGCGAGAGAGAGAGAGAGAGACTCACTGTTTAGTTGACACATCCAGGGCAGGAGGGCTTGCCTTGATAAAGTAGTGTGTATAATCCACTGTTGATGTATTCCAGACCACTGTCCACTGTGTCCAGACTGCATCCGCCATATAGCTTGTTAGCCAAGTGTTAGCTTGTTAGCAGTTAGCAGCACCACACAACAGTCACAAGTACTTCATTCCTTTGTCCATTTCCGCTCGAACAGACTGCAAACTACCTGGCGACGTTCTATCGCCATGCTCTAAGACAAACTCTAACCTTAACCAACTTTGAAAGAGTGCCTAAGCTTAACAGTCTAAAGAACTTGCAGTCACGGCACGCTCTAAGACAAACAGCTGCCTGCATCAACAACAACACAACTATCTATACCACCAACGGACCAACCTAGGAATAAGCTAGAATTGGAACATTAGAAATTGGATTCGGCCAATCAGAGATCGTCTCTGTGAAATTCTGCTACGGAAAAAAATACTGGCGTCGGCCAATCAGAGAGCGTCTCCGCGAAATGCGGCTACAGAAATTCTTGACGCTACTGGCTAGACCGCTTCAAATCGCGCCCGGATTCCAACATAATAGTCATATTTCAACGCACAACGCGTTATGCACTGATTGGCTGTGACGGATACAGCGATCAAACTGTGACGCGCACTCAGAGCGCTATCGCGTCTAGCCCGGGCCGAGAAATACGAAAAAATAAAAAAATAAAAAAAACTTGATGTCACTTCCTGCTCAGGAAAACAAGTGTTTTTTATTTGAGATAATAACGTTATATTGTGCATTGGAAATACAAACATACTTAAAATGAGTAAATATTATTCATTTTAAACATGTTTATATTATTTATAGTGCTATAAAACAAAAAACTAAAAAGTTTTATTTTCTTCTTCTCTGATTTAACAGCAGGTGGGGCGGCGCCCGTGCGCCCCTAGTGGCAGAGCCGCCACTGCATTTGGCGGGTGGCGGGTGTTAATGTCAAGCCCAGGTAATGGGTGATTTCAACTTAAACTGGCTCAATAATTAATCTCAATGATTATAGTATATCAAGGCTCAGAGTATCTCAGGGAGATTAGTGCTAACCTTAATTTATCCCAGTTAATAACCAAATTTGAAAGACTCTTCCAGGTCTGCTCTAATAGATATTTCATTCTCCAATAGGCCTGACAAAATTACATTTTGAACTTGTCATTAGTGATCACTGTCCAATTGCTTGTATTAGAAGTACTGTATGCACTTAAAAAAAACAAACTACTAAAAGAAACTTCAGTGAACAAACGTTCTGAACAAACTGATTCAATGGTGATATACAACTTACAGTTGAGTTCTCAGAATTACAAATGGTTTTCTTTTGTGCAGACTTTTACTTGTCGTGATAGGTATCTACCACTTAAAAAATTATAATTAAATGGGAATTTTGAATACAAAATTTAATAACACCTGGGTTCTCTCAGGAGTTGTCAGGCTTGTTTAAAGAAAGGAACAGTGCTTGGTGCCAGAATCTCAGGTGACATTTCACATTGGCTGTCATTCAAACAGATTAGAAATAAATGCACCTCTGCAGTGAGAAAGGCCAAGTCAGACTGTTTTTGAGCTCCTACTCTAATCCGTCCAATTTCGAGAAAGCAGCTAATTTGAATAAATTAGTTTATTCTCTGCCTACGCATATCAAGTACGATGACTGTGATTTTGGTCAGAAAATGTCTATTTGTTGTAACATTTAACAAGCACTGTGATCATGCAGGGCATTTGTTTGATAAGACATAATATAATAATTCCGGTGCCTTTAATGCATCATGCCCCCAGATTTTCTTTCAATCACTTCACTCCTAGTGTTGTATTAGAAGCAATACACCAGGAGTTCAACTGGGGAGGATACATTGGCATTCCCTTTTTATAAAAAATAATCTCCAATTATTGTGGAACAATTAACTCTTTAATATTTACATCTTAGGAGGTCGTTTCCCTTGTGTTTGGAAAACAGCACACGTGACCCCTTTATATAAAGGTGGTGAATTACCCTGTTTAGAAAAAGTCATGAAATTAGTAGTGAACAACCAATTCCTCTCAATTTATTCAGGTTTAAGTCAATCCAGTTTTAAAGCAAATCATATAGTACTACTTCAGCTGTCACCTTAGTTAATACTGATTTAATAACTGTATTAGGTAGCACTTTATAATAACACCCTGTTATAATACATTTATAAGGTATTTGTAGATAATGAACTAATCATGAACAAACCATTTATATACATTCATAAATGATTATTAAATCATTTATAACTATATTTGTATAACATTTACAGATTAAGTTCTACATTATTTATAACTCATTATCAACATTGTTTGTACTTGATTTGTTCATCATTAAATAATGTTGTTTAATGTGTAGTAACACATTTGTAGATGCTTTGAAAAATGGATATGAAAAAACGACTATAGTGTATCCATTTATTTTTCATTTGCAGATGCTATCGTGGGGGCCACTCTAAAGTGAAGCCTATTCATCATTAACAAGTGTCTAATACAGTTAATTATTTGTTTACTTTTTCATCACATGTTACAAATGTTATAGGCAGCTTTCGGATACACCCTTCTTTGTGACATCAAACAGTGACAGAATTAGGACTAAAAATAAATGCAATTTTATTAACATATAAAATACATGTGCATGACATATAGTGTAACATGGGGGGCACTAGGACCCAGGAGTACCCTGGCCAGGTAGAGTATCTAGAGAGGAAGTTTCACGCGAGCGAGACTGCAAATGATTTATAGATGTTTTATGAATGTCTTAACAAATCATTTGTTGAACATGAAAAATAAATGGAGATACACTATAGTCGTTTTTTCATATCTATTTTTCAAAGCATCTACAAATGTGTTACTACACATAAAACAACATTATTTAATGATGAACAAATCAAGTACAAACAATGTTGATAATGAGTTATAAATAATGTAGAACTAATCTGTAAATGTTATACAAATATAGTTATAAATGGTTTAATAATCATTTATGAATGTATATAAATGGTTTGTTCATGGTTAGTTCATTATCCACTAATGCGTTATAAATACTTTGTAAATGGTATACAAATATAGTTATAAATGATTTAATAATCATTTATGAATGTATATAAATGGTTTGTTCATGATTAGTTCATTATCTACAAATACCTTATAAATGTATTATAACAGGGTGTTATTATAAAGTGCTACCCTATATTAGATAATAGAAAACACTGTGCACCCCTCTTTGACCTGTCTAAAGCATTTGACACAGTTGGCCATCATCTGCTCTTGCTAAAGGTAATATTGATCTTGATAGAGTGGCTGATGACTGGTTCCATGACTATTTGTAAGGGAGTGAAACATATGTGTGAAAACGGGTGATGCCCAATCTGAGTTTTTGCTGATAACAATTTTGGCCTCAGTCCTCTTCACTATTTATATATACCGTAATTTTCTGACTATATTTTTCCCCCATTTTTCGACCCTGCAGTTTATATAACGGTGCGGCTAATCTATGGATTTTTACAGCTAACGGCCACTAGGGGACCTCCTAAATCTATGGATTTTACAGGTTACAGTCCACCACCTTTAACTCTCACTCGCTCTTCTCTCACAGGCACACAGCTGCTGCAAGTTAATAAATGGGAGCTTCCTCAAACAGCCATCTCTTTCCCGACAATCCCCTCTGTGCACGAACCCTTACATATGGTAATTAAACATTAAAACACCTGCAGTTTATAATCCAGTGCGGTTTATATATGTACACATCATTCAATTTAGCTGCTGCGGCTTATATTCAGGTGCAGCTTATAGTGCGAAAATTACGGTAGTCTCTACATTGAATGGCTGTCATGGCATCCCTTTGTATATATTTTATTGTATTTGCTGACTCCACCAACATTCCTTTGATGCTCTGCAGGAAGCTTTCATCAACTGGTGCTGAATGCTAGTAAAACTAAATGTATGCTATTTTCTAGATCCAGAAACAGAGATTACAATTACTTATGTATATCTATTCTAATTGGTTCCACTATTGAGATAGTCACTGAATATACATATATCTTGGCATTTGGCTTGATAAGAAATTTACTTTTAAATACCACATAGTCAGCTGAGACTAAATATTGGGTTATATTATACATAAACAAATAAAACATCCCTATGATTTGGAGAAAGATGATTGTTGAAGCAGTCTTTATGCCAGTTTCGGATTATGGTGATGTAATTTATAGAAACATTGCATTATAATATAATATATAATATATATTATAGCATTGTATAGCAGTGTACATAAAGACCCAATGCCTCATCCGTAGCTAACAGTGTACCGCACTGCCACAGGACCTAGCATGTCCTACCATGCTCTGTAAATAGCTCATGTACAGATACCGATATGCCTACTTTGTTTACTTGTTTATTGCACTATGTCGCTCTATTGGTTGGACTCTTATTATTATTACTTGTACTATTGCACATCGTTGCGGGCGAGACCCCCCGCTTTTCACTGTATACCTGTATGCCGTGACAAATAAAACTCTTGTATCTTGTATCTTATCTGTTTTAACCATAGACACCATCTATTTTTCTGCTCTTAGATTTATAACTGGTGACTCATCATTGCATCCTGTATGATAAGGTTGGTCTTCTTGATCAGAAAGACAAAATAGACATTGGACTATCAGCATTTATGGAAATATGGAAATACCACCATATATCACAATGATGCTTGCTTGGAATTATGGACTTTATCTGACGATTGGCTTACACTTAAGGTCCAACGAGTTCAGTCTGGACTTGGTCTGCCTTTTGTTTTGATGCACCGGATTCCTGGGCCCTGTTCCTCGTACCTGGCTAACTGAGTTAGCCGGATCATTTTCAGGATAACTTGACTTAAGCTAGACATTTCCGTTCCTCAAAGTGCGATTGTCTAAATCACTATGGCAACAGATCAGGAAGTTTGAACCTGGTCCAGGCAGGGTTTAGTTCAGTTAGCTCGATAAACTGGCCACGCCCTCGCAAAGAAATGCCAGCTCCCTTCCTGAAATAATCCTCACAGTCTGACTAGATCCCATTATACCATTCTGAATTATGTTTTTGTGCTTCGTTTTTCTAGAGGGGCTTTTGAAATGTAAAATAATATACCTAAAATGCTGATAATAAATCATATTCAGCCTATGGATTTACTTTGTCCTAAATAATGCACGTCATATATACAGCGCTCGGAGTCGCGAACACACTATGTGGTTATTTTAATAACGGCGCATTGCAAATGTGAATCCCGCGGGATGTTTTTAATGAATGAAACCTATTGGGTGTTTGGCTCTGATTAGTTTCATATTCTCCGCTGTGGATGTATTTGCTTAATGGAGCGCCCGGATTGTGTTTCATTCAAGCATAAATTGAATCCATGCATCTTTATGCGTGGATTGTGGATATGAATTACGACAAATCTGAATATGTGGATTGTTGAATTGTATCACTGTCACTCACACGTTATTGTGATATTGTAACTGGGATTAAAATGTTTGAGGAGATGCGCTGTTTGACGGATTTGATGACGTGGACGTTATTTGAGAAAATTTATGAGCAATTGCAAGCCTTTGACGTTTTGATGGATGAATTTGAGAAAATGCATTTATCTGTTCAAGCACTGTTATCTGATGATGAACAAGAAGGTGATTAACATGACTGGTGTCACTGGTATAAACCAAAGGTTAATCAATTCAATGCATGTATGGATGATGTCCGAAACAGATTAAAACCTGATTAATAGAGAAACTGCAAGCCTCCAAGTCTCGGGGGTTAGGCCTTGAAAATCTTGGCAACCATGTATTTATATAGTACATGATACCTAAGCACATACAGTACAGATATCATCATAAGTATCTATTAATTCATATCAATTAGATACTCTTTGGGCTTGTTTTTATCTACTTATTCTGAAAGAGTTGAACTAATTATTTCCGCTAGCAAGATCTCATTCGATTATTCATTCCATTAAGCCTACTGCTAGCAGGCACATTTAAAGAAATATAATCTGATTGATTGGGGTAATGAGGGATTTAAAGCCTATAGCCTATAGATTATGCATTTAACTTGTCGACGAGGCTATTGAGCCGTACTGTATTGTACCCATTCTGCAATCTGTTAATAAAGTTTTCATTCAATCAATCAATCAATCAATGGCGTTAGAAAATCAGGATTTCTGCGATCGACACCGGCTGTCTTTTCAGGTGAGGCGGCCACGGGCAATTATCCTGAGTATCAAGTCTGGTTCGAATTAACAAGACTGAATCAGCGTTCGAGGAACAGGGAAAGCCTGGATTCAAACATCGTGTTAATTGAATCTGGATAATGGGAGTTTTGATCGACTTAGTTGAACCAGGTATGGGGAATAGGGCCCTGGAATGATCAAAAACCTGCCTACCATAGTATCCGTTTTTAATTAAATGTGGGCCTGTGTTTTGTCCTATTTATGCCAAAAAAGATCCCCTTTTATATGTATCTGAATTGTTAGCATTTTCTACTTTGACAACATTGCAAATGAGGGTAAAACCTCAATTTCAAGAATAAATTAAGGTTTCAATCAATCAAGCAATCAATCAATCAATCAAACAACCAATCAATCAATAAATAAATAAGTTATAACAATTTGAGACCTGCAAGAGACAACTTGGTGTAATATTTATTTTTAGATATTAATATTTTCAGATGGGTCATTAGGTTAGCAATTAGGGTAGCTCATTCATAAATAGTTCAAAAGTATAGTATAGCAAAGCTAATGCTAACTGTTTCATTTATGTGAATGAAAAATGCTAAAACTATTATAAGTAAACATACTAATTTAAGTATTTGCATGCCAGTGTAGTATAGTAGGCTAAATGTAGGATCCGGTAGTATGATATACTGTCAGTACAGGCTCAAACAATACATTTTAGAGTGAATATGTTCTTCAATCCAACAAATAAGTGTGAAAACGAGAGCAAACGTCACATCACATGAATCCAACATTCCAGAATGATGGAGCTCAGGACTCTGAGCCTTTAGGTAGGCTGTCGGTCTGGTTGCCTTTAGCTTTGAAGAAGAGAGTCTGGGTGCCTGATATGCTTGTGAAACCTACTTCTGTTAGAAGTGGTTAAAAATACACATTGTTCCTCTGCCTTTCCAGAATAAGTAATAGTGGTCTTTGAGGCTCTTAAGCTCATGCTCTTTTCCAAAGTGACTTGCAGTACATCCAAAATTGTATCATCTATTTTACAATTGAATCACTTTTTAATCATTGTACTATAACCATTCATGCATAGGAATCTTCACTTATCAATTGACTATCTTGCAATTACATGCACAATGAACTCCTTCAACAATGTTCTACTAAAAAAAAAAAGAAAAAAGAAAAAATCTACTGCAGTGAACCGAACAGCTCATGTAAATAGAGGATCGTTTTATGACTATAACAGCGGTCATTATAATATAATAAAGATTAGCATGACCTTGACTCAACTGTGAATTATATTAACAGTCTTCTGCCCAGCACTACATATCCAGGTATCACAATTCAATGTAATTAATAACTTAACATTTAAAGTTCAGAGCTAAATTTAGCCAGGCCTTCACACGGTGTGGCTGCATTCGGTAGTTAGTTAACTAGGCTCTTGGGAGAGTGGGTGGTGGTGATGTATTGCAATAGGTTTTAATGACTCTCGTGAAAACATGGAAAGTTGTTTATGGAATATCATAATCAGATCCACTGATAGTTAGCACATGACTGATACAGCTGCGCCGCTCCTCACTGACCTGAACGAATGTGAACTCTCTCCAGCTGAGGGTGCCTCCAACGGAGGGCAGGGATGTCAGTCCCAGCAGGACATAGAGGAAGAAGCCCAGGATCCCCAGCACAAAGAAGGAGTCTGTGCCCCAGGCCTCCGTATAGTCGAGATCAAACGGAGTCGTTTCATTCTTCATCTGAGAGCGGGGGAACGGCAGAATAGAGAGGAGTGGGTTGTTTGAAGGGAACAGAAAAGAGAGAGGAGGAAAGGAAGAAAAACAGTGAGACAATACAGATTTGTTGTTATTTTTACCTTTATTTACCAGGGTAGGTTCTCTGAGCACGAATGCTCTTTTTTAGCAATGCCCTGCTTCACAGTTCCATTCACACCTGGGAGCTGCCCAGTACAACCACAGTCTGACACTGTTGGCCACTGGAGCAGTTGGGGGTTAAGTGCCTTGCTCAAGGGGAGCTTCAGCGGTTGGTACTGAGGGACAGGAGAGAGTTATTCATTCACATCGGCGTCCAGATTTTTCCTGGCGGTCCGGGGGATCGAACCGACAACCTTCCGGTCACAAACCCGGACTCAATATCACTTCCAGCACTGTCACTCTCCTCTCGAATATCATGCAGTATCTGTCTCTAATCCATTCAATCTCACCATTCTTATTCATTGACCCTCCAGGTCCCCTTTTAGATGGATCACTTCCCAGACAAGCTGGACATGCTCCTAAGCTCTTTCCCAGAAGATGGCACCCCCCTCCTTCTGATGAGCAATTTCAACCTGCATGACTCGTCTCAGTCAGACACAGTGGTCTCTCTCCTACAATCATTTGACCTAACTCCCACTGTCATGCCTCCCACTCACACAGCAGGCAGCTCCTTGGATCTCATATTCTCCCATAACTCCAGCATCATTAACACCACGGTAAGTCCCCTCCATGTATCTGACGGCTTCTTCATAACCTTCTCACTAACTCTTATGCTTATCCCCAAACCATCCACCCCAACCCAAACCGTCTCAGTCAGACTGCAGCTACTTCTCCCAAGCTCGCCCATTCCAAATGCCGAATCGAGAACCTCATCCTTTACCCTGTCATCTTGACACTCGAGGCCTTGACACTCGTAACGTCGAACCGTCCCACTACATGCCAGCTGGACCCGATACCCTCCCCACTCCTCCAGACCATAGCACCAGACATCCTCCCAATCCTAACGGCAACCATCAAGTCCTCCCTCAACACTGGGGTGGTTCCCACCTCCCTAAAACAAGCCAGAGTCACACCCCTCATAAAAAACAACCATGACCCCCACTGTCCTGCTCTTCACTGAGCAAAAGCGAAGGGCCTCTCCTCTGTCCTGATTCTCCTGGACCTCTCGGCAGCCTTCGACATGGTCAACCATCAGATCTCTCGCAGGAATGGGAGTGGCTGGCTCTGCGCTGGCATGGCTGACATCCTACCTTGACGACCATTCCTACCGAGTATCATGGAGAGGGTCCCTGTCTGCCCCACGCCCACTTCAGACGGGTGTCCCCCAGGGCTTGGTACTTGGATCCCTCCTCTTCTCCCTCTACACCAAATCTCTGGGTAACATTATCACGGCTCATGCCTTCTCGTATCATTGCTACACCAATGATACTCAACTCTTCCTCTCCTTTCCTCCCTCAGATATCCATGTCTCTGAGCGGATCTCGGCCTGTCTGTCTGACATCTCCGGCTGGACTAACCACCTCAAACTGAACCTAAGCAAAACAGAACTGCTTCACCTGCCGGCCAAATCCTCCCACTGACCGACCTTTCCATCACAGTGGAAAATGTAGCCGTAGCCTTGTCCCTGACCTCGAAAAACCTTAGCGTAGTCATTGGCGACGAACTTCTCCGCTCTCATCGCCACAATGACCAAAACATGCTGGTTCCTCCTGAGCAAAGGATCCGCCCTTCCTGACAAAAGAAGCCACCCAACTCCTTGTCCAATCAACAGTCATGTCTCGCCTTGACTACTGCAATGCACTGCTTGATGGTCTACCGACCACTGCCACCAAGCATTTTCAACTCATTCAGAACGCAGCCACCCGTCTGATCTCCAACCTACCAAAGTCAGCCCATGTTATCCCGCTTCTTAGGGACCTACACTGGCTTCCCATCACCGCACAAATTCGCTTCAAGGTCCTCGACCTGGCATATCGCACAGCGAAGGGAACGGCTCCCGCCTACCTCCGGTCAATGGTCTATAACTGCACACCCTCAAGACCCCTCCACTCTACATACTCTGGCCGCCTCAGACCCACTCCTGTCCGAGCTCCAGAAGGGTCATCAAAGAGAAGCCACCTATTCTCGGTCCTCGCTCCACAATGGTGGAACGAACTTCCCACCACAGTTAGGACAGCCGAAACACACTTTTTTCAATCAATATCTGAAATGAATTAAAAAAAATAACACAAACTTCTTATACTACGTCTTATACTAATATGCACTCTTCCTACTATACTAAATTATGTCTTCACTACTATGCACTCAACACTGCAGCACCCACGTTTCAGCACTGTTTGATGAACATTGTTACTCAGTTGTAAGAGTTGTACCCTTCCTGCTGACTTGTCGTACAGAACTTGTAAGCCGCTTTGGATAAATGCGTCAGCTAAATGACAAAATGTAATGTAAAATGTAAACCCCCTTCTCAAACCTTTACGCCACCACCGAATTTCATTGTGTTGACCTTTGCATTAGTGAACAGATATGCCAATACCCTACAGTCCCATAGGCATGTCTCGCTCTGCATGCAGACAGACCACATACGTTTGCCAGCCCACTGTACCTCGTCCACCACCTGTGAGATGAGTTTGTGTCTGACAGTGTATCGTATGGGGATGATGAATGTATAGATGATGTGTAGAAAGGCAAAGCCCAGCGCCAGCAGCCCCAGCTGTTTCCTGCACAGCATCCAGCGATCCAGCCAATCAGGGAAACGCCTGGAACAGCCAAAACCTTTATTTAGTTATTCAATTAATTAATTGATGAATTAATTACATTTAATTAAACTGGACTTTGAAGAAGTCTTTATTCATTGCACACATTGCAGCGTAGTCATGCAGCGACACACACATACGATGGGCGACACACATAGGAAACACACACATGCATTTTGTGGGGGGGACGTGATGAGATTTCCTCTCTGCACTTGACCCATCCCTTCCCAGCGGGGAGCAGACATGGGTTGCGGCGTGAGGCCACACCCAGGGACCAATCCAAGTGCTCCTGTCCATCTTCGTCAGGGACGCAACAGCATTAGCGATCTGTTCTGCATGTTTTTCCATTGGGTTTATTGTTTTTTGTGGAGGGGAAACCCTTGCGAGCAGGGGGAGAACATGCAAACTCCACACAGAAAGGCCCAGGAGATACCCCACCTGGGTACCTGGCAATTCGGCAACCTGCTCACCAAGCGGGATTCGAACCCAGGACCTTTATTGCATTATTGTGTAAAACACACTCCAACTGATGTACCTCAAATGTAACAAATGTAACTGACCTGTACTTGGTTCCTCTGTAGAGCTGCAGGACGGAGGCCAGGACACCAGGCAGGTAGCACAGAGACAACATGACCAGAGACACAATTGGAAACACCTGAACAATGGAGACACACAGCGGACAGATGGTCGCCAGTGAGGCACAGGTTTGGAGGTCAAGCACATCTTTGACAGGGAACACACTGGGCTTGGGGCTACATCATGCACAGAGAACACACAGTACTGGAGCTACAGTACCACACATACTGACTGACCCAGTAACAAGTAACAGTGGACTAGAGGGGTTCCCAAACTTTTCAGGCCGCGACCCCCAAATAACGGTGTCACAGAGCCGCGACCCCCACTATTATAGGAGGTAAAAATAAAAATAATAATAAAAAATATTATTAATATTAATTTTTAATAAATGGAAATGTATGAATAGAATAGAATATAATCTTTATTGTCATTGTTGGTACAACGAAATTTAGTTTGGAGCATCACCACTGGCATACAAACATAAAATACAGCATGTGCAAAATAATAATGTCAATAATAATAATAATAATATAATAATATAGTATCAATGTACCAATGTCCTCAATAATAATACTATACCATCAATGTCCCAAGTGCAATAGTGCTAGTGCAAATAAATAAATATTACAGTGACAGTCCAGTTGAGTTAATGGATGGAGGGGGGGGGGGGGCATTGACTTGCAATGGATGAAATAGTGTATAGTGCAGCAATGCAAGTCCGGTTCACAGTTATTGTTGTAATGGAGAAGTGGGAGTTATGTCACCGGGGGTACGAGGGGGGGGGGGGGGTGCGGGGCGGGGCGGCAAGTTAATGTTGATCGTTGAGCAGCCTGACAGCCCATGGATAGAGGCTGTTGGTCAGTCTGCTAGTTCCGGACTGGATGGATCTATACCTTCGACCAGAGGGCAGCAGTTGAAAAAGATGGTGTGCTGGGTGGTTGAAACATGCAAACGTTCAAACGCAAACACACTAATAAGCATTGGAGGCTTTTAACCAGGGCTGGACTGGGGAAATCATTCAGGCCAGGAAATATAGTGCAAAATATAGCCCCAGTCAGGCCACTTTTTAAGCCGGGGGTCTGGGGGTCCCCCACCAGGATTTTTTTTGTTATAAAGACTTAATTTCCTGCATTCTGTTGCAGATTTTTTTTTATTTGTACCCTTTAAATGCCAGTGTTTGTGATGGCATCACAAATTATTGTTAAAAAACAGGCTAGTGTAACGCTTCCTCCGGTCCTGCGGGACCGGACGGCAACCCTCCTCCCGGTTCGGCTAGATCAGGTGTCGGACCGTCTCAACTCCCCTTCCATACACCCCTTCATAATACAACATTGCCAACCGGTGGGCTGATGCAGATCTGGCATCAGCTCACTCACCTGATTACTATTATTTACTGCCATTTATGTTTATTATGTTTATTGTCTGTGTTGTCGTTGTTGTATCCACTTTGTTAGACTTGTGTTCCCCTGTCTGTGTTTTGTAAATATGTTTTAGTCTTGTTGTTCAATTGTTATTGTTTTTCCCAGTGTGCTCTGTGTTCTGTTGTTTCTGTCTACCACACCTGTGTCCTGTTTGTAATTACCCTCTGTCTCTAATTAGTGTTTGTATATTAGGTGTTGTGGGCCAGCAGACACTTGCTGGTTCATTGTTTTATTGTTACCGTTGTTGTCAGTCGTGTTTGTTGTTTTCTGTTTTGAAGTAAAAGCCTTATTATTCACCACTATGCCGTCTCCTGTATCCTGTATATCTCTCCGTTCTACACTGCAAACTGAGTTCCACCACATCATGCCAGCAAAGCGGCACCATCGTAACAGGCTAGCATATGTATGATTAGCAACAACACAGATTTGTATGGATTTTCAGTTTTTTTGTAATCTCAGATTGAATAAAATACAATCTTTTATTGAACTTCAGCCCTGATCATAACACCACATATTCATTTTTATAATTCTAACCCTTTAAATGCCAGTGTGTGTGATGGCATATATTTGCAACCCCCACTTTGGGAACCCCTGGACTAGATGAGAACATAATCTAATACACAGCCTTGGCGGAATAACACTAACGAACAATCACACAGAGAAGGAAGTAACTTTCAAATTGTAAATCTGCGTGACAGATTGCTGATTACAATTAACAGACAGCACGGCAAGCTGCCATGGGCTGGAGGAGAGACTCTCTTTCTTGTTCTACCTTGTTCCCCAGTGCAACCACGATCCTGTAGGAGATATCTTGATCATTCTCGACTGCCGCGTAGACGACGTCTCGGATGAGCAGGTAGAAGAAGAAGAAGGCGGTGAGGCCGGTGGCCAGGCTCAGCGGCAGCCTCCACTCAGGGAACAGCCGTAGGGGGAAGTCCTCCAGCTCCCTGGCTGCAGACAGAGAGCCCCTGTCCAGGGCGCTGAGGCCCAGCCTGGTGGCCAGCTCAGCTACCGCCTGCTTGGCCTCAACGCCGTCCCCACACAGGTACACCTGGAATACACACACAGACACACACACAGACACACTCCTGACACAGGTACACCTGGAATACACACACAGACACACTCCTGACACAGGTACACCTGGAATACACACACAGACACACTCACACAGACACACTCCTGACACAGGTACACCTGGAATACACACACAGACACACTCACACAGACACACTCCTGACACAGGTACACCTGGAATACACATACAGACACACTCACACAGACACACTCCTGACACAGGTACACCTGGAATACACACACATACACACTCCTGACACAGGTACACCTGGAATACACACACATACACACTCCTGACACAGGTACACCTGGAATACACATACAGACACACTCACACAGACACACTCCTGACACAGGTACACCTGGAATACACACACAGACACACTCCTGTCACAGGTACACCTGGAATACACACACAGACACACTCCTCACACAGGTACACCTGGAATACACACACAGACACACTCATTGTTTTGAACATACCCACACCCATACAAAAATGTACTACTGTAAACTTGTATTCCTGCATGTTTTTTTGTGCACATTAGTAGCGATTTGCCACAGAAATACTCAAGTGAGTTTTAATATTCCAGTGTTTTTGGTGCAAACTTTAGAGATGTATCCCGAATTTGCCCAGAACAGGGTAAATCTGCATGTTGCTATAATGCCCCTCTAGCTCATGGAATGAATAGTTTGTAATTGTATGATATTTCGAAGTCCATCGAAAGCCCTGGGTCTCCTCTCTCTTACGACTACAAACTTGAATCATGGCGTCATTTCCTCACGTCTAATTCATCAGGTTTCCGCCGGGATGCGCTGAAATATTTATACACTCATATTTAGCTAATAACACTTAAAATCATTGGTATACAAATGTAGTGCTAAAAATATACACTTTGACTGCTGTTTTGATAGGGTTAGGTTCTTTAGTCGTGGCTACATTTGAAAAGGAAACGCAACATTAATTACTATGGACTGTATTGATCTATGACGTGATATTAATTTTGTACCGGTACCGGACCACTCAGGCTTAAGGGGTTAAAGCTTGTGATTCTCCCCTCTGTTCCAACCTTTGTCAATCAAGTTGTATATGTTTTAATTGATTTGTTATCCTTGATTTTTGCCTCACCTTGTCTTATTGTTATGATTTTATATGGTGCATGATTTTATATGCTTATTTCTGTATGTATACTCGTTGTGACTGCTGTAAACAAGGAAAACCTCAGTTGCCTTTCAATTTAAATAAAGGTTTGAAATTTAATTTAATACTGTAGTGAATCACCAAGGTACTGGAATATTACATGCACTTAGGTGAATTACTATAGTATTTTTGTGGTTTTACCGTTTCTATATATTTCCATAATATTGAGTATAATATTTCTATAGTAATTGATGTGTGCGGGAAAAAAAGAACCCACAGGAATACTAGTTTTGCTACAGTTCATTTTCGTATGGGAAGTCACTGTCCACGAATGAAAATGTCTACTGAATGTGCTTTTCATTCATGAAGTTATTTAGTAGGACATGTTTTCCGACGTGTAGTCCCCCCCATAATTGTCTCTCTGTATGAAGATGAATGCATGCTATGTGCCATACATACAACCACAACATGTAATCCCATTTCTTGTATCTCGCCATGGCAAGGCAGCGGTTTACAAGCACACTTGCTGCTCCATGATAAGAAGATTAAGTTGTTTGTTAAAAAAGAATCATGCAGAGAATCACTCAGAGAGAGAGAGAGAGAGAGAGAGAGAGAGAGAGAGAGAGAGAGAGAGAGAGAGAGAGAGGCAGAGAGTTAGAAAGAGAGAGAAAGAGAGGGAGAGAGAGAGGGATGTTCTATGTGGCTGCCTATACCACCATGAGAAGGAGAGGGAGACAGATGATGTTGACAGGTAGACAGTAGTTGCGTGGTTTGAGTGTTTTCTCCCCCAGGTGTGTGCATAAGTGAACCGGGCAGCCAGCCATGTCTCCTTACATTACTGCTATAGTAACGGTAGGGGACGGACGACAGACTAAATCTCCATCTGAATGTAAATGTGACACACCCACAGCCCCGCTGTGGATCTAATCAAATTGCCGGCCAGGGAATAGTGCACACTTGTAAGTGGGCATGTGCGTACAACAAACACACATATACCCACACAGACCCACTCACACTCAATCACACAAAATCATGCACATGCATAAACACCTGCACACACACACAAACCTGCACACCTGCACACCTGCACACACACACACACACACACACACACACACACACACAGACACACACACACACACACACACACGCACGCACGCACACGCACGCACGCACGCACGCACGCACGCATGCACGCACGCACACACACACACACACACACACACACACACACACACACACACACACACACACACACACTTGGTCTTCTTATTCCACAGCTATACCTGTTTTCAAAACAAAATAGAGCACTGCAGTGGTAGGCTAGTAGTGTGTGCGTGCATGTGTGTCCGTGTGTGTGTGTGTGTGTGTGCATGCATGTGTGAAGAGGATTCAAGGCATATTCAGGTTTAGTCTCCAGAGGGTTCAGTATGTTTGTGTTTCTCTCTGAAGCTGCGAAAACAGAAGCTACGATGAGAACTTTTTTCCTTATCTTTGCATCATCACAGTATGTTTGTGTGTGTGTCTTTATACAAGCACTGTCCTCATTTCACCAAACATTTCCATAACGTATGGTATCTTTTTAATTTCCAGGTCTTCCATCGTGTTCAAGGAACTCAAATGCACATTCCACTGCTCCCAACAGCGATTGCTATGTCTTATGAGAGACTCGTAATAAAAAAATTGGATCGCAGTAGAACAGGCATACCCTTATATATATTGACTTTGAATTTCATAATTAATATGGGTGAATAATTAGAAAACCATAATATTATGCCAGGTGTACCTTTCAACAGCAGAATGGATTTTCACTTAAAGTAAGGAGCTGATACTGGTGTTACAGAGACAGCTGAGTTGAACAACAGGGCAGACCAGCTTAGACTTGTTGACAGTTGCATCAGATAACAGCAACACTAGAACAAAGGAACTGAAAAGTCACACCCAAATGTTAGCAGATGTCAGCACCGACAGCAGAGACCAGATAACTGGCTCTGATAAGTATAAGACAGGACTAAAGATCATTAACCAATAAAGACATGGTTCAAAGATAAATGAAAAAGCATGATACTTGATTGGCTTGGATTGGATAAAGAAATCAATAAAAACATCTATATAGATATTTAGAATTAAGAATCCTGGTATAGTTATCACAGTTATATGATCTGGTCAACAATGGTACACGAAGGAATGTTGATTCAGTCAGAGGAGACTTGAGCAGCCAAGGAGGGGGGTCATCAAAAGCGCCCTCCTCTATACTCATCAAAAGACCACACCGACGGGGGCCATCGGCGGCCCCCCTCTGTTTACTGAAGGAAGACCCACACAGGAGATCGAGGAGGTGGGGGCAGCCAGCCCCCACAGAGGAAACCAGGGGGAGGGGCGGACCACCCTTCCAGAAGAACCAACCGGATTGGACCAAACGTATTATTAAAATGTGCCAAAAAATTATTGGTGGGGAATTATAGTATTTAAGAGCAAAACAGTGTTAGTTCAGGAGCCCAGACCGCCCCCAGGTCTGTGGCTCCCCGCTCCCCCAACCCAGAGAAATGCTGTCGGCTGATTTTCATGTAAGTAAGCTGGATGGTCCCAATGGTTGGTTAGAATTGAATGTAAAGGTACTTATCTTAGAAACCAGGCTTACTCATATGAAAAGGGGCTTACAGTAGATTCTCTATTTTCATTGATGTTAACAATGACTGTTGTATGTACATGTTGGGGTTTTGAGATGCAAACCTTGTTGATCCTTTGTACAAAACAGACATGTTAAATGTATTCTGATAATCCTTGTATGTGAAAAGCAACCTTTTTATTCACTCTGGGCCGCCGAGACAAATAAATCCATGAGTTTGAATTCGAACTCTCCTGTCTGGACTGCACGTTTATTCCTTGCTGGCTATATTGGAAGTCAGATGAGGAGACCAAATTCTATCACTTAGGACCCTTCCTTCCTCCTTCCAGATAGCGATCTCATTGTACTGTACAATAACCTTAGATATTGATAGGATTATACGACACCCTCCTTTTCCAGTGTTTTACCTACTCTACCACTGAACAGAAGAAATAGAGCTTTACTGCAAATTATCTGAATCTTTTCAAACATCTTCCTTCTCATCATAAAAAGATCAGGTCTGTAATCACTGCCTCTGTTGTTGCGCTGGGTTTTGATTTCCTTTGGACTACAGTCTACCCAAAAAGCTCACCCTGAGCTCCATCACCCTGAGCTCCATCATCCTGAGCTACATCATCCTGAACTAAATTGCGTCTTTTTATAGTTTAAACCTGCCTCCTCCCACTCCTCGCTCACCTGTTTCCCAGCGAGAGGACCGTTCTGTAGGACCCAGGCAGACAGCGTGTTGAGGCCTTTTACCACGGAAGCCCCGGGGACCAACCTTAGAGAGTACATGAAAAGCACTTTAGCCTCTACTGTCTTCCCATAGAAAAGAAATGTCCATGATAGTTTGGTGGTCATTTCAGTTGTATCATTGCCACGATACGATCTGTTTCCTCCGGGTACTCTGGTTTTCCCCACGCCATAAAAAAGAAATGCATGCTAGGTATATCCTGCCATTGCCCTTGAGCAAGGTACTGGCATTGAAGCTGGAGTTGGGCTCCGGGCGTCACACTGTGTGGCTGCCCACTGTTCTTAGTTAGTTAGGGTCAAACGCAGAGGATGCATTTCCCCAAAGGGATTTTAATAAAAGAATACATACATACAATTTAAACCACAATACCAATGGTATAGGTATACTTCTTTGGTTTCAAGTTCAAGTTTCAAGTTTCAAGTTTCTTTAATAGTTGTCATACAGAAGTACAGAATACTTTTATACAAAATGCTTCTAACTGTTACGCTCCAGAGACTGTGCTAGACAAGATAGTATGAAATAAAATATGTCACTAACTAATATGGTCACTAACATGATGGTGTTAAGGAAATACCATGACATATTTTTTTTCCGAAATACCACGTATAGGGTATCTTTTTGAAATACCATGATAGGGTATCTTTTGGAAATACCATGATAGGGTATTTTCTTTGGAAATTCCATGATAGGGACATTTCTTCTGGAAATACAGTACTAAAAGGTAGAATCTGTAATGTCGTCAAACAGCGATCTCTAAATATATACAGTAGTATAAGACTAAAGCCGACCAAGCTTTTCCGGTGGGATGCCCCCAAGTTGTGGAATATTTCTGCCACTACAAACTCGGTCTGCCCAGACCCTAGAGATTTTAAAATCATGGCCAGGGCTGTACGTTAACTTTTTTTGCACATAGCACTGGTGCTACAGAGGTTGATAGTTTTGTAGCACAGGCCAAAATCTTGTAGCACAAGTATAAAACGTGTTATATTTGTAACAGTCACAAATGTGCCTATTGTATTTGTGTTATTTAGTTGCAGTGCCATGTTTGGCTGTCATTTAGTATATCGCCATGTGTTATTATTACTATAATACTCTCATATGCTATTTTCAATTAATATCATAAACAACATAAGGAATATTAGCATAATTTTGAGTGGACTGAAGGAATGAGTCAGCGTTAATAGTTTTAAATGCAAATAATTTATTGAAACATAGAAGTGGGGTCGGTTGGGACACACACACACACACACACAATGGGGGACCCTGATGTAAACAAGACAAACGTCTTTCTCTGGTCTGCATCCCCTTTAACAATTGTGTGTATTGAGCCGTACTGTACTGTACCCATTCTGCAATCTGTTAAATAAAGTTTTCATTCATTCATTCACACACACTGTTTCAACTCACCACCCCTGCATCATATTGTAGTCTAGTCTGTCTTCAAACTTCCACTCCTCTCGAAACTTTTTTATATTTGAATATCAACATTATCTGTCCATCCTCAGTAATCCTCAGTTTACTATAATATACGCCTGTCCTGTCCTGAGTCCTCCTGACTAGTGACTTCATCGTCTTTCCAAACGCACGCACGCACACACACAGGGAAGGGGAGAGAGTGCCCCCCCATTTCCCTTTCCCCAGTCCACACTGTGTCTGCTGGCTCTGCGCCTCTGCCTCTGATCAGGATTAGCTTGTTAGCTTGCTAACGTTGTAGTGATTGTAATGGTACATAAACGTTAATTTTGGGCGATGTGCGCATAAAGGAATGGCGACAGTGCAAAGCATGTAGATGCATTTGACCCGTTGCGAGAGAAAAAAAACACCACAGACTTATTTCGGGATGTGTAGGCGCACTGCTGTGTTAACGCAGCAGTGCGCACCAAACGACCAACGCGCTGCTCTGCTTGCAGAAGCACGGATAGGGCGGATATGACTCGTCCAGTTGTCACAGAGTTTTTTCAAAATAAGAGTATCATATGCACCTGAATGTTGCTAGCTGTCGGAGCCTAGTTATTATAGCTGGAGCTGCGCGTGGGCAGAAATGAGACCCGCTACAGGATTTTCAAAATAAGAGTATCTATATGAACCGAATCCCTATCGCACCAGTGCTACTGAAGTAAATCCATTCATCGCACAGACCGCTGTTGCTGTAGCACGTGCGATATATATGTCGCACTGTACAGCCCTGATGGCTGAAAACTCACTTGTTTCATTGGCTTTTTAAGCCTTACATTTACATTTACATTTACATTTAGTCATTTAGCTGACGCTTTTATCCAAAGCGACTTACAAGTTCTGTACGACAAGCCATCAGGAAGAGCACAACTCTATCAGCTGAGTAACAATGTTCATCAAAGTGTTGAGTGCTACAGTGTAGGTTAGTTTATTAGGACAAGTGCATGACAGTATGGTTAGTTAGGGTTAGATTTTTTTTTTTTTTTTTTTTATTCAGATAATGGTTACATCCCTGGTCTGTTAAATGTTATTAGGTAGAGCTGTGTGTTCGACATGTACATTTAGCTGGGGTGGGGGAGACATGTCAGCCGAACACATAGGCTATGCGTTTGGACCTTGATTTTGTGGGGAAATACACAGATACCGTGTATAGGATTTGCCGGCCAGTGAAACTCATACTTGTACTTGATGTAGCAACAGGTTACATGTACCCATTCTGCAATCTGTTAATAACATCAATCAATCAAACACCGCTAACTTGTCTTCTCTAGTAACGATCTGGCTCATGTCTGTAAATCTATACGTCGATCTACATGTATGTTGAGGGAATATAGTATGGCCAGGCATCGTATGGTCATAAGCAGGGCTTGACGTTAACTTTTTGGCTCACTAGCCACTGTGGCTAGTGGTTTTCCAAAGTCATTAGCCACGCAGCATTTTCACTAGCCAAAAATCCCTGCACTCGTGCCCCCACCCAAAAAGTAATAAATATAGGTAATTTCTTCTTCACTAACCCCTGCAGGGGACAGTATCATTGTAATCATACTGCTACACGCCAACTGTACAACTGTTGACTCCATTGTTTACAACTACCTGCGACCAGTGACTCAGCCGCAAAAGGAGCTCCAGTTGGGGCAACGGCTGACTGGGACAAGATGGAGGGTGTGGATGTGGAAGAGTTGTGTTTAACCTAGCAATTACATTGTTGCTCCAAACGCTGTGAACATTATCATTGACACACCTATGCCTTGGCTGTGTTGAACCTAGCAATTATATTATTGCTCCAAACGCCGTGAACATTATCATTGACACACCTATGCAGGGCTTGACGTTAACTTTTTGGCTCACTAGCCACTGTGGCTAGTGGTTTTCCAAAGTCACTAGCCACTCAGCATTTTCACTAGCCCTGGGCAGGTGGGCAGGTGTCAACGTCAAGCCCTGGTCATAAGCCTAACAATATTTTGATAATAAACGGGTGTGTGCAAAATCCCAACAGCAACAACGTCTGAGTAGCTCTTTGCTAAGCTACGCTATCTTTTCTGCTAGCAAGTTAACGTCATCACACAGCCAGGCGTGTTACAATCCGCATGATACCTCTGTCTTCTGCCTTTGATCTCTGAGCACTTCACTTTGTAGCTTTGTGTTGAGGAGCCATGAAGTGACCCTTTTATTTTGACATCCTGTTCTCTCTGTCACTTGTATGATGCGGTATATTGAGCATTTAATATGTATATATAGAGGATTAAATATAAGTATGTATTATAAGCTTCATAATAGGACAAGTAGGCCTCTGATCTAAGCACCAAATGCGCACTGAAAGTCAGTGATTTATGAAGAAGTTATGATTATTAATTAATTATTATAATTAATATTATTATTAATACATATTATTATTATGTATTCTTTCTCCCTACTTGTGTAAAACTGTAAGAACTATAGACTATAAAACTGTAACTTGTGTAAACTACCATATCTTGTGTAGCCCTGGAGACTGGATATAACTAAGGGGCCTCTCTTACCGTTCGTGAAGCCAGGAATGTGACCTTGAAGGTGGATCGCTGCTGCATGGTTTTAACCCTTGCAGTTCTGGGGCAGAGAGCCATTATACACTTTAAAAACTACATGTATGATGTGTAAACATATCAATCAGTGTTTAAGTATATGAGTACTGTATTGTACAGATATATATATATCTGTATATATATATAAGCTAGAAGGACCATGTATTGTATATTACAGCAGGGCAATTGCTTCATTCAATACTGCTGGACGCCCTTAGGAATGTGCCTATGACCTTGTGGGCCTCTGCTAGCCTACTAGATACAGATGAAGACATAGGGTTTTTCCCAACACAAAGTAATCTGTTACTTCTCCAGTTACTGTAACGACTGGAAAGGGAGGAGGGTTCGTCCTTACTGAATTGTGTGTTGATTAGCTGGTGGAATGACATGACTGTATTTGTAGACCAATGGTAAGATGTCTTGATATGATGCAGAACCTGGGTATATAAAGCCCGGCTCGCTCGCTCCGGGTTAGATTTTTGATTTTGAGATTTTTTATTGCCATTCTTATAGAAGCAGACAAGGTTGAGCGATGTACTGGAACCTAGTCTGTTTATTTTTCAGAGTGGAGTCCCTATGCCAATACTCTGTTTTTTAGATGCAAAGAGCTATGCTATGCTATGCTATGCTTGAGAGAGATGTTTTGTTTTTATATTATTATCACTGGATTGGACATTTCCAAGACAGAATCTTTGTAACTTACTTTTTCTAATTAAACCAACTTTGTTAAAATATGTTTACCAAATCGTGGACTGCTTTCATTGAGCTGCTTTATCACAATGTGTCACGACGCTGGCCGCGCCCTGCGTTCATCTGAGGTAACACGGTATATGTATATTCTGGAAGCCATACAGATTAAATCAATTGCTGGTTACTGTTTTTAGCTAAAGTTATATAAAGGATATAATATATATATATATCACTATTTGTTGATTGCAAGCACCAGTATCTCTAGATGTGACGGGCCTATCGGGTTGTGTGGGGATTTGAGAGTCTGGCCACTGCAGGGCCGGACGATCGCTCCGCGGAGTTATGGGTCTATCAAACTGATCGGAGGTTCTGGGGCTTGCAAATGATTATTGCTATTATTGCGCTAATATTACACTATTGGCAGTAGTAATACTTATTAAAAGAGGCTAGGTAAGATAAGAGAATATATTCCTTTATTGATCCCCTTGGGGAAATCCAGGCATCATAGCAGCATGTGGGAGGGGAGGTACAGGTATGGGCATGGAAATAGTAGAAGACATAAATATAGGCAATACTATTAGATCTAAATATAAGAATATGAGAAAGTAACAGTGTAATCAGAGGTGCAGATGAGGGTTTGTATCAGTTATATTATTATGTTACAATGCATATAGGCAAAAAAATATGTAATCTGAATACTATTAGTAAGTAAAGTAAATAGGTGCAGTATACACAAGGTACCCCGACTGGCATGGTATACATATGTTATACGTTGTAGTCTGTGCAGGTTTGGTGGTAAGAGTCAGACATCCCCAGTAGGCTTATAGAATAACAAGAAAATATGTTTTTAAATTATTTATTCTAATGACAACAAATGTATTCTCAAACGACATCACCAGCTGCCCACTGTCTGGGCTTGACATACACATTCACTACATGCACTCACATCGATGGCGGACGCAACCAAGAAAGGTGCCAACCTGCTCGTCGGGAGCAGTTAGGGGTTAAGTGTCTCGCTCAAGGACACTTGGACGCGCTGCCGGGACGAGTCGGAATCGAACTGGGAACCTTCCGATTACCAGACGACCGGTCTACCTCCTGAGCCACCGTCGCCCTGGTACATACATCTGTATGATCACTGTTTTCCTTCAGTTACCGCTGCCTCCCAGTAACGCTGCCTATGAGTGTCTTACCCCTGCAGGTAGGCAGCGTTGGCTTCTGGGTACACTCCCTTCTTCAGGTTGTTACTCAGGTCCACCAACACCTGGAAATGAACCACATTAGCACATTAATGGTTTGGGACCTGAAAGGGGTCACGGACCTTCTTCTAGCGGAGTCCCCACGTGACATTGTGATATGTTGTGATATGTTTCAATGGGCCTTGGTCCCACAACAAGAAAAAAAATGTGGGGTCCTGTCTTGAAAAGTAATACATACATAAATAATATAAATTGCTGATGTAACTGGGATGTAATATCTGGGGCTGTTCCATAGACAATGATTGGCGACGTTATGAGGCCATAAATATTTTTTGTGCGTTTGAGGTGTATATCCTAGCATGGCTCGAAGGTCTGAACCAGAATGACATCCTCATTTGGGTGTAAGAGCTCCCACAAACATTGTATTACCTCGTGAAGTCAGAGCCCTGGTCATTGTCTATATGGAGCAGCCCCAGGTGTTACATCCCAGTTGCATCACCTATGGGAGGGTTCTCTCTCAAACACATACAATGGTCTTATACAAAACGAGTAGCACAGAGAGATTTGCAGTTTGTCACGTGAGACTAGAATATCATGAAACAAAGAGTCACCTTGCCCTTGAGTTGAGGTGCCAGTGTCTCCAGGAAGTCATAATGTTCTCTGTGGACACAGATGAAGATCAGCCTCGCTGACCGGGCAGCTTCAGCATGGGTCCTCACCTTGACAGCACACAGAGAGAAATAAATCATACACTATACGACGCCCGCCCGCCCACACACACACACACACACACACACACACACACACACACACACACACACACACACACACACACACACACACACACACACACACACACACACACACACACACACACACACACACACACACACACACACACACACACACACACACACACACACACACACACACACACACTCAGAATATGCATTCTAGTACACCGCTATACTCCTCTGTCCCTGTTCTCAACAGCCTGTTTCTGTGTCTGTAATGAGTGACAACGCAATAATTATGGTATGTCAAGCAATACAAGCTTGTACCATCAAATTAAATTCAGATCAAGCTGTCTAATTAGGCATTGCAGATCAAATATTATGACTCAAGATCCAGCAATATCATATCAAACCTACCACTAAACATTTTACAGTGTACACATAACATTATAGTGTACATATTTTAGGTGGAACAGAAGGTTTACGAGCAAGCCGGCATTTTGTACACAGACATTTTTCAGATGCACACGAGTCAAAGATTGTTTAGATTTTACATGTGACATAACATAAAGACGGAAATCCAAACGACTTGTTTAAAGGCACAGTTTCTGAATACAGACTGGGTGCCAAATCTGACTGGGTTGTCTTATTTCACAGTAGGCACATCCGAGATGTATGTACGCACTGAAAAAGTGAGTCGTTCATAATGTGGGACCTTTACAGTAATAGTAGATGCACTTTAGATCATTTGAAATAAAGACGTCATCCAGTGGTTGTGTCTCCATGGTTCTCATTGACAAATTATATCGGAGGAGACTCAACCACTGAATGAAAATCGATTATGTGATCAGAAATCTTCATTAGTGTGACTTTAACACACAGACACACACACACACACACACATCTATATACTGACGTGAAAGCATAAAGTAGAACACAACTAAATACATAATACCGTTACACATGTGCTGTAGGCTACCTCGGCTCCGTGGGGCAGGGGGCCGCAGCTGTGAGGTCTGCGGCTGCCGTACACCACCCTGTACCCCGCCTGGAGCAGACGCTGTCCCAGAGAACGCCCCAAGTCCCCCGTCCCGAAGATACACAGCTCCAGCTCGCGGGGCCCTGTGGAGCCCAGAGGACACAGGGACACAGTGTCTCTCAGCTGATCTCCTCCTGGGGTGCCATTCTCCCTAACCTTTGTCGTCATGGCCGGACTGTTTACGCTTCCAGGGCACCCAGCTGTGATACAGCTAAAAGAATCTCAATAGCCTCACCTCTCCGCTATCCTTGAGCTGTCGCAATGTGTCAGCAGGTGAGCTTTAACCTGTCAGCATGCTGCTGCCAGCCCTGGCCGGAGGAGATACAACCTGAACACGTGTGTGTGTGTGTGTGTGTGTGTGTGTGTGTGTGTGTGTGTGTGTGTGTGTGTGTGTGTGTGTGTGTGTGTGTGTGTGTGTGTGTGTGTGTGTGTGTGTGTGTGTGTGTGTGTGTGTGTGTGTGTGTGTGTGTGTGTGTGTGTGTGTGTGTGTGTGTGTGTGTGTGTGTGTGTGTGTGTGTGTGTGTGTGTGTGTGTGTGTGTGTGTGTGTGTGTGTGTGTGTGTGTGTGCGTGCGTGCGTGCGTGCGTGCGTGCGTGCGTGCGTGCGTGTGTGTGTGTGTGTGTGTGTGTGTGCGTGCGTGCGTGCGTGCGTGCGTGCGAGAGAGAGAGAGAGAGAGAGAGAGAGAGAGAGAGAGAGAGAGAGAGAGAGAGAGAGAGAGAGAGAGAGAGAGAGAGAGAGGAGAGAGAGAGGGAGAGGGAGAGAGAGAGAGAGAGAGAGAGAGAGAGAGAGAGAGAGAGAGAGAGAGAGAGAGAGAGAGAGAGAGAGAGAGGGGGACATAGACAGAGAGAGGATGACGTGTCCTTGGAAAACATTTGTTTATTACACCCCTTATCTTTACCTGAATTCAACTTGCATGTGTGTCATGTTGTACATTGTACGCACAATGCCTTTGTGAGTGTGTGTGTGTGTGTGTGTGTGTGTGTGTGTATGTGCGTGTTTATTTGTGTGAGTCATCCCTCCACCCAGCCATTACAGAATGTATCTAATCTTATCTGCCATTGGTCATGCTTTGAGGAAAAGTGTAGACACTGCGGTGGTCGGATGATGGATCAGCAACACCATTACAGCCTCAACCTGGGACTCGAGCAATTCTGTTTAACTTGTCCATGGAAACTGGGTCTGACTTTCACAGCTGAAACCAGGCAACCTATTGTGGCAGTCGGCAGAGGAGCAGGAGAGGAGAGGTGATAGAATTGGAGGACAATTAGGCATCAATACTTTTGAAAAATTGACCTGTTATTTGATAATTTTCTGTTATGTATTTCATAAAAACAGGTATTAAACCATCAAATAATTGGATTCGTCTAGCTCAGGCATCAAATGTACAGTTTTTATGATATGTTTTATTTGTTGTGTGCTATGTTTGCCGCAACCCTGTTACAAATACTCAGGAAGCTGAAAAAAGTAAATATGTTCAATAAATCCTTTACAATTAAGTAAAGAAAGTCACATGCTTACTGAATACTGATTTAATTTCAGATAAAACTTCACTTATATTAATTTAAGCAACTTTGAAATCGATCTTGCCCAACTTTTCAATAGTCACATCTTTCTTTTTACAAATTTCAGTATTTAATTTATAATATTTGTTCAAATACATTATGCATTTAATCATGCAAACTATTAAATTTAAAATAGGTTAAACCACTGTGAGCTGAGAAAATCATGTACGGTTATTTGAATAAAAATGATATGGTAACAGCCTTCAAATTAGAGTAACAGGGTTGTGCTAAGTAACAGTTGAATGGATACATTACTTTTGATTGTAGATCATGACATATATGTGACAAATACATACTCAGGAACACAGGAATGTTGTTTAATATTATTTTATATTGGGACTCAACAGGATGAGTAGGAATGATACAAAATATGTCAACAAAACCACAAACTGGATCAGAACAGGCCAACAACCTGGCATTCTTGCTGCATTCCTCACCTGAATGAGCATATAAAAAATAGTAATGAACTGATCAATCTTTTAGAAAGCGGATTTTATGTTCAAATTTCATTTTTCGTGGCTGGCCAGAGTATCCCATACCTCTCTTGCTATAGCCATGTGGTGCGAGGTAACGTTATCTGGGGGAGGAATGAGGGTCAGCATATTCTCTGAGGGATACCAGTGGAGATCATCCCTCAATGGCCAGAAAAAACGGTTTGCCCCCACACTATGCATTAATTTCACCTGGCAGTGGGTCTCATTCACCTCCTGGATGATCCCAGGGTAGATGGTGTGGTCGTACAGCAGGGCACACCATTTCCCCACAACACCTGGACTGAGCCACTGCACTTCTTCACATACACGTGTGCTGTGTATGGGGTCTTCTGTGTGGTCATCTGTGGGATTAAAGCTGAAGCTCTTGGTTTTTTTGCAATCACACTCCAGATTCCCTGTTGCAGAACATATGCAGCTGACATCGCGGTCGAGCATTTCCCCAGGTGAAAGAGTGACCACCTGGAAGGTCAGCTGGCATTTCTTTCACTTCATCATCCACAGCTTGCTCCTGAATGTAAAACAATTTCACTTTTGATTGTTCCTTACTCAGAGCTTGGTACAGGGACAGTGCCGTAGGGATATCAACTCCTTGGGCGACAAGCCTGTCGGCCCTCCTCTTCAATGTGCCACCCACACCATCTGGGGCACCTTTTCCATGGCTGGCTTCAAAGTAGTTCCATGATCCTCTTGTAAACCCCCCTTTGAAGATTTCAGTACAAAACAGGTAAAAATTACCACGCTGCTTGTACTGTGTGCAGGGTCCGTCGCTAAGAAAATGGATGGTTTTCACATCCGGGAGTTTCTCTTTGATTTCCCTCAGGATGGGCTGCAGGTGTTGCCATATGGCAGGTGGTCCCTTCAGTCTGGATGCTGATACAGTGCAGAAGGAGGTAGTAGGGCTGGGCGATATTGCCTAAATATGATATCACGATATTTTCTGACCTTTCGGCGATACACGATACACATCACGATGTTTTTCCTTTTTTCCCCAAACAATTCATTATGAGGCTTACCAAGACAGTATTTGAGTTTGCAAGCGAACATTAAAGACAAAAGACTCATGCATTTAGCATTTTTATATTATATATTAGATTTAGATTATTGGATTCTTAGATTATATATTTAGCATCTGTACTTGATGTTTGTTTGTTGTGTTGCATACTTGAAATAAACTTCAATCAAATCAAACCCCCCCTCTTAAAAACAAAAACCTGTGTTTAACCTAGCCATCTATAAAACATCATGCTAAAACTGTGAAACAAATGTCCTACTCCCCTAAAGAAAGAAATACATAGCAAACATGACTCAGTTATCCAATAGTGCTGCTGCTTTTTATTTTGTTAAAATCTTTTAGTTAATAAGACTAAAAGACTACAATATATATGAATACAAGGGCCAGAAGCCCACTTCATGACGGCTTCCTGTCCTCGCATTCCATTTCCGGTTTTCCGGTTAACGTTACATTTTCAACAACAGATTGCTGCTAATTAAACACTTCATGGAAACGGAGTAACGTTAACATTATGTCGAGTTCATACGTGTAGTGTAGTATGAACTCCACATAATGTTAACATTACTCCGTGTCCACTGTTGCTGCCACTGTTGCGTCGCAGATGGATGGTACACTCTGTTAGCTCCGTAGCTAATCCGCTCATAAACTAACTTACAGATAGCAGTACCGTTAACGCCGGAGCTTACTCCTGGGTTTCAGGGGGCATCCCTAGCACCGAGCCACCGCCTCTCTGGCTAGGTGTGTGCGCTTGCGTGCGTGTATGTGCGTGTAGATGACGTAATTTTGGCAAGTGTGTGTGTGACTGACTTTTTTTTTCTACTCCTTGAAGTGCTCATGTGCGCTTCACAATGCTTCATCTCTTATCGTTTGCTTTTAATCATTGTGACAATGCAGGCATGCGTCTGCCCTCATTGAAATGCATTGGGTCCATAGTGCATGACATTGCATCAGCCACTGCAGCCTAATTAGTGGTAACAGGTGTGTGGCTCATGGCTCATGGCTACAGCTGACCTGCCAATGACCTCCCCTGGAGTTAACCCTTCATTGCCCCTCTGTGTAGCAGTACTGAGTTGATTGACAGCGCCCTCTGTCTTGCGGGTTGTGTCATTGGACTCGGTAGGGATATCCTCTTTCATTGGTCTATGTTGACCCATTGGACTCGGTAGGGATATCCTCTTTCATTGGTCAATGTTGACCACTCCCCTGATCCTTAGACCACGCCCCCTTATGCCACACCCCCTCAATGTATCTCTTGCACCGTTTGTCGTAGAGACTTGCGGGTTGTGCCATTGGACTCGGTAGGGATATCCTCTTTCATTGGTCGATGTTGACCACTCCCCCGATCCTTAGACCACGCCCCCTTAGGCCACACCCCCTCAGTGTATCTCTTGCACCGTTTGTCGTAGAGACTTGCGGGTTGTGCCATTGGACTCGGTAGGGATATCCTCTTTCATTGGTCGATGTTGACCACTCCCCCGATCCTTAGACCACGCCCCCTTAGGCCACACCTTCTCTGTGTATCTCTTGCACCGTTTGCTGTAGAGACTTGCGGGTTGGGCCATTGGACTCGGTAGGGATATCCTCTTTCATTGGTCGATGTTGACCACTCCCCCGATCCTTAGACCACGCCCCCTTAGGCCACACCCCCTCAGTGTATCTCTTGCACCATTTGTTGTAGAGACTTGCGGGTTGTGCCATTGGACTCGGTAGGGATATCCTCTTTCATTGGTCGATGTTGACCACTCCCCTGATCCTTAGACCACGCCCCCTTAGGCCACACCCCCGCAGTGTATCTCTTGCACCGTTTGTCGTAGAGACTTGCGGGTTGTGCCATTGGACTCGGTAGGGATATCCTCTTTCATTGGTCGATGTTGACCACTCCCCTGATCCTTAGACCACGCCCCCTTAGGCCACACCCCCTCAGTGTATATCTTGCACCGCTTGTCGTAGAGACTTGCGGGTTGTGCCATTGGACTCGGTAGGGATATCCTCTTTCATTGGTCGATGTTGACCACTCCCCCGATCCTTAGACCACGCCCCCTTAGGCCACACCCCCTCAGTGTATCTCTTGCACCGTTTGTCGTAGAGACTTGCGGGTTGTGCCATTGGACTCGGTAGGGATATCCTCTTTCATTGGTCGATGTTGACCACTCCCCCGATCATTAGACCACGCCCCCTTAGGCCACACCCCCTCTGTGTATCTCTTGCACCGTTTGCCGTAGAGACTTGCGGGTTGTGCCATTGGACTCGGTAGGGATATCCTCTTTCATTGGTCGATGTTGACCACTCCCCCAATCCTTAGACCACGCCCCCTTAGGCCACACCCCCTCAGTGTATCTCTTGCAAAGTTTGTCGTAGAGACTTGCGGGTTGTGCCATTGGACTCGGTAGGGATATCCTCTTTCATTGGTCGATGTTGACCACTCCCCCGATCCTTAGACCACGCCCCCTTAGGCCACACCCCCTCAGTGTATCTCTTGCACCGTTTGTCGTAGAGACTTGCGGGTTGTGCCATGGATATCCTCTTTCATTGGTCGATGTTGACCACTCCCCCGATCCTTAGACCACGCCCCCTTAGGCCACACCCCTTAGTCCTGAAACATTTCAAAAACTCGAAAAAGTCAGAAAAATTTCAAAAACTCTGAAAAGTCAGAAAGATTTCTAAAACTCGGAACAATCCGAAAAATTTCTAAAACTCGGAAGAGTCAGAAAAAATTCAAAAACTCTGAAAAGTCCGAAAAACTTCAAAAACCAGGAAAAGTCCCCAAAAATTCAAAAACTGAAAAGTCACAAACATTTTTAAAACTCTGAAAAGTCCGAAAAGCACTAGCACTTGTGCTATAAACACGCAAAACAATACATCTGGTCTATTCATTGTGATTGATCCAATGTAGCTGTGGTGTCATTTTTTAAATGAAGATATACATTGAGGTGCCCCAGTTTGACAAGCAACACGATAAAGAGAGTCATGATGGACTTGATGAATGTACTTGGAATGTGACAAAGTGATGTGAAATGTGAAATTCATGTATTTGGGGTTAAGGCCTAAGGGATTCCTGTCTAGATTTGTGCCCGGGGAATGGGGACCTCTCGGTTATGAGAAAAAACTGGATCAAAGAAGAAGAAATCTATCTCTGCCGGGGGAGGGGGTCTCTATTTGAGTACTGCGCAGCTCGCAAGAGGTGGCTTGTGTTCAAGATGGGATCTAGTGCTTTGCACTAGATAGTACTGTACATTAGTACACTGCATAGTATTGTGTATTGTATATTATATGGTAACTCAGAACATTGTACATATGTCTATACCGAACACTGTGACCTCATTTTCTTCTTCTAAATTCATGCTATATTATGTTATTATGTTATTTGATACTATCTTGTCTAGCACAGTCTCTGGAGCGTAACAGTAAGAAGCATTTTGTATGAAAGTATTCTGTACTTCTGTATGACAACTATTAAAGAACTTGAACTTGAACTTGAACCTGGACCTGGTGGGGGGGGGGGGTGTCCTAAGGGACAAAGAGGTGTACTCTACCAAAGGGAGGTCCTAAGGGACAAAGAGGTGTACTCTACCAAAGGGAGGTCCTAAGGGACAAAGGGGTGTACTCTACCAAAGGGAGGTTCTAAGGGACTGAGAGGGGTACCCTACACAAGCAGGTTATAAAGGTCAAAGTGGTGGTCAAAGTGAACCATACAAATTAAAGAGTCTTATTCATCATTTCTTTCAATGTATTATATAATTGGATATTTACGGGAAGCGGTTGTATGTCACTAGGACAGTTACTGCACAAGTCTGGTTTAGCAGATAATTGTGTCAAATGAATTTGAAACTGACGTGTGGTAAATGAGAATTGGTTGTGCAGTCAGTGTTTAATTTTAGGAGGTTGACTATTATAGTTTGTAAGATAGGCCGAGATGGCTAGGAGAGAGTATTAGTCTATTTAAATCTCTCCGTAACCTATTATGTGTATTGGAGTAAAACAATGAAAATGTGGGCACGGGACTGTACAATGGAGCTTGGCTAGATCAAATTTAGAAGGGTGGTGTAAACCAGTGGTTCCCAAAGTTGGGGTCGCGACCCAAAGGTGGGCCGCGCGCAGCCACGGGTGGGCCGCGAGATGATTTATTTTTGTTTTAAAAAAAATTAAAAAATATTTTTTTTATTTTTTATTTTATTTTTATTTTTTTTCAGGCCACTGAACTTAGAAGCAGGCCAGGACAGTGTTTCTAGTTGTATTCTAAAATTCTATTATATTGTATTCTAAAATGTGACTATATGGTTTTATATTAACTTAATAAATAAACAAAAACGAAAAATCTACTTATTTCAACGAACATTTCAAACTAAATAACAGATTATGCACATAAAACGCTGAAAACAACCGAAGCAACAATAGTATTTTAATGAGGCTATTATTATTATCATTATTATTTTGCAACAAGTTAGCCCTCTCATAAATAGCACATATAAATGAATAACTAACTTGAACTAACTTAATAGGATTGAAGTGATATTTGGCTAAAAAAATCGGTCACCTGAAAAAAAAAAAAAGAAAAAAAAAAGAAAAAGCCTGACGATGTCCATTGGGCCGCGGCTCTCTGACGCCTTATTTTCTGGGCCCTGGCCTGAAAAGTTTGGGAACCCCTGGTGTAAACAAGCAGTTAAATATGGGAATTTCTAATTGTACTTTTTTTTCTGTTGGACATGGTGCAATTGTACCCTGGTCAAGACGGTGTGGAAAAAGAGGGACATTGGAGGAGAATGAGGACTTTCTGTCTGAGTACAAGTTGCTGCCATACCAACCTGGAGTCCTGACACAACTGACCTGGCCTGATCCTAAAAGCTAAGCAGGATCAAAGCCTGAGGCCAACATCATCATGAAAGCGAGTGGCAGATGAAAGGACAATTGTGTTGTGGAGTATGGACTAGATGATGGACGAAATGTGGACAGTAAAGAGTGAATAATGATTAAAGTGTTATTAGATTTAGGCTATGACATGTTACATTACATGTTGGTTTTGTATTCAAGTGAAAATACGTATGAGAATATGATCTTTTATTTGATGAAGAACTAAAGATTGAAGTGGAGCCGAATGTTGGAAATGTAAGGTTACTGGCTGTAAGTCACAATAGGTCACGGTTTACCTTTCTTACAAATCTTGACAAAAGGGAGTAAATTTTTTCTCCTGTAAGAATGGAGGTTTACTGAAATATTGTGGGCCTGTTGGCAAAATGCCTCGAATGGACTTGCGGAATTAGTAGGTCTATGGATTAGATAAGCCTGAGCGGTGATTTTCACTGCTGGTCGACGTATTCTGCTTCTAGGCACAGTAACTGGGGGAGTTGATATATGTATACACTAAACACTAGTGCAGAGTCACAGTATAGATACGGGTGTATCTAAAGGGAGGATATGTTGAGATGGGAAACAGGTTAAACATTTTAAAATGTGGAACAGTATGATGGTTGAATAAAGATTTTAAGTGGGGAGATAAGGTGTAAAAAACACAGGAAAAAGGACGTACGAGGCACTGAACGAACCAAGTTGTGTGTCATATTATTTAACATTATTATCAAAATGTTTTCAGCATATAAAAGAAAAGGCTGTTAGATGATGGTTTTTGCAAATATAGAAGGGAAAACTTCATACAATAATCTGCTATTTACTTGGTGGTGAATAAGTTACAAATAAGAAATGAATTTAATAGTAGTTTATGTTTTAAAAATGTTCAACTTGTGCATGCTGATGGTTTACAAAGACCAACAATGAGACACAGCATTTCAGGTGCCACTGAGGAACGACACTGGGATACGAGTTTTTCTGTAAACAAATCTGTGGTATCAGGTTTTTTCCCTCTTGTTAATGAAGTGTTTCATTTAATGAAAATGTATTGTATAACCAAGGTATATCTGAGGTACGTCTTGCATGTTGGTATATGAGTACAGAGTAAACTGTTGTGTTTATACTCATTCATTCAGTCATGTGAAGTATTAACAGTCATTATTACATATAAATCACTAGTACACAAATGTCACTAGTACCTATATGTGACCCAGTCTGGTGATGATGCCTACAAGTCGCCAGGGTGAAATGACACAGAGACACAATAAAAAAATAATAATTATATAACTACAGTTCGAGAGTTGAAGAACATATTTAGTATAACAGCGAACAGATATAATAACTCTAATTGTAAGAATTCTGTGTTTAAAAGAGGCTGTTTTTAAACAGTTTGTTGCTCTCCACAGAGGAGAGGTGGGGGCTGGGTTTATTTTTGCATCTGAATAGAGCTGCGCGTTGGGATTCAGATTAACTGAGCCAGGTAAAGGCATTCACAGAGAGAGAGTCATTAACGTTAACAATGGGCGCATTCAGGTGAGGGTAGTTGTCCACGCCCCCCCCCCCTCCCCAAACTAGCTGAAGTGTGGAAATCTTTAAGAGGCATTTTCTCCCCTTGAGTGTTTTAGACAACAGACTGAGTTACAAGATTTAAATTAATATATGATATTCAAAACATTCTCAGATTTCAAAGTATGACACATCATTTGAAAGGTTACATTCTGTACTTTCACAATCTGGAAAAATCTGGAAAATGAAAATGGAGACATGTTGGCACAAACGCTAGACTTGGTCACATATGTGGAAGGTACATATAAGTAGTACATATTCATGGAATTGCCATGAAAGGGAGGATTGTGGTGGCAGAATGCCATATAATGCACATCCTATATAAAATAGATTACACCTTTATGGATACAGGTCATTACAAGACATATCCCATGTCACAGATATTTATATCCTCTGAGCAAACTGTATCAGAGTGGACCAGGAGGGGTGCAAGGGATGTTTTCTAGTGTTCTTAGATTTGGATCTAACCTCGGTCAGGACCTGGGATGAACTCATTTTAGAATAAGTTCCCCAAAAACCAGAATAAACTGGTTTGATGAAAAACAGAGAACTAAGAAATACGCAGTTTAAATAGGAAATTGACCATAATACAGAATTATTAAACACACCTACACTGCAGCAAAGTTTGACAAGTAAGACCACTAGCACTAGATTCTACCCAATATATATCATATATTAATGATATATGTGAAGTGTCAAACATATTGCAATTTGTTTTATTTGCTGACTATACAAATTTCTTCAGTTCAGGAAAATACCTTAAAAAATTTGCAGATGACATTGTAATTGAAATGTGTAAACTTAAGATATGGTTTGATAACAATAAGCTATCCCTAAATTTGGAAAAAACGAAATTTATGATATTTACTAATCGAAAGAAGGACAATGTGGCATTATGTATTGACGGAGTTAATATTGAAAGAGTATCTGAGTTAAAATTTTTGGGTGTTATGTTGGATGAGAAATTGACATGGAAGCCACATATAATGTACATAAAAAATAAGGTAGCCAAGAGTGTTTTTGTTTTGAACAAGGCAAAGAATGTGCTTGATTATAATTCTATGCGAATATTATATTGTTCACTCATCCTACCATATTTGAGTTACTGTGTGGAAGTGTGGGGTAACACGTATGAAAGCAACATAAAGCCATTATTTATATTACAGAAGAGAGCAGTAAGAATAGTTCACAATGTAGATTCAAGAGAACATACCAACAAATTATTTATTAAATCCAGACTATTGAAACTTAAAGAGTTAGCTGAAATACAGACTTTATTAGTTTTGTTTAGAGCAAAATGCAGAGTATTACCAGCAAATATACAGAGGTTGTTCGTTCCCTGTCCAGATGACAGCAGAAGGAAATTAAATTTTAGACACCAATTTGCACGAACAACCTTAAAACAAAGGTGCACCTCAGTTATAGGTATCAAACTATGGAACTCTTTGCAGAACGATGAAAGGAGTTCCAATAATATATTTCACTTCAAAAGGTTGTGCAAAGAAAAGATACATAGACAGTATAGCACAGTTTAGTATAATATTGCAGTTTAGCGTGTCAGGATGACGTAGCATAGAGTTGTAGTGTAGGCCAGTATGAGTATAGTAATATAGTATATAGCAGCGTAACATAGAATAATAATATATTAAAATATTGTATAATACTGTACCAATATGGTGTAGAATAAATAGTATGATTTAGTTATATTATAATAAAATAGAAATTAGATAGTATATAGAAGTATAATACATTATATAAGTGTGTGTGTGTGGGGGTGTGTGTGTGTAAATGAATTAACCTAAATATGTAGTTTGACTGATAGATAGACAAAATGGGTTTATTTATGTTGATTTAATTTGGTTGTGTTGATGTTAAATTTTTATTTATTTTTTGCAAAATGGGTATATTCTGTTTGGTTTTACACAATATGTCTATCGGTGTGTTGTACGTGTGTAGGGGCAGGTATATATAAGATTTTTTCTTCTTCCTGTTCCTTTCGGCCATGGTATTTTTTGTGAATTATGTGAATATGTACTGTTGGACTGTGGTGATTCCATGTACGAATAAATAAATGATGATGATGATGATTAACAGTCATTATTACATATAAATCACTAGTACACAAATGTCACTAGTACCTATATGTGACCCAGTCTGGTGATGATGCCTACAAGTCGCCAGGGTGAAATGACACAGAGACACAATAAAAAAATAATAATTATATAACTACAGTTCGAGAGTTGAAGAACATATTTAGTATAACAGCGAACAGATATAATAACTCTAATTGTAAGAATTCTGTGTTTAAAAGAGGCTGTTTTTAAACAGTTTGTTGCTCTCCACAGAGGAGAGGTGGGGGCTGGGTTTATTTTTGCATCTGAATAGAGCTGCGCGTTGGGATTCAGATTAACTGAGCCAGGTAAAGGCATTCACAGAGAGAGAGTCATTAACGTTAACAATGGGCGCATTCAGGTGAGGGTAGTTGTCCACGCCCCCCCCCCTCCCCAAACTAGCTGAAGTGTGGAAATCTTTAAGAGGCATTTTCTCCCCTTGAGTGTTTTAGACAACAGACTGAGTTACAAGATTTAAATTAATATATGATATTCAAAACATTCTCAGATTTCAAAGTATGACACATCATTTGAAAGCTTACATTCTGTACTTTCACAATCTGGAAAAATCTGGAAAATGAAAATGGAGACATGTTGGCACAAACGCTAGACTTGGTCACATATGTGGAAGGTACATATAAGTAGTACATATTCATGGAATTGCCATGAAAGGGAGGATTGTGGTGGCAGAATGCCATATAATGCACATCCTATATAAAATAGATTACACCTTTATGGATACAGGTCATTACAAAACATATCCCATGTCACAGATATTTATATCCTCTGAGCAAACTGTATCAGAGTGGACCAGGAGGGGTGCAAGGGATGTTTTCTAGTGTTCTTAGATTTGGATCTAACCTCGGTCAGGACCTGGGATGAACTCATTTTAGAATAAGTTCCCCAAAAACCAGAATAAACCGGTTTGATGAAAAACAGAAAACTAAGAAATACGCAGTTTAAATAGGAAATTGGCCATAATACAGAATTATTAAACACACCTACACTGCAGCAAAGTTTGACAAGTAAGACCACTAGCACTAGATTCTACCCAATAGGGAAGAGGTCATCCTTCTGAATGAAACATGCCAGGACTGAAAAAGTATAAATAGAGGGCCTCGATATTATGAAGTTAGGATTTTGGTGTTTGACCTTGTGTGAAATAAAACAATCTCCTCCTATTCATCCGACTTGCCCTGCGTCTCTCTCTTCGGCCTTGATTCATCCTATGGTCCCTGACTCATTCTATAGTGCGAGAAATCATCTTCTCTACCACTGTGCATGTTTTAGTATTTTGTGCATGGATTGTTTGGAATTTCATGGGTGGGACTGAAAATGTCCTCCAATGCTGGAATGTCCCACATGCGTTTCACCACTGTGTGTGTGTGTGTGTGTGTCTATGCCCATATTAGGAGCCCATAGGCCGAAGCCCATATATGGCCTTCCGCCCCAATCAGCCAGAGCAATGAGACCTGTATCTAATTCATGGAGCGCAGCTGTGGCTCGTTACCACACTGATTGGAGAGGGAGAAAAAGGGCAAACACACAAAGAAGATTGGAGAACCTTGACCGGCAAATCCATGGTGGACGTGAGTAGAGAGGACATTAATTAATGCGCTGTGTATGATCTGTTTTGAAAGATGGACCCTGCTGCATGCTACTACCCTTGCCTGTCAGAGAACCCGTCTCCGTGTACGGAACTCCACTACTAGACCTCGACCATTCTACTGGATTGTGGATGGGAGTTTGCTGTGTGCATTAACCCCTTCCTTCCCACAAATGGCAATAAAACATTTGATTTCAATTTCTCTGGTTGTGGACCTTGAATTTATGGTTTTCAGTCAAGTGAACACAAGTGTGTCACACTATGCTGCAGCTGTTTGGAGCTGGCAGACCCTGATCTACAGATGGATAGATACTTTATTGATCCCCTTGGGTATCAGTTGACAAATGTTAAAATAGATGAAGTATCTTTCTGTTCTTCATTTACCTATATCTAAGTTCATTGATCGTATAGTTTTCTATTACCCTTGCCTCTGCATTGGTTAGGTATTTTAGATGTTCGGTTCAAGTAAAGAGAGGAGCTGACAACGTGGTCAAAAACAACTGCGGTGTTTATTAATAAAACCACAGCTTAGGAATTAAAACAAGTACATCGTCTCTTTGGTTCAATCTAATCGTCTCTTGGGTTCAATCTAATCGTCTCTTTCATGTGGCTTGTTGGGTCCATGCTCGGATCAGCTAGGGTGATCAGAGTTTTCTTCTCGGTGCTGTTCGCTGTCTCAGGTTGTCCATGGCAACAACGAGTCCTCTCTTAGTGGTTTGCTGGTCGTCTCCTCGCCGATCAGGCAGGGAGCGCTTGCTTTCGTATCGGCGGAGTCTGCTATGAGCCTCGATCTCTGTCATCGTCTGTGTCCATGGCTCTGTGTCTCCATGCTCTCAGGATCCTTCTCGCTGTGTCTCAGGCTCGGCTCTCGAGTTCTGTGTGGCTCTCCAGGTCCTTTCTGGTGTGTGGCGTGTCTTTTTCTTTGTGTGTCGCCATCAGCCCTTTTTATCAGAGAGAGAGAGAGAGAGGGGGGGGGGAGGGGGAGAGAGAGAGCGTCCCTGCCTGCCTATTCACGTCCATAATCTGCCTTCCTTATTTGGCCATATTCCTCTGTAGCCGGAATTGGTCTGTTTGTGACACGTCCTCTTGGGTTTTGTGACAACAGTTACACTTATTCTGCTGACACAACCGTTTGGGTCCTGTGACAACGGTTTCACAGTTTGAATCTGCTGACACTTTACTTGATGAGGGGATCCGTTTCACTGAGTAATACATCCTTATGCTTGTGACAAAATGTTTACATAGTGTAGATAAGAAACAGACTACTTTCAGACAGTGCCCAGACAACAAACCCTATATATCCGTCCTTTAATAGAACACCTTATTTCCTGATTAAATCATGTGACCAATATTTGTATAGTTTTACCTTCTAGTATTTAAGAGTTTTTATTCTTTATTGTGACTAAGTTATTCTAGTAGTTCTAAGAGTTATGCCTACATGTAACCTATGAAATTGCTAAACCTATTAGTATATCATTGATTTGCACTGTTTTTCAACTAGTGGCAGTTCTCTGTGATGTGAAAGGAAGATTCCCACCATTGGTGTCACCTTTCTGACCCTGTCCGTTAGTCAGCAGCAGCTGCCGTATCGTAACCTGAAATTCCTTACTTAGGGTAAATATGACCTTTTGATCTCAACTGTATTTTAAGTTCTAAGATAATTAGTTCCTCTTTTATCTCTTACCACTTACTTTAAACAAACCTCGCTTCCTGCCAGCTGGCCGGGTGAGGGGCCACTGTCTCTCAACCTCTTTAGCCTGGGGCCACAGAGATAACTTCACATGGTGTTCAAATCACCCTGTCTATTAAATCAACTTCTCTGTTTTATCATTTGGTACATTTATAGTTGCTTTATTCATGTTTTCATTTAGAAATATACGACAATCCACCCTTAGGGGGTTTAATAACCTCCTATACAGCATCAATATTCTAAATTAAACATGTTAAAATCATTTCATAATTTTTGCTAATATCTTCAAACATTTTCAAAAAAATCCAAAATTTACACAAATCGAACTACAAAACCCCTTTCCATCTGTACAGTTACAAAACCATCATTTCACCTACCTCTTCTTCTTGCACAGTTATACACATTTATCAGTTATTATTATGACATCCAGTCTAGGTCCGTCTCTCTATGCAAAGAGATGATCGTACCATTCTCAGCTTCTTTTCGTTTAAGACTATATTTATCCATGTAATTACCACCTGTGTCTATTTGTGTAATGGACTCTGCAAGAAAAGATTTACCTCACACCAATATAAGACTAACAGTTCTAAACATTTGAGGGAATTCAAACAAGCAACATAAATCATTTCTTCTCCTTGAAAAGACCACTGAGGCCTCAATTACCTCCCTGTCAGTTATCCCTATTTCAACCTCCTGAGGGCTTTACTGCTAACTTGTTTTTGACCGTTTTCTTCTTGTTGTATTTTGTGCTAATCACCGCCTCTTCTTCGTTGTATGCAGGTCTTGGTACTGCTCTGATTTTCCACAGAAGGAAACGATTTTCCCTCTGTCCATTTTGCATTTTGGATTATTATTTACAAACACACAATAGATTGGAAACTTTTATTTTCGCAGATACATTCTCTACTGTTCTGCATTCTGACAATACATTTTTCTCCAAATTATTTATCTATGTATTTCACAGCTTCTTACGTTAGCATTCAATCAAATCACCTTTGTCTCATTTCTTTTTGTGCTGTACTGTTTTACTAGATCAAATATCTCAAGATCAACACAACTACCACTTCCACCCTTGAAAGTGGAATATCCATTATTTCACTATCCAATACCTTGTTTCCCGACAGCTCCTCGGTCCGGACAGTCAGCTCTAGACGAGGCCAATCACCAACAGAACCTATGTGCATGGTCAACAAACCACGGTCCCTTTAAACACACATCACACACACTCCGCCAGCTTTCAACAAGCCAGTGCAGAGCCTCCCATAAGTCAATCACCAAATTCACATGTCTGCACCCTACATGAACACTATTTCGGCCAATTTGCGACCAAAAAACCTACAGAGCTTTCTATAGACAGAGAAATATGTTTCCCCAACACTTACCATAACCCAAAATGCGACACAACTCCCCAGATTCTACATCTGGACTCTTAATGAGCGGAAAACAAACCATGAACCAGCTCCCGTCCATTCTCAGTTCCCAGCTCATTATCTCAGACTTCCTACCAGTCTCGCTGTGTCACCACCACCTGCTATCCCTGACCGGCGAGAGATCCCTCCCAGCCAGCCAGTTCCTAAAAAAATATAGTCAAACAAAAACAAAGAAAATTGTAAAATAAACAAAAATTGTGAGTGCCTACATGCTACACACCCATCCAACAGAATTAAACTATCATCTAGCGGCATAAATACCCCCGCAAAAACTAAGACAGCAAAATTAAAAATCCAAAAAGAAATAAAATAAGTAATGAAATAATAATAATATTGTTGTGTTTCTTTTTTTTTTTTTTTTTTTCAACTTGACCACCCTTCGATCAAGTATGTAATCACTACTATAAATAGTCCTTTGTTTCTAACTCTGTCTAATATTAAATGTTCCATTGTTCCTGTCTAAAGCCATCAATTTTGTTAGTTTGATTAGCCCATGCAATTCAATTACGTCATCCCTCTATAGCCCCAACTTACCCTGGTTAGTCTTCCAAACCATTTTAGTAACTCGCACACCTAATCAAACCTTATCTATGTATCTGCGTCTCTATCTTTATTCTAATCAGTCTCATTTTCCACTTTAATTTATCAATCACTCTATTTACTCGAGCACTCAAAAGGCTTTGTTTGTGCATTTCCGCTTCGCTCTTAATCAACCTATGACCTATGCAGACACCCCCTATTTACACCCCCTCTGAAAATGTCCCAACTCTCCACATTTCCAGCAACTCTGTTCTCTGATGGACTCTCGCTTTCTACTGGACTTTTGCCGAGCCCGCCACCCTTTGTCACATGACCGAGCGAAATGGCCAATCTCCCCACAATGCCAGCACACAGCCGACGCCGGCCATCCCAGGGGTTCCAGTTTACCACGACTCCCGCAGTCTCTCGGCTGGCATCCCACAGTCCTCGCCAGGTCAACCCCTCTCCTGTCCTCTGGTCGCATGTCCTGTTGCCTGGAGGAGAGAGGGGCATACCTGTCCTTTTCTGCTGCCTCTCCTCGGGCCCTCTCTTGTTGGGAGGGGCCTAGAAACTCACCCCTCCTGCGGTTCCTTTCACCCTGTCGCGGCCCCGTTCCCTGTCCGGGCAACAGAGCACAGGGCACTCTTTGATCACGGCGGCCTAGGTCAGACGCCCGAAGCATGATCTCAACAGCTGTCGCTTCTAGTAGCGCAGCCTTTCTTGCCAGTTCTTGTTCCAATCTCTGAGTCTCGTGTGCGGCTTGACCGATCTCCAGCTGTGTCTTCATCAGATCTCGATGAACTGCCTCGTGTTGTTCGAACGCTGTCACAAATGCTCTCTGTCGTCTATAGGATGCTGCCTCTTCCCCCCTCTCAGCACTGGCGGTTTGACTTCCCATCGCTGGGCTCCGCCTCTCATCTTGGCTTTGGTGCTGAGGGCAGGGTGGACATGGGAAACGGGTGGGCTGTAGAAACTGTTCGTGTATTCCATACCTGCTGTCGGTCTCAGTTCCAGCCATCCAGCCAGAGTGGACTTCGTGGGACTGCTGTAACCTCAGTCTCTTTTTCTGCCCCTTGGTTAAACCGCAGTCGCCTGCAATGGACACTCCAGCTTGAATCGGTTCTGGTTGGAGTAACACCATTGTCACTGGTTCACTCCCCTGTATTGGAACCAAAGTCAACATTTCAAGTCCTTCTGTCGTACTGGTCACATGAGAGAAGTCCATATTCCAATCAATCAGATCATAATCACTGGTAAAGTCTATCTGGGAAATGTCTGCAGAGGCTCTCGGCCTTCTCCCCCCACTGGCCTGATCACTAAGGCCCTTCTCCATATTGTTGTTGTTGTTATTCTATTGTTATTGCATCTAACGCTTCAGTTGTTCCTATCAATGTTTCACTAAGGTGAACTTCCTATGTTACTGTCATTCATTCCACTTTCAAACACTCCTGTAATCACCGTTTGAAAAAACAAGTTTCTCTGTCTTTCACTATTTCCACTTACTTGAGTTAAAACACTCACACTGTCAAAATTTTACTGTGCAGACAAGGATTGATAACTGGCTTATCATTCATACTTATACCAAGGCTCATTACAGCCGTTTCCCTAGATGGTTATGGAAATCGTTCAGAGCTCCTGTCCAGCCGAGCACCTGTACAGAAAGAAAGCAAAAACATCCAGACTTAATACAGTGGCATTTCCCTATTATTTCCACTATTCGTTATGCATTGGAAATGTTGGGCAACACTATACTAAAATATTTAGAGAGACACAGTGTGATCTGTTTGAAAAATAACGATACAGCTTATCTTGTGTTTGTCCGTTCCTTCAACAGGAACACTGGAGGTTTCCAATCCCCTGTGTGTTCTCTCCACCTGATTTTCTGGGAAACATAAACATTAGTCCCATGCCTATCAATTTGTCTAATGATCCTGGTAAACCTGGTCTTTCATCCGTTCCAATCTCTCTTTGCTTGATGAATCTGTTTATCCTAACCTTATTTCTTACTTTAACTGCCCGATTAGCGTATCGACTAAATGTATTATTCGCTTTTGCTTCACACTCCTCATACAACATCAATTTCATTCACACTCCTCATACAACATCAATTTCATTCATCCTTACACACAACCATTACCCCCTCACAACACTTAATAAAAATCAATTAGTGTTGTTACTGCTACCAACCACCAATCAGGGAAAACAATAAACTTTCAGCAACTTAGATCACTAAAACCCTGACCGACACATAGTACAGCTGGCCACGTTAATAAATCCATGGACACCCGCACCATGCCACCGCAATATTCACCCAGTTCCCTGAATACACAAAGAACCGTCAACTCACAGCCCAAAGCGTCCTCCCTTCAGTTTCGAACCTGAACGGAAACACCCCAAACTTCCTACCAAGGAATATCACAAATCATCCTACCACCACCTGCACCTAGACAGGCCAGCGCCCATCCGGTACCTACTTCACATACACAATAACAACGCAGTCCAAATAAACCTACAAACCAATAACCACAACATGCCGCAAAGCCAGGGATGGTGAACCACAAGGAGAAATACAAGGAGAGACAGAGGGGGTGCGGAGGGAAGAGAAAAAGGAGGGAGGGATACAGGGATACAGGGACTAAGGGGAGGAAGGGGGGGGGGGGGCACACAATGCAACATTAACTATTACCAAAACCTCCAACACTCAATCAGCAGATTACTCCGTATTGCCTGGTCCCGTTTACCCACAGGACCCCAAACACTATCACCATCATCTGCTGCCAACTTTAACTCAAATCAACCTTAACTTTAATCAGACTAAAAGAGTCCGCATGGAGACATTCTATTTCTCCTTACGTAATCCTAATCTAGCAAGTAACACTATATTAATATAACCAATACTCCAAGCCCACCATAAAGACAATCCATCCTAAACAAAACTCCCTTTGCGCACCCGTCATCTCACAAAGTCAAGCTGGGAGATAGGGATGGAGCGGAGGGGGGCGGGGGGGGGGGAGGGAGGGAGGGAGGGAGGGAGGGAAGGAGGGAGAGAGGGAGGGAGAGAGGGAGGGAGGGAGGGAGGGAGTGTGAACGAGGGAGGAAGAGACAGAGGAAAAAAAAGGGGGGGGGGGGGGTTCAGCCCATAATTCGAATAAACTACTCTAACCAAAGTCACAAACAAACTCACCCATCTATCCCATCTTATCCCACTAGCGCCATTACACGTGGCCCATAACAAATACAGATTTATAATCAAACAAGTATAACTACATCCATCATCAACAACTGAAAAAACCGAATATAAAGAATTTACAAATCCCCACAAATGGTCGCTACTCAAAACCTATAATAATCACAAACGTTCTGCCGTTGCCTACTGCACCTCGTTTTACCTGTAAAGGAGAGGTGTAACCATCAAAGAGGCAACACTGCCCTCCGCTGGAACGTTCGCTCATCACCCCTATTGCACCACAGTTCTCACCACGTCCTGCAGGAGGCGCCCACGCCTCCCCCGCAAGTGCGTCATCACGTAACGGTAACACCACACCAAGACGTCAACCTGACGTTCCACCTCAACCACAAAACTACAACTCCCAGAACCCCCTCCACCGGAAGTCCCTGTACTCTGCCCCTCTAAGGTCCCGCGCCAGCCACCAAAGAGTAGCAACACGCGAGATTCCCCGAGAGTTCAATCATGCTATATTGTTAGCACAGGTAGCTTAGCATCTTAGCTTCGTTAGCTCAGTACCGCTAGCTCCTATTAGCTTAGCTTAGCATCCAACATCACTCCTCCTAAACGGCCCAGTATCCTGTTGATTCGAGCGGCACAACACATCGCGACGTTTACACAACCCCAGCTATACCCCGTAACACAACTTTAATCCTATTTAGCCCCCGTTCACAGAACATATATCATTATCCTTATTCTAGTATGCTCGCCCGATTGGCCCCGCCTGACCGAAATACACAGTATTTTATACCCAACGCTCCCCCAGCTTAGACGTTCCCAGTGACGTCATCAGCTCCAAAATCTCAGTTTCTTTTGATCGTTACTACATTATTTTTAGCGCTTCCACACCACCGTTTTGAAAAATTTTAACGAACATTACACATCATCTAGGTTCCATCCCACTTGCCATACATTCAATTCACTCGACAACGCAACACAGCGTCCACACGTTAGTCCCGTTGCCCTCGGCCAACGCCGGCAGCTAAACAAACGCCTCTCTTCTTCCGGACAGGGGTGCGGTTTCTCCTGCTGCCGCCTTGGCCACCAGTGTTTATAATAATACAAAAAAAATACCTTGGCATTCACTCAGAGCTCCTAACATTCATCCATCCAAACACATATACTCAGCAAAACAATGTCCCATTCATAAGCATACCATTCATTTGCGCACATTCATCCTAAACGCATTTCCTACCTCGCTTTTTTTCACACAACATTCTCCTATGTTCTAATCACATGTGCAGTATCTACTTCCAAAGTGCTTTACTCCAAAGGTTACTTTCCCAACGTCATCCTAACTCCCCATCCTCTCAATCTTAGTAGATTATGTCGGGCCACGATATAACAGCTCCGCATGAAACGTCTTTCAAAGCTCGCCTGTCCTATGCGCCGATTCTAAGAGTGAAGCCCCGACGGTCTGGCAAAAAGCAACCAATTAATCCCCATCGTACTCTGTTCTTTGTACTCTACACTCCGTTCTCTGTTCTCTTCGTGGAACCAGGCTATCCCTGTACTACACCACGGTTCTCTCATTTAACTCTTTACCTTACCCTATAATCTCCTCTCTAAGATCTGACTACCCCGCATTATCCTTTAATGAACCATTTCGTCACTCACAGTCCCTCGTCCCGCTATCTGTGACTAATCCCCGTTCTACCGCTTCCACGCCGGTCCCCTCAAATATTTTACCTATCCCTAGCCTATCCTCCAAGCTAATATAACTAAATACAGACATCTATTTCCTCTCCTCACTCGGTATTGTACCACCCATAGGCATCTTAACCGAACACCCTCTATCCCCTACGCTTCCTAAGTGCAGCGCCGGTGTGTGGCTGAGACCAGAGCCAGGTCGTGAACCCTGGACCCCGGTACTCCTCCAACACCAACATAACCTGTTCCATCTCATTTCTACCTAAAGCAACTAGCAACCCCAAAATGCGAGACTGCTTCGACCATTACCAATCTTAAACGCCATTACTACTTACCTAGTCCCGCTGGCCTCGGTCGAAACGGTGACGATTATTCAGTCGTAGAGGCGTCGACGAGGTCCATCTTCCAGAAGTAGCTTTCAGTCGTCTCCAACCGGTTCCGGTCGAATGCAGCACGGGTCACCGCACCAATTGAAGTATCTTTCTGTTCTTCATTTACCTATATCTAAGTTCATTGATCGTATAGTTTTCTATTACCCTTGCCTCTGCATTGGTTAGGTATTTTAGATGTTCGGTTCAAGTAAAGAGAGGAGCTGACAACGTGGTCAAAAACAACTGCGGTGTTTATTAATAAAACCACAGCTTAGGAATTAAAACAAGTACATCGTCTCTTTGGTTCAATCTAATCGTCTCTTGGGTTCAATCTAATCGTCTCTTTCATGTGGCTTGTTGGGTCCATGCTCGGATCAGCTAGGGTGATCAGAGTTTTCTTCTCGGTGCTGTTCGCTGTCTCAGGTTGTCCATGGCAACAACGAGTCCTCTCTTAGTGGTTTGCTGATCGTCTCCTCGCCGATCAGGCAGGGAGCGCTTGCTTTCGTATCGGCGGAGTCTGCTATGAGCCTCGATCTCTGTCATCGTCTGTGTCCATGGCTCTGTGTCTCCATGCTCTCAGGATCCTTCTCGCTGTGTCTCAGGCTCGGCTCTCGAGTTCTGTGTGGCTCTCCAGGTCCTTTCTGGTGTGTGGCGTGTCTTTTTCTTTGTGTGTCGCCATCAGCCCTTTTTATCAGAGAGAGAGAGAGAGAGAGAGGGGGAGGGGGAGAGAGAGAGCGTCCCTGCCTGCCTATTCACGTCCATAATCTGCCTTCCTTATTTGGCCATATTCCTCTGTAGCCGGAATTGGTCTGTTTGTGACACGTCCTCTTGGGTTTTGTGACAACAGTTACACTTATTCTGCTGACACAACCGTTTGGGTCCTGTGACAACGGTTTCACAGTTTGAATCTGCTGACACTTTACTTGATGAGGGGATCCGTTTCACTGAGTAATACATCCTTATGCTTGTGACAAAATGTTTACATAGTGTAGATAAGAAACAGACTACTTTCAGACAGTGCCCAGACAACAAACCCTATATATCCGTCCTTTAATAGAACACCTTATTTCCTGATTAAATCATGTGACCAATATTTGTATAGTTTTACCTTCTAGTATTTAAGAGTTTTTATTCTTTATTGTGACTAAGTTATTCTAGTAGTTCTAAGAGTTATGCCTACATGTAACCTATGAAATTGCTAAACCTATTAGTATATCATTGATTTGCACTGTTTTTCAACTAGTGGCAGTTCTCTGTGATGTGAAAGGAAGATTCCCACCATTGGTGTCACCTTTCTGACCCTGTCCGTTAGTCAGCAGCAGCTGCCGTATCGTAACCTGAAATTCCTTACTTAGGGTAAATATGACCTTTTGATCTCAACTGTATTTTAAGTTCTAAGATAATTAGTTCCTCTTTTATCTCTTACCACTTACTTTAAACAAACCTCGCTTCCTGCCAGCTGGCCGGGTGAGGGGCCACTGTCTCTCAACCTCTTTAGCCTGGGGCCACAGAGATAACTTCACATGGTGTTCAAATCACCCTGTCTATTAAATCAACTTCTCTGTTTTATCATTTGGTACATTTATAGTTGCTTTATTCATGTTTTCATTTAGAAATATACAACATAGACATAATGGACACACAATAAAAGAGTCAAATGAGTAAAACATTGTGGTGGACAAACAATAAAATCATAGCCCCTTTCGGGTCTGTGATGCACGGCAACAAGGTTGGACGAGTGAATACACAGTCCCGTATACCTTCATAGAAAAGTCGCACAATTAACTCTGTCTCGCATTTCTCTATCAAAACGCTCATCGTACAAGTATCGCAGATAATTTTCAAAGGTACTCACAGTTGCACAAGGGTTTCGGACAGACAAACGCTAAGGGTTGAAAGCTCGGTGTTGCTAATAAACATTTAAAATAAACTGGTCAACACGGCTCAAACCGGCTTTATTTCCGGCTTTGGGTGCCTGATGCCTGATTTGGGTGCCTGCGCTGTGCTCTGGCATGTTGACCAGTTTATAATACTTTTTTTAAATGTTTATTAGCAATGCCGAGCTTTCAACCCCTAGCGTTTGTCTGTCCGAATTAGATATTGATATTGAGCTAGTGATGATGTTACTGTACATCACGTTGGAGCTAGTGATGGTGTTACTGTACATCATGTTAGGAGCTAGTGATGATGTTACTGTACATCATGTTGGAGCTAGTGATGGTGTTACTGTACATCATGTTGGAGCTAGTGATGGTGTTACTGTACATCATGTTAGGAGCTAGTGATGGTGTTACTGTACATCATGTTAAGAGCTAGTGATGATGTTACTGTACATCATGTTAGGAGCTAGTGATGGTGTTACTGTACATCATGTTAGGAACTAGTGATGGTGTTACTGTACATCATGTTAGGAGCTAGTGATGGTGTTACTGTACATCATGTTAAGAGCTAGTGATGATGTTACTGTACATCATGTTAGGAGATAGTGATGGTGTTACTGTACATCATGTTGGAGTTAGTGATGATGTTACTGTACATCATGTTAGGAGCTAGTGATGGTGTTACTGTACATCATGTAGGAGCTAGTGATGGTGTTACTGTACATCATGTTAGGAGCTAGTGATGGTGTTACTGTACATCATGTTGGAGCTAGTGATGATGTTACTGTACATCATGTTGGAGCTAGTGATGGTGTTACTGTACATCATGTTGGGAGCTAGTGATGGTGTTACTGTACATCATGTTGGAGCTAGTGATGGTGTTACTGTACATCATGTTGGAGCTAGTGATGGTGTTACTGTACATCATGTTAGGAGCTAGTGATGGTGTTACTGTACATCATGTTAGGAGCTAGTGATGGTGTTACTGTACATCATGTTAGGAGATAGTGATGGTGTTACTGTACATCATATACCGAGCGTAGCAGAACACCAAGTTCCTACGCTCTGCCCCGACAACTTGACAATGACAGAACCACACATGGGTCTGAAAAAACTCACGGAAGCCGTCGTCCAATAGAAACGTGCCCAGTGACGTATTCTATGACAGGGGGAAACCCATGACTCAACTGCCCGTGATAGGTGCGGAGTCAGGGAAACCCTCCCCCCCCCCCCCCCCCCCCCCCCGTGCCAAGCTGCCTAACAGCTTGGCCGGGCCGAATGAAAAAGAGGGTAAAAAAAAAAGACCAATCAGAAGAGGGAAGGAGGGGTTTATCTGGTACCCCCTCGCAAGCCCAACCCTCGAATACGACAACAACAAATAGCCATATGATACCTTAAGTAGCCAGTATGCTAATGAGCCCCGGAGGGATGGTAAAGGACTGGAGGCTGGTCACGACGATCCCTACCGTCACCTCCAAGTGTGGATGGGCCGGCTGCAGTGGCCGAGGCGCCCTCTCTCCTCCTGGCCTTCTTCGCTGAAGGGCCAGCAGTGGCGGTGGTAGCAGCGGCGGCTTCGGCCGTGGAACCTCGACGATGAGCCTTCCGTCTGACTCCACCTGCGACATCGGGCGGGGGGAAATGAGGCTGGAGCACGGAACGCTCCTCCTGCATTTCCCTGCAGGTTGAGGTCATCAGCTGCAATGCCGACCCGAAGAGCCCAGCATCGGAGAGGGGTGCCGTCAGAAGTGGAGTCCTCTTCCTCTCCGGCACATGCGTCTGCTCCAGCCAAAGGTGGCGCTGGGCTAGAGTGGCCAGGGCGCGTACTTTCCCAGCGGCGATGGCCTGCAGCTGGATCAGATGCAGGATGGCTCCTGCCGCCTGGCCTGGGCGAGCTGATCACGTTGCACTTCGGTCAGCTCCGCACCGCCCGTCATTATCCCGGACATGAATCTCGCCAGCTGCGCGATGTTAGACGTGGCAGCCAGAGATTGAGTCGCGGAGATGAATGACTGGTCACTCCAGTAAGCCAACCGCCTCGCCGATTTCCCGTGGGGAACCGGCTTCCGTAACGGCTCCCACACCACCTCAGGACAAAGGAGAGCTGCCATCGGCCTATCAAGCCGAGGCACCCCCTCCTTCATACCTTCTACCAAACCCACCACCCTCGTGACTCGCACGTGGGCGGGGGTGAGGCCCGTGATGTGGGAGACCACCTGTCCCTGACGGACGTAGGCCTCCATCGAGGGGAAAAATGGGCAGACAACGCCTGTCTCTCTCACAGGACGACGTTGCCATAGATTACCTATGAGATCATCAGGGACAGGAACAGGCAGTGGCTGCGGCAGCGGCACGCCGTTTGCGACTGCCGCCGCCGCCATGAGCTCGAGGAACAAAGCATGCAGTTCCCCCTGCATACTTTCCCCCACCAAGCTCGCGTCCCTCACATGCGGCAGACTACTGGTTGCAGAGCCACATTCCGATGTGGCTGATAGCAGGGCATCCCGCCGCTGAGTCGGAGGTTCTAACCCAACATCAGCGTACGAGGGACCCCAAGGATACCTATCACCCCCCGCCAGTGTAACCTGGACGGTAGGCGGACATGTCTCCACCGGGGCGTCAAACAAGAACCCGTCTGCCTCTACCATGTAGTCCTCAGTTTCCATCGGCCATGGAGAAGCAGACGCATCCTCATCCGGATCCAGCAACTTCCCAAAACCAGGCCGTTCGCGTCTACAAGCCACCATCTTACGACGGGAGTGAGCAGACACAAAAAGTTTGCGTCTCAAATCCTCCGCCACCAGAGGAGCCGGCCGCCCAACAGCGGACGACTCTCTGGCGGCAAAGGAACCAGAGCAGGAACCAGGCCATCTCACAGGGGACGGCGCTGGTGCACCAGCTCCTTGGAGAGGCAAACTACCTACCGGGCGCGGATGCCGTCCATGACAGTGGCGTCAACCCCGCTCCAACACGTACAACAGAGGAGGAAATGAAGAACCGCTGGTGAAGGGTAACGTTGCTAGCGCGACCCTCTGAGGTAAACATTATGACTTAGCTTTTTTCTTTGTAAAAGTATGAGAGAAAGAAAAAAGCAAGAAAAAATTTAAACACGTAACTCAACTTTCTTCAGCTTAATACCCTTGTCAAGTGATTGGTATACAGGCACTTTCTTGTGGTGAAAGTGAAGAAGGAGGCGAGTGTGGGGCCACACACCTGCTTATGAAGGTAGCGGATAGGGGTGTGGCCAGACGAATGTTGGTATGTAAAGGTACATTGTGAGTTTTTATTCAGTGCATATGCACGAAGTGAGGTTAGTGCAGATGACGCTGAGTGGAAGCTAGTATGATATAGAACAGGCAAGTAGCTACCTCATTGTACTATGTTTTCAGTCATTTATCATGTAATATTATGGTAGTCAAGCATAATTACTCAACACCGTTACTTGAAAAAAATATAGCAAACTATTACTTGTGAATATGATCTTTGTTATAAAACATTTTTAGATGCTTTCTTAATATCATGCATGCCATGTGCTCTCCTGGTATTCACCACATGTGGAGTAGCAACCATTTTGTGCAAAGAATCACAACCCCGTTACACTCAACCCCGTTACGTTTGAATGTAATGTTTGAATGTAACGGGGTTGTGAGATTGTAACAGGGTTGTGATTTTAACACTGATTTTGAAGTTATACAATAATAGTTAAATTAATTATTGAGCTTTTTCAACATGCTTATGCCACATACATATTAATTGTAATGTGCATGTTGCTGTGTGTGTGTGCTCACATGTTACCCTAGACTCAACCCTGTTACAGCTACATGTTTATTAATTATTTCTTTAAGTTTATGAAAAACAAATTCAACTTTTGAATTTTGTCTGAAACGTTTAGAGCAAACATAAGAATATCGATTTTAGTTCAAAATCTGAGGTCAAATCACATTTCTGATGAAAAAGCTTGCGGCCGCTGTCAAAAAAAGGCAAATTTCAGGGTTCAGAATAGCAAAAGTGTAGGATTTAACGTAATTTTTAGACAAGCAATTATAGAAATGGTGTGAAGGACATCTAATTATTATAGAAATGTTGACTTTAGCACAAATACATGTTTTAATCTTATTCAGAGAGCTTCCAGAGTGTCCGTAACGGGGTTGAATAATAATGGTGTCCATATCATACAATAATGACCAAAAAGAATAGAGATTTCATGCCTGAGATGGGAAAATATATTTTTCTGGAAGTTAAATATGTCATTCGTCTTGAGGGGTGTTCAGAAAAGTAATACCTCTTGGTAAAAAAAATCCCAAAGTCCAAATCGGACTGGATTGGTGAAATGACTCAGTTATTTCATCAAATAGCTGAATTCACTTGAATCCTTTCAAACCTCTGTGCTGGGATTTAGTTAGGATTTTACCAGAATGTTTCATAGGACATTGATTGAAAACTATCGGCTTGAATTTTACAATTGATGGCTTATTATGAAGGTATGAACCTGTAGTTTCATATTATGGAAAGATTCTGAGGGAGGAGGAGCATAACCGGCTAGACTTCAGAGGGTTTTAAACAGTCTGATGGCCGTTGTGTACCGCAAAAGATCCTGTGTACCGCTCAGTCCGCGAGTGCAGTGAGATGAGCCATCCACTGCGGTTTCTCCTCTGTCCTGCCAGGGTGTGATGGAGAGGGTAGCTGTCATTTTTCATGATGTCCTGCAGCTTACTCCTCGTGTGTCTCTCCACCGCAACCCCCCATGTGTCCAAGCTCCTACCCAGCACTGAATCAGCCCTTGTGAACAGCTTGTCCAGCCACAGGCGTTGCTCCCTGTTGACAGAATCCGGCTATAGGGCGACAATAATGTGGTCAAGAGGCATGGTTTCTATCTTGAGCCTTAACTGGCGTGGTTTATTTATTCACATGGCAGAGCAGCAGTTCTACAGTTCTCCTCTCACTGAGAGGCTAGGGGAAAGAGAAAGAATGGGAGGAGATATCTCTATTTATACTCGTCACCTGGTGGTGTTCCTGAGTGTCTCCGCCTAGAGCGCCCTCTAATGGAAACAGCTATATATGCAGTTAGACAGTTACTAGTGTAAACAGTTATATATGCAGTTAGACAGTTACTAACAATCCTACACAGAACCTCTGACTTCAACACTCCCTGTGGGAGATCCTGATCTACAGCAGGCGTTGCTCCCTGTGGGAGATCCTGGTCTACAGCGGGCATGGCTCAATGTGGGAGATCCTGACCCACCGATTCATTATAATTTCAAACCCAGCGTTCAGGCTGAACCACTGGGAATGGAATTCATGCAAAGCAGAAATGCAGTCTGGCACCCATAGCTGTGTGTGTTTGTATGTAAGTATGTATGTGTGGATGCCTGTGTGTATGTGCAAAAGTTTGTGTGTGTGTGTGTGTGCGCGCGCGTGAGCGCCATGTACTGTGAATTGGGTCAGGGTGTGCAGAAATGAACAGAGTCACAGCTGTGGGTTTGATCCCCAGCACCCTGGGAGTTGGCTGTGTCATTTGGGGTTGGAGGAGGGGGGGGGGAACCTGGACAAAGAACTAGGGATGCACGATTCAACTTTTTCAGTCCCGATACCGATACCTGGGTTTGGGTATCGGCCAATACCGATACCGATCCGATACCCATTGTCACATTTTTTTCTCCAGAGAAGTAAAAAAGAAAATATATTTATATATTTAATCCACGTTTTTTTTTTTTATATTAAAATATATTTTGTTTTTAAGAATTGTAAAGGATCACAAGTGTGTTTTTGATTTGTTGTAAACAAAGGCAAAAAATAAACTTCATTCATGCAATTAATAAACTGTATGCCACACTGTCACTGTGTGGAAGAGACTGGGATCATTCGTTTGTGCAAGGCAACATCAGGCTTGACTTAAAACATTACTTTCCTAACTTAGTGAAACTAAATGTAACAAATTAACACATAGATATGGTTATTTCTTATTTTATTTATTATTAAAAAAAAGTTAAATCCGATATATATATTTTTTTACACCGATACCCGATCCAGCTATTTTACTGATATCGGCGGCCGATACCGATACCAATATCGGTGCATCCCTTCAAAGAACCACACAAAACATCACGTGAACTTTACTGGCTATTTCCACAAAAACACGATTATTTTCCATAAAGACAGGCTCATTGGAATGAATATGCAAATGCAGGCAACGCTGCAATATTTATGGCAGCTAGGCCATGCTCTGATAGTAGCACATTACCTCCGGAGCTTCTATACAGTCAAGTCTATAACTAGGCATTAATGTCTACCTGGGGGGAAATCCCAAGAAAATGAGAAAATAATTTCAGCCCTAACCTTTAAGGCATCCATTCACTTGTAGCTATGTTAGAATAGACCTGATAACAAATCCACTCCGATGAGTCATTCACTGCTTCTGCCTCTGGGATATATCTCTCTTTCTTTCTTTCTTTCTTTCTTTCTTTCTTTCTTTCTTTCTTTCTTTCTTTCTTTCTTTCTTTCTTTCTTTCTTTCTTTCTTTCTTTCTTTCTTTCTTTCTTTCTTTCTTTCTTTCTTTCTCTCTCTTTCCTCTACTCTCTTTCTGTCCCTCACCTTTTCGTCTGCTCTCTCTCTCTGTCTCCCTCACTCTCATTATCTGTGTCTCTGTCTCACTCTTTCCTCTGCTCTCTCTAGCTCACTCTTTCCTCTGCTCTGGCTCTCTCTCTTTCTTTCCTCTGCTATATCTCCTCCAGTAGGAGTTAAATCATTTTGTGTCTGTGTCTCACTCACTCTCTATCTTCCCTCTGTTCTATCTCTCCCTGTCTCTCACCCACTCTTCCATCTTCTCTCTCTCTCTCTGTCTCTCTCGCTCTTTCTTTCACCCTTTCCTCTGTTCTCTGTGTCTCTCCCACTCTCTCTTTCCATTGCTCTATCTCTGTGTCTCTCTCTTTATCTCTCTTCCATCTGTTCTATCTCTCCCTGTCTCTCACCCACTCTTCCATCCTCTCTCTCTCTCTCTCTCTTTCCTCTGCTCTATCTGTCTCTCACTATATCTTTCCTCTGCTCTATATCTGTCTCTCACTCTCTCTTTCCTCTGCTCTATATCTGTTTTTCACTCTCTCTTCCATCTGCTCTATCTCTGTGAGTCTTTCTCTTTCTCTCTCTTCCCTCTGTTCTATCTCTCTCTGTCTCTCACCCACTGTCCATCTTCTCTGCTCTCTCTCTTTCACCCTTTCCTCTGTTCTATCTCTGTGTCTCTCCCACTCGCTGTCCTCTGCTCACTCTCCCAGTCACATGTAACACTGTTTATCTGCCAGACCATCCCTGTTTGCTCCAAGTCAATGTAAAAAACATAACTCAACATACTAAGCTGGTAAACAGTTCAACTCACTCACTCCTCTGTGCACATTTCTTACATTTTAAATTGAGTTGATTCCAGCCCCAAGAATGGGACAGGCTGTCCCTCTCTGAGATTGTTGGGATCACAGAGATTAAACTAAACCTCTCTCTCTCTCTCTCTCTCTCTCTCTCTCTCTCTCTCTCTCTCTCTCTCTCTCTCTCTCTCTCTCTCTCTCTCTCTCTCTCTCTCTCTCTCTCTCTCTCTCTCTCTCTCTCTCTCTCTCGCTATAAAAACTAACTGGATAGTTGATATATTCTAAAATCATTAAGACTGCTAATAGACCACTGTAGGTGTGTGTGTGTGTGTGTGTGTGTGTGTGTGTGTGTGTGTGTGTGTGTGTGTGTGTGTGTGTGTGTGTGTGTGTGTGTATGTGTGTGTGTGTGTGTGTGTGTGTGTGTGTGTGTGTGTGTGTGTGTGTGTGTGTGTGTGTGTGTGTGTGTGTGTGTGTGTGTGTGTGTGTGTGTGTGTGTGTGTGTGTGTGTGTGTGTGTGTGTGTGTGTGTGTGTGTGTGTGTGTGTGTGTGTCCTTGTGGCTTGACCTATAGAGCACAGTGTAAATCCCCTTGGATAAAAGAAGGGTCTTGCAGCAGTTTTCCATTCCATTCATGACTCAATGGTGTGGCAATCTGCGAGCTCCCCTTATGGTATGACATCAGGGCTGTGATAAAACACACAAGGCCCACATTCTAAATCATTTCATCACCTTACAACCCCAGCCTCACTCAAGTATGACTTCCCTTAAAGGATAACGCACAGCGTGGGTGACTGTTAGGCCCCATTTCCTAGAGTTGCATTTCCCCATCATGAAATCCGCATACAGCATTAACCAGGTCATGATTTCTGGAACGAGACATTGCTTTTGAGTGCCATTCATCTCCATTGTATTGTGACGACAGATACCTCTATGAGATTCAGATTCATATTCTTTTATTGTCAATTTTTTTTTAAATGTGCATACACTCAAGATGTGAGATGCTTGTTTTTCCTGGCTCCTCAACCGTAGTCGATTTGTAAACATGGTACACAATGTATATGTATATCTATCTATACAAACTATAACTATAAGCTATAACTATAAACTAGATAGGCTTTAAATAAACTATAAACTAAAACTATAAACTAAACTGTTCAGATATCCCGTCAGTCACACTCTTTATGTGCTAATCAGATCAGGGTGTAGGCAAAACAACTGTTCTTCCCAGACCGAAGGAAACAATTCGGACGACTGACTATCTTGTGCTCGTTTATTCCAGTAGAAGTGGTACAGTACAGTGATTGTTAGTGCTTAGCCAGTTTAGCGGGCGTGTTAACAGAATTCAACTATAGGGCGACAATAATGTGGTCAAGAGGCATGGTTTCTATCTTGAGCCTGAACTGGCGTGACTTCTTTTATTCACATGGTAAGCAGCAGTAATACAAGTCTTCTCTCACTGAGAGACATTGGGGGAGAGAACGAAATGGGTGAATACCTTTGCTTTTATAGTTGCCATAAGGTAGAGTAGGCTCCGCCTAGAGCGCCCTCCAGTGGGAACAGATATATATGCAACTAGACAATCACTGGTGGAGACAATTATATATGCAGGTAAACAGTTACTAGTGTAAACAGCCATATGTACAGTTAGACAGTTACTAACAATCCTACACAGAGCCTCTGATCTCAACAGGGCGGTAGTCAGATTATTAACCTGGTGGTAAACAGAAACAAATGGTGCAAATCAGCGATACGTCCAAGCATACACAAATAACATTAGGGACTGGTAGCCCGCGTTATTAACAAACTGTTAAATCGCCTATAAGTTCGAAAGCGATACATTCAAGATTCAAGATTCAAGAGTTTATTTATCACATACATGTCCAGGGCATACAGTGAAATGCGGTTGGCCATGCCTGCTATGATTGTGCAGGAATACAATGCTAATAATAGTAAATAGTCATAAAAATAAGTAGAATAGATATGATAATAGACATGTTAATAAATCACTTCAAGGCACTGGGTCCTATGTACACTCCTATACAATATACAGTTTTACTTCTATGTCCCTATGCTATACTTGCTGTTACTAGCTATACTATGCAATAAATGCTTACACAAATAACAATTGAGACTGGAAGTCTGCCTTTACAATCATAAACATACCGTTGGTCAGTTAGATTGCCAATAGCTGGTTCAACAGCTTCTTTATTCTGAAAGACTTGTTCGCTTTGCCGGTCTTAAAGTTTGTTCCAATCGTACCAAAGTACCCTACTCTGCTGCATTTTAAATCCTAGACGGTCAAGCTGACCCGGAAGTAGTTCATAGGCCTTGACGCATGCGCAGATGCACATTCCAGTGCCGTTCCAGCGAACGCCCACTAGATGGCACCAGACGGTGAATAATCCTTTGCAAAGCGTTCTTGTGGTAACAACATTGGATTATTCTACATAAACTATAGAATGAAACATAATACTTATTCTATCTATACAACACAATCATCAAATTTGCTGACGACACAATAGTGGTGGGCCTGATCTCTGCAAACGACGAGAGGGCCTACCTGGAAGAGGTAAAGGTTCTAGCGGGATGGTGTCAAAAGAACAGCCTCTCCCTGAATGTCAGCAAAACAAAGGAGATGATTGTGGACTTTAGGAGGTCGGGGGTCAGGGACTACAGCCACCTCAGCATCGACGGGGCACCGGTTGAGAGAGTGAACAGTTTTAAGTACCTCGGAGTCCACATATCCGAGGACTTGACATGGACCACACACATTGACAGTGTTATCAAGAAGGCACGACAACGCCTCTACTTCCTTAGGCGCTTAAGGAAGTTCAGCGTGAGTCAGAAGATCCTCAAGAACTTCTACTCATGCACAATAGAGAGCATCCTGACTGGCAATATCACCTCCTGGTTTGGGAATAGCACTGCACAAGACTGCATCAGACTATGGAGAGTGGCCCGTTCAGCCGAACGCACAATTGGAGGTGGGCTTCCCACTCTCCAAGACATTTACAACAAGCGGTGCATGGGCAAGGCTAAGAGAATAATCAAAGACTCCAGCCACCCAAACAACTGCCTCCTTGAACTGCTGCGGTCAGGCAAGCGATACCGGAGTCTCATGGCAAGCACAGAGAGACTCAGAAGGAGCTTCTATCCCCAGGCCATCAGGATGCTCAATGAACAATGAACAATAAGCAAACCATCAACATACCCACAGCACACATACACTCACTTTAAATAAACAACACACTGTAGCACCCACTTTACCACTTTAGACACACTTTACACTTTATATTTATATTATTGGTAAGGAAATTGCACATCATTCTCATTCCTAATTGCACCTCACCACTACAAGGTGGCACCACAAGCTAAGCTATACCTCACCATTTTTGTACCAGCTGTGCATACTGTATATATAGATACACTGAACAATTTTGTTGTTACACTTGTTTACGTACTTGACTTCTTGACTTTCTATTTTATACTTATTATACTTATTTTATACTATCTTGTTATTATCTAGCACACTCTCAGGAGCAACACAGAAAGAAACATTTCATGCAAAGTATTCTGTATTCTGTATGACAACTAATAAAGAAACTTGAACTTGAAACTTGAACATACAGTATACTGCAAGGTATCAGTTAGCAGCAGTGTGTGCGTGTAATACGTCTGATTGTGTGGTAAGTCTGTGTAAGGTGCTTTTATTTATTTTATTTATTTTTGGGCTTACTGTATTGTTCACCCATCCCAATTTAGTTGTTATGCCAATTTCCTTCCTGGTCGTTGTGCACATTGCCCCACTGTCGACCTGGGGAGGGTGTAGAACTACCACATGCCTCCTCCGATACATGTGGAGTCACCAGCCGCTTCTTTTCACCGGGGGAATGTAACACGTGCGCAGGTTCGTGCTATTTCCCCCTCCCTGCTGAACCGGCGCCCCCGACCGACCAGTAGGAGTCGCAGTTTACAACGACCAGGACACATACCCCAGCGGCTTCCCATCCGCTAACACTGCCAATTGTGTTAGCAGGGACGACTGACCAAGCCGGAGGTACCGCTGACAGCTGGATTACTTACTTACTTAGTCCACTGTGCTACCCAGCCACTCCATGTAAGGTGCTTAATTGTGTGTATGCTTGTGTGATGAGATACGGCAGATAACTCCAAAACATGCAGTTGTTTGGTCTTTATCAGTAGTAGTCATGGCAACTCATGATGTATTTGTGGTTCCTGGGGAGACACCAAATTTCTGTTTGGGAACCCCTGCTCTAGGGTATAACCCCCCTCCCCCATATAAATGTAATGGGGTCAAAACATTTATATATCCTTCTTACTTGTAACTATATATTAATCAACAATTCCAGAGCCTTACTGCATTATATTCCATTATATTTGTGTCAGAAGGCACCTTTACATAAAGACATTTCCACCATAAATAAATGTATGTGGAAAAGGCACAAATTGCTGTATAATCACGGAAATTAGGTGTCCTCCAGACCCCCCGATTAAAATGCCCCCCCCCCTCCCCATTTTTAAACCAAACCTACACCCTTGCACACACTTACACTCACACTACACTACACTACACTACACTACACTACACTACACTACACATTAAGAGAATCATTAAAGACTCCAGTCACCCGAACAACTGCCTCTTTGAACTGCTGCGGTCAGGCAAGCGATACCGGAGTCTCAAGGCGAGCACAGAAAGACTCAGAAGAAGCTTCTATCCCCAGGCCATCAGGCTGCTAAACGAACAATGAATGAACACTACACAACAACAACCACCAAACGCACATAGCACACACATCCACACGCACACACTCACTTTAAACAAACACACTGTAGCACCCACTCCACACACTTTATAGCACACACCCACTTTAAACAAACACACTGTAGCACCCACTCCCCACACTTTATATTTATGGATGAAGGATTGCACTACAACTCGTACACCTTACTGTAAATTGTACCTAAAATTGTACCTCATCCCATTTCTGCTTTGCACTAGATAGTACTGTACATTAGTACACTGCATAGTATTGTGTATTGTATATTATATGGTAACTCAGAACATTGTACATATGTCTATACCGAACACTGTGACCTCATTTTTCTTCTTCTAAATTCATGCTATATTATGTTATTATGTTATTTGATACTATCTTGTCTAGCACAGTCTCTGGAGCTTAACAGTAAGAAGCATTTTGTATGAAAGTATTCTGTACTTCTGTATGACAACTATTAAAGAACTTGAACTTGAACTTGAACTACACTACACTACACTACACTACAATACACTACACTACACGCTCCCTTTGTTCAATTACACCTGTGTCCCGCTTTCCATGAGATCCAGGGTAGATTGTGACCCATGTGTGGGTATTTTGGGCCTGGGTTTCATGCTGATCCAAGAACATATTGTGACATTTAACGTGTGGCGTGTTCTGGGACAGGTTTACACCACATGTGGCATGTGGCAGCATAAATGTCAGCATAGGACAGAAGAGTATAGGTGAGATTCTATGTTTGTTTCCTCTCACCGTTTTATTCAAATGACACGCAGCACATCGCTACAATAGACAGTCACTGCCAACTTCATGAACAAATGATGGGGAGTGATGACCAATAGGATGTAATCGCAGAGGTGTTGTAAGATTAGGGTGTTGCCTGCTCCTTTAAGAGTGATGCGTTGTGGGATGTATAGGTGATAGACCACTGTACTTCCGTGTTACATTGAGCTCATGGGAGAGGGGGCGGGGGGAGAAAATTAATGAATGTGGATGAGAGCCTTGACATTAAGTGGTTGTAGCTACGGCTGTGGGGGTGCTTTCTTGGCCAAGCTTTAGTAACTTTTTCCAATAGGTTTGGTTCGAAATAATACAAGAAAAGGTAACATGTAACCACAAACCTTGAATGGATAGAAAGAGCTTTCCAAGGTTATTTATGGGAATTCAACGTTGCCATACAATGCTGGTATTGTTGTCGAATGAACATTCATTGGGTGAGTTCATAGAGTGTACTTGCTACTAGCGTGCTCGACCCTCAACAGCAGAAAATAGTTACATTTTATTTCATTGAAAATATCTACATTGCTTGCAGCAGGGATTAGGTTTGGGATTTTTGTAGTCTATCCCCCTTTCTTTTATAATCACCCCTCATGTAGTACTTAGGTAAGTTTCATTCTCGCAGAAATAAAAATGTTCTCCATACTGGACAGGTGGCTCCATCTCCTCATCCAGAGTTCAACACACATACTGTCCGGACAAATCCACAATCCACGTTCAGTGCAAAAGAAAACAACAATGTAAAACATACTACACCAGGTGTACTGTACCTACCAGCCAAATTACCATTCAATAATATAGATTAGTATTATATTATATCAATTCAACTTCTACCGCATATGTAACCATAATTGGCCTATCTCAAACCCCCACCCTCTTTCCTTGATCACTCGATCCATTGACCTCTATAAGTTATGTTAAAGTTGTATGTGGTCCAATTATGCTGCTCTGATTACATCCTATATGAAAGTATATAATCTTCATACATTTTTGCCATTTATGCAAAATATTTTTCTTCAAAGTAACTAGTAACTGGGATAAGAATAAGCGCAGGGCGGTGCTGGCGACATGGGATGAGGATGTGTTTCATAGCTGCTCCCATATACTTTGGAAAAGATACTTTTTTACCCCTATATTTTTGTTTTTTAGTAAGAGCATTGCCAGGTTAATCCCCTTATATATTTTTTTTCGGAAATGGCGAGTAAATGGAGGAGGTTAAAACATTTCAGGCAAGAACCTTGGCTAACGATAAAGCCTCTCACGGAGGAGTTTACAGTTACACACACAGAGGGCCTTAACCGACAAGCAGGCAGAGACGACCAGGATGCAGGCCAGAATCAGCAAACTGCAGTCTTGGGAGAGACATATAAGAATCGTTGGGATTCCTGAGGGCACAGAGGGGAACCGTCCTTCAGAGTTCATACCCGGCTTACTGCAAAGAATATTAGGCAAAGAGGTCCTCCTTAATCCTCCAGAATGTGATGTAGCCTACAGGGCTAACCTGGCGAGGCCTGCTAAAGACCAGAGACCCAGACTGATCGTCGTGAGACTCCACAAACTATAAACAAAGGAGCCAATCATCCGAACGGCCCGCTCCAAGAGAGGCGATCTACGTTATGAAGAACACAAGATCGCCATATTTGAGGACTATATTCCAGAAGTGTTGGCACAGAGAGGGGAGTACCGGGACGCCATGTTTAAGCTCTGGAAGTTGGGCTGCAAACCAGCGTTGCTTTTCCCGGCAAGGCTGTCAGTGAAGCTGGGGGATGAGGAACGGAGGAGGTATTGGTCGCTTGCTGAGGCTGAGGAGTATATGAAGAGAGAGTGGGTTGACCGTGAGGGTGGCCGGAAATGAGCGCTAACGGCATGGGTATGAAGCCAAAGCGGAGCTAGTTTGGCTAACAAGCATTGAACTTGTGTCATGCATTACTGAGCTAAACTTAGTAATAAAATAATTCGTTTTTTGATAATTGATGTAACACCGGTGTAGCAAAAGGTGTAGCTATAGTGACGGGACGTAATCTAGATATCAAAGGGTTGGACGTGTGGTCGGATACGGAGGGGAGGATAACGAGCAAAGGTTGAATATTCTCACAGGAAAATGACACATTTGATGCTGAGTTTTACAAAACAATCACCAAAATTATGTTAGAACTTCATGAATACGCTCTCATAGTGTGTGGTGATTTCAATACATGCTGGGACTCCACGATGGACAGATCCGGCTCCTCGGAAACATGACAGAAACAGTTCTATAATGCCCTTAGGAGGTGGGCCCATGACACTGGGCTCACTGACCTATGGCGCATAATCAATCCTACTTTAAAAGACTACTCTTGCCTGTCGGCCAGACACAAAACTTTCTCTAGGATCGACTACGTATTCTCTTCCCCTAAATTGTTTTATAACTTCGATGGCTCACTGATTCCCTTAGCTCTCTCGGATCACAAAGGGATTGTGTTTACAGCATTGTTTGGCAAACTATCCACAAAAGCTCCCAGATGGCGTTTTAATTCATCCTTGTTAAAAAACGAAGACTTCTGTACGGAATTCAGAGAAAAACTAGCGGAATTTTTGAGGATTAACATCGGCACGGTGGAGGACCCTAGAATCCTATGGAATGCAATAAAGGGCTTTGTTAGAAGTCATGTCACACCAACTTGCGTAAATCTCGTAAAAAAAAAACTATAAAAACTAGAAATGCTATACACGGACCTATATGCTGCACTGCAGACTACTGACTTGATTACTTGATATAATCGACGACTTCGGTAAATTATGAGGCTTCAAAATGAACTGACCCAAATTAGCTTGTCTACCTCTTAATGAGTTGGCCAAAGCGGTGAAACTACCGGCTGACATCCCAATCATTGAACATTTTAAGTACTTAGGCATAGAAATTCTTTCCACACTAAATCAGACAACTAAATATAATTTTACAGGTACATACAATAAAATACACCAAGATTTGGATAGATGGTCGAACCTTCCTAACTCATTACAGGCCCGAGCATCCATAATCAAAATGAACCTACTACCTAAGATACATTTTGTTAGCTCAATGCTTCCCCTGCTTCGTCCAATAGACCACTGGCGCAAGACTCAAACTATGATATCTAAATGTATTTGGAATAACAAACGCCCGAGAATCAAAAGAACTACCACTCAATCTAGGAAACAGGATGGGGGCTTGGCAATCCCCTATTTTAAGTTGTACTTCTGGTCCTTCTCGCGCAGACCCCTGATAAACTGGTTTGACCCTGAAATTACTGTGTCTTGGCGTTCCTTAGAAGCAGCAGCGGTCTCACCTGTACTGTGTATTTTGTATTTTGTATTTATTAGTTAATATTATTGAAGTTTTGATATTCTGTATTTAATATTTCTAATTGTATTGTTATTATTATGATTATTATTGTTGAAATACTGTCCTGTGATGTCTTATGTATTATTGTTGTTACTGTATTATGTTGTGTTTTGTTTATTTGAAAAATGGGAAATTAAAACAAGTAAAGTACCTTAACACATTGGGTGCCGTTCACGTAGATCTAAGTTTCTGTGGCCCGACCGTTGAGTGCCAGAAACGTAGATCTACGTTTCTGTTTCGTTATTTCTTTTATTCGCTATTGCCATTCATAATCCATCGAGGCACCTTGTGCAATGTGCATGCTGTCCTGAATGTGTCTGAGATCGCAAACGGACAATACCGCTGCCTAACGCCTTGCAGCCGCTATTGCACTCCATTTGAAATTATGTGGTTTGTTTTTTTGGCCGAGATGTGGCGTGGGGGCGGGGTTTAAACACTCCGGCAAGACAATCGGTCACCACAGTTCCCTCGACAAGGGTCCCCGCCCGCCCGTTCATGTGTAATGCTGGGTAACGTTGGACAAACGATCATGATGAAAATTTGGAATGGCGATCAGATAATTGGATTATTCTTTTTGCCGTACATCAGATACAATGTAAGGACTATATGTTAACAATCTTGCGTTGATCCGCAGATTTTTTCACCGCGATTGCAGCGTGTGTCTGTAATGTACTGTGTAATGTATGCCGTTGGTGGCGCTCGAAGCATAGAACCCCCACACACCCTTTCGTGGATGCACGAGAAAACATAATACCGATAATCTAGCGTTGATTTCAGATCGATTCAATAATCAAGCGAGAAATAGTGAAATGCAGATAAGGGCTGTTTTGGCTGCGTTCCCTGGGATTACACAGAATCGCTCTGGAACTATGCTCAAGTTCAAGTTCAAGTTCTTTAATAGTTGTCATACAGAAGTACAGAATACTTTCATACAAAATGCTTCTTACTGTTACGCTCCAGAGACTGTGCTAGACAAGATAGTATCAAATAACATAATAACATAATATAGCATGAATTTAGAAGAAGAAAATGAGGTCACAGTGTTCGGTATAGACATATGTACAATGTTCTGAGTTACCATATAATATACAATACACAATACTATGCAGTGTACTAATGTACAGTACTATCTAGTGCAAAGCAGAAATGGGATGAGGTATTCATGCTCGTATTCACCATGGTATAAAACGGAAATGTATTGATGAAAAAATTATCTGTTTATTGCATGTTGACCGGAAGAAACTCACTGACAATCGACGGTGTTATTAGATCCATAGCTATAATATTTAATATAGGTTTAGCACTGCAAAACACCGGCATTTATCTCATTGAACAGAGTGTTGGCACTAAAGGCCCACAGCTGAACGGCATTTGATGTGTTAAGTATAGTACTTGATTAAAAATACTTAGTTACTTTCCACCACACCAATTGATGTCCCACTATGTCCAGGGTGCAACAGTACCTACGGTGGACTGTTGCTAGGTTTCTCTACCCCCTGAGAGAAATTGTTTGGAAAAATAAAATAATTCCGCCGGTCCTTTAGCTGTCAGAAGTCAGAGGGCACAACGAATGGAGGGGCCAGCAGCTGCTAAAGAGACAGGAGTTTTATACGCAATTCCACTTTGCAACGTTTGTAAAGGAATAGCCCGCAGCTATCACAGTGTCGCAACACAGCTCCAGTGCTGTTGCCACTGTAAAAGCAATGGGAGTGAGGTTCACATTAAGGTTTTTGAGCTAGATCTGGCTTTTGAGGTTATTATTTTGAGGGTTGAAAGGGAAAGAGATAGATCGATACAGAGAGAGAGAGATGGAGTGAAGAAAGAAAGAGAGAGAGAGAGAGAGAGAGAGAGAGAGAGAGAGAGAGAGAGAGAGAGAGAGAGAGAGAGAGAGAGAGAGAGAGAGAGAGAGAGAGAGGGAGAAGGAGAGAGAGAAATACGTCCTAGGAAAGAGGGAAATCGTGTCTTAGAAGAACAAAGACGCTTGTTAAAAACAGTCTCCCATAAGTATTTCCCAGAAATATTCTATAAATATTCCATTGCTAGTTTCCCAGACAGACTCAGAATGTGATGTTCATTAGGAAACTGTTAGAATGTGATTTTTTATGAGAATCAAAAACAGTTTGGATGAAAGAGTATCCTAGTTCTACAGATGTTTGTCTTTGATGAAATTGCTGCTTCAGGGCTGATGAGCGATATCATTGCAGGGATGTATGTGTGTTTGTGTGTGTGCACACATGTACTGTACAGTACATGCCTCTTTCTGCGTTAGGATATCAGTATCCATCCATGCATGCAGCTTTGTCTGTGTGTTAGTATATTGGTGTGTGTGTGTGTGTGTGTGTCTTATTATCACACTCTGCACTCCAGGCCAATATAATGTACAGAAATGTCTCGGCACTCAGAGAGAATCGGCCTCTATCTCTGCTCTAACAGGATGAGTATTGGCTGGATGTTTGAAGTGCAGAATCTTATCAGGCGAGCCAAGCAGCAGAAATCACTGGCTGGGCGGAGCCGCGCGAAACTAGCGATCTACAGATTTCCTCTTTCGTCTGACACGTATCTGCAGCTGAATTATGTGGGCTCTGCTTTTTTTTTTTTATAATTCAGCCTTTTTCCATGAACAGAAAACACCATCGGACTTTGAAAACAACGGGAATTGTTTTATCTTCGCCCTCGAAAGCACACTTTTGATAATCTCCTCGCCTCATCTCGGTTCTACCATCCTGTCATCCTTGTCATCCTTCTTCCATGCGACCTGAGGAGAGATGAGATTGAATGCTACCATTTGGGGCCCGAAAAAGCCGGGAGAGTTGAGATTACAGTTTCTAATGTCTCCCCGTCGCTCCACGTGATCATATCTTTGACAAACAGCTGTGCCGTGTGAACAGCATGTATCCACGCTGTGTATCCACTGTAGCTGCCTGGGTCTCACCTACACCCTATGCAGCACGTCTCTATGTCTGTAGCTATAGCCTCTGAAACACCTCTAGCCCAAGAGGCTTTCAAATGTATACCGAATCGTTTGAATCTTATCCGCAACCAAATGAGTTTGAATGAGAAAATGCGGCTATGCGGTTGAATTGGGTGTCTATGGAGTAGGGATGAGCCTGGAATGGATAATGAGATGGACCCAGATGTTTATTTATTATTTAAAAAAAAAAATTGTATTTACAAACATACAAACAACATCATCAGGGAATATTAACATCAGATCAGTTGGTCTTCCAGGTACAAAATACAAAGACAGAATGTACAATACAATTAAACATACAGAAACAATAAAGAAAAAATTATAATATCAAAAAGAAAACTGAAATAAAAGATAGGGGGTGACATGGGTTCATCGGTCAATTCTATCTTTACATTGTTTATTTACATTTCAATTTCTTTTCTTGTTTCCTTTTCATTCTTCTGTGAAGTCGTTCCTCTTCTTCCTATATTCCTCCCACTTTTCCCATTTTGACTCTAACTTCTCCTCTTGTAGCCTCAGCATATGTGTGATTCTCTCCATTTCCTGTATCCCCTCTATTATTTCTATCAATTTTTCCTTTGTCAGTGTTTCTACCCTGTACCTGTCATGGTCAGGGCTCGGGTCTTCCTCTGCCCTCATCCTGCCGCGCCCATATATGGGCAGCTTCCTGCTGGAGCGTTCCCACGCTGCCAGATGAACATCAATCAGCACGGCTGTGAGGGATTCCCTCATCAGACAGCTCCTATATCACCTGACGGATCCTGTCGTCCCTCGTCGCAGTGTTAAACTGCCTACCTAGGTACGACCCTTCAGTCCAAAGACCTGCTAGACACTCTCACGTTATTATTCCCTGTTCTAACCTTCCCTCTCTTGTGCCCAAGGACCTCCGTTCCAGCGAGCTCGTCTGGACCCCTGGAGCTTGACTACGGAGTTCCTGCTCTCACCCCCGACACAGCCGGTGTCTACGTTCTCCTGCACTGCACAAGGAGTGCACCTGCTTAAAGAACATTCTCCCGCACTGCACAAGGAGTGCACCTGCTTAAAGAACATTCTCCCGTACTGCACAAGGAGTGCACCTGTACTAACTGTCGTACAAATAATCAATCCGCAATTTTTCTTTTGTTCCACAATGACTCATGACCCATAGATTACACAATCCAACATTGTGTAAGAGACTAAGACATTCGCCGTGACAGAATCGGTTATTATTTAGTCGTTATGACGCTATCAACATATCCATTTGTAAAGATTATTGTCCGCCATCTTGGTTTTTTTTTAAACTCGGACGCGGAGTGATAGTGATTCGGTTGTGGGCGGGTCCTGGGACCAAGAGTGTGGAATTGTGACACATACGTGTAAATTGACTGTTTCAGCCAATCAGAATCGAGATATTTGCATGCCGTTGTATAAAGCACCCTAAACCGCTCCATTCTCTCTCCTCCTGTGTTTGCTATTGGGCTCCGCAAAAACCCCTCTCCTCACAGTACCACAGTTTAGTCAATACTTTCTTGGCTGCTACTAATAGTATTTAATCAGATATTTGTCTTCTCCTTGAATTTCTTTCTGTGTCAAGTTCCCTATGTATAGTACTTGACCTGTCTGGGGTATTTCATGTCCTACTATTTCATTTAGTATCCCTCCTATCTCCTCCCAATAGTTTCTTATTTTCTGACATTCCCAGAATATGTGTGTGTGGTTCGCTACTTCTTGCCCACATTTTCTCCAACATGGCTTTTGTGTTGGCATGTAATTACCCTGTATTTCTGGTGTTATAAAGAATCTAATTATGTTTTTCCACCCAAACTCCCTCCATATCCTGGATCCTGTGGTTGATTGTTGTATCTTACATGTGTTATACCATTCCTCCTCTGTTATCTCTATTTCTAATTATTTTTCCCACTTTTCTTTTATATACAAGGTTGTAATTTCCTTACTGTCCACAATTGCGTGATATAGTGCTGATATAACCCTCCCCTTCCTTCCTTCATATGATTTTACCATTATCTTAATTATCCCATTCTGTTCTTTGTCTCTGTCTTGTTTTATTTCTTTGTTATAGTAATCTCTAATCTGTAAATATCTAAAGTGGTCTCTATTCTCTAGTCCGAATCTTTCTCAAAATGTTTGTAGAGTCTGGATCTCCCCTCCTTCTATCATTGTATTGCTGTTATCCCCCCCCCCCCCCCCCCCCCCCCCGTTCCCATCTTTTGAACCCATGGTCGTCTATCCCTGGTTTGAATTTGTTGTTGTGTGTTATCCATCTCAGTATCTTGGATTCTTTTTCTAGCTTGTATTTCTTTACTATTGTGTTCCATATGTTTATAGTGAATTTGGTAATTGGGTCTATAGTAGTTGTTCCTGTCTTCTGAACAGCTCCCTATCTCCTATTAGTGCCTGCACTTTGAATCCCTCGCTTTCGGTTTCTATATCTTTCCATTTGGCTTCATAATTCACATTGCACCAGCATGCTACTGTCCTAAGCTGTGCTCAGGGCCGCCTGGGAGAAATGCGAGGCCCTGTGCGAGATTTAAACCCTAAAAGGTATAAAAAAAAATGCATACAGTCAACATATTCTTAAATAATAGCGCTGCCCGAGGCTGGGCATGATACAGTCAACATATAGCAAGAGAGAGAGAGCGAGAGAGAGCTCCCGTTCTACGGTCAATATACAGTGTTATCGCTGCACAGACCCGGCAATGCCCCTGACCCTCCACCAGAGCAAGGCCAGAGAGAGAGAGAGAGAGAGAGAGAGAGAGAGAGAGACATTGGAAAGAAACAACCCAAAACCAGAGCCAATTGAAATGCTATTTGGCCCTAAACAGAGAGTACACAGTGGCAGAATACCTGAGCACTGTGACTGACCCAATACTAAGAAGATCCTTGACTAGGTACAGACTCAGCGAGCACAGCCTAGCCATCGAGAAAGGCCGCCATAGGCAGACCTGGCTCCCAAGCGAAGACAGACCCACTGCACACAAGATGAGGTGGAAACCGAGCTCCACTTCTTAACAACCTGCCTACTATACCAAGACATACTTCCCACAAATTGCAAACACCCAAAGAGACTTTGAAAACATGGACAATAACTCAAAACTCCCATACCTACTGGGAGAAATACAAGAATGTGAAATAAAGCCCATTTGAATTGAAGAGAGAGAGAGATAGATAGAGCATGTCTGTGTGTGTTAGAAAGAGAGAGATAGAGAGAGAGCATGTCTGTTTGTGTGTGTGTGTGTTAGAGAGAGAGCATGTATATGTGTGTTAGAAAGAGAGAGAAATATAGAGAGAGAGAGCATGTCATTTTGTGTGTTAGAGAGAGATATAGAGCATGTCTGTGTGTGTTAGAAAGAGAGAGAGAGAGAGAGCATGTGTGTTTGTGTGTTAGAGAGAGAGAGCATGTCTGTGTGTGTGTTAGAGAGAGAGCATGTATGAGAGAGATAAGCAAGACAGCTAAGATGAGCCCCGAAAGCAGGGGTAGGCAACCCTAGGCACGCGTGCCTGCATAGGCACGCGGGGGCATTTGCATAGGCACAGGGGGCAGTATTATAAAAAAATAATAATAATAATATATATATATATATATATATATATATATATATATTTTCTTTTTAAAATATTATAGTGAAATATTTTGCACTGTTGTCGCATTTATCTTGTTGAAATCCTCCCACAGGTTCTTTTTACTACCACATATTTAATTGAGACCCTTTATTTGTTTATTATTTCAATTTAGCTGGAAATACATTGCTACATCATTCAGTAACATTTGCAGAGCCTTATAACAAAAACATTATTACGGTCACAATTGTTACCAGTGGGATTAATCAACAAATTGTATTATTTATTTTTCTATTTCATTGAACATTGCACATGTTAAAAGCCATTTTTTTTCTCAAAATGTGAGTATTACCAAGTCAACTTGTGTTCTTAAAACAATGACAATAAACATAGTTTTATTAGGTTGAAATAATGTGTACTTATTTTTCTGTTAACTTATTATGGATTGAAAACTGAAAACCTTAATGCACAGTAACTGAACTCAATATTTTAAAGTTCTGGTAACTTATTATTATAATTTTTACAGTGTAGTCTTGCGATCAATCAAAACGTATTTACACGATATACCTCACATTCACCCTCCATTCACATCCTGGTGTTCTCCTGGTGTTCTCCATTAAGCCTGTAGGTGGAGCTATGACAGCACACGTACAGTACACACACTGATGGTGTGTGATGTCTCCAAAAATGAATGGGCAAATGTGAGTGAAATGGTCGCACTGTATGCAGCTGTTTGTCTGCATTGCATCCCCCCCCCCCAACTCAGATTTAGGGTTGATACAACCATCATAATAATATTGTTAATAATAACAATAATGATGTAATAATGTAAAAATTATCATTAAAAAGACCTGATTATGAGAGAAAAAGGTATGATGCATGGAATATTGTTGAGGCACACTAGTTACAACTATATTTCAAACAGGCACTCCATGTCAAAAAGGTTGCTGACCCCTGCCCTAAAGGATATTCAACTTTTAATGGAAGAACAAAACAGAAGGAAAAGATAACTTCACAAAGGCAACATGAATATACATAGATCCAAAAGGACAAAGATCAACACTTAAATCCAAAGAGAAGAGGGTCTATACCAGAGAAAACAAAGTAGCAAGGAGCCAACGGCCGACATCAGCTAAATAGGCTAACTGCAAATAGAGTAGCCATGTACTGACACCAGGTACACACCGTTAGCTACAACAGCTAGCCGGCCCGTTTGGCTCAATATAACGTTAGCTACGTTAGCTAGCCGGCCCGCTTTGGCTCAATATAACATTAGCTACAACAGCTAGCCGGCCCGTTTGGCTCAATATAACGTTAGCTACGTTAGCTAGCCGGCCCGCTTGGCTCAATATAACATTAGCTACAACAGCTAGCCGGCCCGTTTGGCTCAATATAACGTTAGCTACGTTAGCTAGCCGGCCCGCTTGGCTCAATATAACATTAGCTACAACAGCTAGCCGGCCCGTTTGGTTCAATATAACGTTAGCTACGTTATCTAGCCGGCCCGCTTTGGCTCAATATAACATTACCTACAACAGCTAGCCGGCCCGTTTGGCTCAATATAACGTTAGCTACGTTAGCTAGCCGGCCCGCTTGGCTCAACATAACGTTAGCCAACATAACGTTAGCCTTAGCCACAATAGCTAGCCGGCCCGAGAGAGAGAGAGAGAGAGAGAGAGAGAGATATCCACGGCGGGAATAGAATAGAGTGCATTAAAAACTCACCAAACGTCCAAGAGGATGGAGACAACCGCGTGGAGTTGACGAAGTTCATCTGCCGAACGACCGTCCTCTTCATCTTGGCATAACAATGCTGCACGCACTCTCTCTAGGTTAGCTAACGCTAGTTAGCCTTTAGCTAAGCTAGCTACTAGCCGACATGGCTATCCCGACTGAACCACACGTTAGCACTCGATATTATAACGTAGCTAAAGCTAACTAGCTGTCCCTGCCTTTAGCTAAGCCGACATGGCTAGCCTGACTGAACTGTCTAACATGCAACAACTTTCATCTTCAGTCCATCTGCCGAACGACCGTCCTCTTCGTCTTGGCTGGCATAAGCATAACCTCCAATGCTGCACGCGCGAAATAGTCAAACGCAGCTGACGCACGCCGGCCGACTGTACACATGTAACCCCTCCCTTCGTTGAAACCAATAGTATGTCTGCTGCAGAGCCCCAGAGCTCCAATAGTGAGTATGTCTGCTGCAGAGCCGCAGAGCCAGGAACAAGTCAGACACATTCTACAAACGTGTCTAATGTGAAATATATAAGCATATAAGCAAAACTAGATTTTAGGTCTGTGATGAAAAAGGGCCTTGCGGGAAGGGGGGCCTCGCAAAAAACAATAAAAAAAATTTAAAAAAAACAATACAATTTTTTATTTTTTTTTTTTTTTTGCGAGGCCCCCCTTCCCGCGAGGCCCTGTGCGACCGCACTGCTCGCACAACCCCTGAGGCGGTCCTGGCTGTGCTGCATAGTAATAGTCTTCTAAACTGGGTACTGCCATTCCTCCTTTCTCCTTTGGTAGTTGTAGAGTCACATATCTGATCGTTGGTCTTCCCCCCCCCCCCCCCCAAATTAATCTTGATATCTGTCTATCCCATCCCTGAATTGTTTTTGTGGTATTAATATAGGTAAAGACTGAAATAGGTATAATAACCTTGGTAATATGTTCATCTTAATGAATTTGATCCTTGAGCTGAAATCTAGGGGCATTACTGTCCATCTTTCTAGGTCTCTCTTGATTTTCTGATTCATTTATTTAATTTATTTATTTATCCTTATTTTATCGAGGAATGTCCCATGTCACAAGATCTCCTCTTCCAGGGAGTCCTGAGTCTGTGTATAGTTTGCCTCGTATAACCCCTCCACCCCTCTTGTAATGTTCACCCCTAAGTACTTGATCCTGTCCATGTCCCATTTAATTTTGTACTTTTCTTTGATCTCTATCGTTGGAGTGTAGTTCAGTGCTAAAGTCTGTGTCTTCGTCACGTTGAGTCTATACCCTGAGTAATATCCATATTCTGTCAGTAAATCCATCAGTATCGGAAAGCTTGTGTCTGGTTGTCTTATATATACTATCACGTCGTCTGCAAACAGTCCCAATTTATGTTCTGTTCCCCTTATCTTCACCCCTTTGATGTCTTTGGTCTGTCTAATTAGTTGAGCCAGTGGTTCGATGAATACATTGAAGAGCGTCGGCGAAAGACAACAACCCTGTCTGGTAGCTCTCTCTAGTTTAATCCTGTCCGTCAGACTATAATTTACCTTGATCCTTGCCGTCGGTTCTCGATATAATGCCCTAATTCTTTTCATAGCGTTTTTGTCTAATCCAAATTTCTCCAATACTTTATGTAGAAATATCCAGCTTACACTGTCGAATGCTTTTTCTGCATCTAGGCTAACTAATACTGCACTTCCTCCTTCCTTTTGTATCTCCTCTACTATCTGCACTGTCTTCCTTATGTTATCCTGTGTCTGATTGATTGATTGATTGATTGAAAACTTTATTAACAGATTGCAGAATGGGTACAATACAGTACAGCTCAATACACACAATTGTTAAGGGGATGCAGACCAGAGAAAGACTTTCGTCTTGTTTACATCAGGGTCCCCCATTTCAATTCATCAGGACATATATGACATACATGACATACAGATAGTCAGTACTGCTACATCTATACATTTATGACATACCAGATTTGCAAATTCAGTACTGTTTGTGATACAGAAGGAGTCAAGAAAAGGGAGTATATACATTTGACGTAGAAACTGTACATTGGAGGAGGTTGGGTGGGGGGGGTTGGGTACATTGGGATATTGACAACCACACTGGGTAATTTACATTGGAGGTGGTTGGGGGGGGGGGCACACTGTATAAACAAGTAAAACTGTACATTGAGGGGGGGGAGGAGACACTGTACAAACAAACAAAATTGTACATTGGACTATTGACAAAACCATACTAGGTAAATGACTGTACATTGGAGGGGGTTGGGTTAGGATATTTACAGGGGCCAGTGTTGAATTGCAGTCTCCGGTAGGTGTCCCTTGAGAGAGGTTTTGAAAGTGGGTAGTGATCCACATTCCTTTACAGCTTTGGGTAGGGCGTTCCACATTGATGTCTGTCTTCCTTTAATGAATCCGGTCTGGTCTTCGTCTATAATATCTGTCATAAATGTCTCAAATCTTTTGGATATTATTGATGTATACATCTTGTAATCTACATTAAGTATGGACACTGGTCTGAAACTGCTACATAGTTCTCTATCTTTCCCTTCTCTTGAAATTGTAGTAATTATGGCTTCTTTCCATGAAGGTGGCATTGTGCCTTCTTTCATCATGTGTCTGAATGCTGCTTCTAATATGGGGCTCAGTTCCTGTCTAAATGTTTTGTAGAATTCAGAGGGGAATCCGTCGCTACCCGGTGACTTACTGTTCTTTGCTTTACTGATCGCATTCCCCACTTCCTGTTCTGTAATCTCTGCGTTTAATATTTCGTTCTGTTCCTGGTAGATCTAATTCTTCTAAGAATGTCTCTATCTCCTCTTCTACTGCCGCTATCGGTTGCGTGTATAGTTTCTTATAGTATTCTTCAAATGTCTTCTCTATTTCAGCTGGTTCTCTTAGTATCTTTTTTGTGTTTGTGTGCCTTATTGTGTGTATTGTGTTCAGTTTTTGTTGTGTCCTGATTTCGTCTAGCTAAAAGTCTGGTCGCTCTTGGTCCTCCTTCATAGTATGTCTGTTTCATGTACCTAGCTTTCTTCTCTATTTCTGTCAGCAGTTCTTTGTTTATCTTTCCTCTAACGCCCTTTACCTCTCTAAGTGTCTTTTGGTTCTTTGAGTTTTGGTGTTCTTTCTCTAATTCTTTCAGTTTCTTTATCAAGTTCTGGTATGTCTCTATTCTGGCCTTCTTGAGTAATGCCGTTTTTGCTATCAATTTTCCACGTATTACTACCTTTAGTGCATCCCACAAAATGTTTGGGTCTACCTCTCCATTATCATTTTCTTCTCTGTATCTAATTATGTCTCCTTTTACTTCGTTAACCAGACCTTTGTTATCTACGTTCAGTCTCCAAACTGTATTTCTCTGTCTACTTTTAAGGTTCACTGTCAGATATATTGCGCTATGGTCTGATATGTCCGTTACCCCTATCCTGCAGTCTTCTACCCTGTATCTGTCCCCTGTTGTCATGAGAAAATAGTCTATCCTTGAATATGTTGTGTGTGGTTGTGAATAATGTGTGTATTATCTGTCTAGTGTGTGCATTTCTCTCCATATATCCATGATTCCCAATTCTGCCATTTGTATATTCATATATTTGCTAATGTTTGTCCTCCATTTCTTTGTGCTTGTCGTGTCTATGTCATAGTTCAGTACTACATTAAAATCACCTGTACAGATTAGGACCCCTTCCCCTTCCATCGCAATGATATCAAAGATTGTTTCAAATAGATATTTCTCACTTTCTGGTGGAGCATACACATTCACTAGTGTTACCATTTGACCTTCCATTTTCCCCTTGACCATTACATGCCTCCCCTCTTTATCCCTTATTTCCTTGATCATTTCAAACTTCACTGTGTTCTTAATTAGTATAGCTACTCCTATTCTAAGGTTCTGTTTAAAATAACTGTAAAACTAATTCTCATACCCGAATCTCTTCAGTTTTTCATGTTCTTGTGATATTAGATGTGTTTCTTGTAAGAAGATAACCTGCGCCTCTTCTTTCTTAAGTTTCGTCACCACCTTACTCCTTTTGATCGGATTATTCATACCATTCACATTCAGCGACATCATTTTGATACCCTTAACTTGTGTCATATTTCTTTTCCAAATGTTCTCCCATTCTACCCATGTCACATAAAATAATATTTGTGGTTGTAGCCACTATATCCCTGTCTGATTTACATACATATAACCATAATAAACATTAATATCAACATTAACATCTGGTACTTCCATGGTAGTAGAGGATCTCAGTCGTATCCCTCTTTCCCCCGCTGGTGAGTGGGGAGTAGTGGCTCTCCTAGTGAGAGGGCTCCCCCTAGTGGCTAAAAGATGTGCACTATATGTCCAACTTGTTCTGTGTGCGACCTCCGAGCTCCCGGTCAAAGCTCTGCATTAGTTACTTTCATGTTCCCGTCTATTTGTATTATGTGTCACGTGTAATCCGTGTCGGTCTCTCTCCTTCTCCTCCCGGCACCCTCCATCCTCTCCGGTTCATGTCCCTCGTCGCTTCCCGCACGTCGTTGTACACCTTGATGCCTTCTTTCCAATGGACCTTCAGCGTGGTCATTGGTGATTGAAATCTGATTCCTTTCTCTTTCAAAGTCATTTTTATCTCAACATAGCTCCGATGTTTTACAGCCACCTCTGTTGAATAGTCATGGTCGAAGGTTATCCTCTGCCCCTCCACCTCCATCTTTGTCTGCCAGGCTGCTCTGAGAATGTTTTCTTTGACTTCGAATTTCAAAAAATTAACTATAACTGCTCTCGTGGTCTGTTTATCTGTGGCTTCGGCGCCTGGGCCCTGTGCGCCCTTTGAATCTCTATCTTGGCGAGGTCTGACATTTCTAATTCTTTTCGAATTAGGTTGTCTACATATTTGGTGTGACAGGGTCCTTTTTCTCCCTCGTCCAAACTCACACAAATGATGGCGTAGTCAGAATAAGAGGTGTTGAGGTTGCTTTTATTGCCCAGCCTTCTAAGGTGCAGAGGTGACATTCAAAACAAGTGACATAATCAAAATAACAAAAATACTATACTACCTCTGCAGTCTATCAGATGCGTTCCACAATAACGTCATCATGACAGCCAAACACTTACTGTGTGGCGCTTCCCTGGTTACCTGTTGAAGTTAGATGTTGTGTATGATTGCATGTAACTGTCTAACTGTTTCCACAAGAGGGCGCTATAGGTTTAGCTATTATAGCTGACGCCAGGTGATTCTCCTAGATCTATCTGCAGCCTTCGACACAGTCAACCATCAGATCCTCCTCGCGGCCCTCGCAAGAATGGGAGTGGCTGGCTCTGCGCTGACATGGCTGACATCATACCTCAATGACCGCTCCTACCAAGTGTCATGGAGAGGGATCCTGTCGGCCACCCACCCCCTGCGGACGGGTGTCCCCCAGGGCTCGATTCTAGGACCCCTTCTCTTCTCCCTCTACACTAAATCACTGGGTAACATTATCACGTCTCATGGCTTCTCCTATCATTGTTATGCCAACGATACTCAACTCTTCCTCTCCTTCCCTCCCTCAGATATCCACGTCTCTGAGCGGATCTCGGCCTGTCTGTCCGACATCTCCGCCTGGATGACGACCAACCACCTCAAACTGAACCTAAGCAAAACAGAATTGCTTCACTTGCTGGCCAAATCCTCCCCCCTGACAGACCTTTCCATCACAGTCGAGAATGCAGCTGTGACCGCGTCCCCGACCGCCAAGAACCTTGGTGTTGTCCTCGACGAACAGTTGAACTTCTCTGCTCACATCGCAGCGACAACCAGAACCTGCAGATTCCTCCTGAGCAACGTCAGAAGGATCCGCTCCTTCCTGACAAAAGAAGCCACCCAACTCCTTGTCCAATCAACAGTCATCTCCCGCCTCGACTACTGCAACGCACTGCTCGCTGGCCTCCCGGCCACTGCCACTAAGCCTCTTCAACTCATTCAGAACGCAGCGGCCCGCCTGATCTCAAACCTACCGAAGTCGGCCCATGTCACCCCACTTCTTAGGGACCTGCACTGGCTCCCCATTGCTGCACGAATCCGCTTCAAGGCCCTCGACCTGGCATACCGTGCGGCAAAGGGAACCGCTCCCGCCTACCTCCGGTCAATGGTCTCTAACTACACACCCGCAAGACCCTTACGCTCTGCATCTTCTGGCCGCCTCAGACGTACTCCTATCCAAGCTCTGGGAGGGTCATCAAAGAGAAGTCGCCTATTCTCAGTCCTTGCCCCGCAATGGTGGAATGAACTACCCACCCCAGTTAGGACAGCCGAAACCCGTCCAATCTTTCGCCGTCGACTAAAGACGCACTTCTTCAACCATTATCTGAATTAAAAAAAAAATTAAATAAAAAATCTAACCCTAACTAACCTTACTGTCATGCACTTGTCCTAATAAATTAACCTACACTGTAGCACTCAACACTTTATGAACATTGTTACTCAGCTGATAGAGTTGTGCCCTTCCTGATGACTTGTCGTACAGAACTTGTAAGTCGATTTAGATAAAAGCGTCAGCTAAATGACTAAATGTAAAAATGTAAATGTAAGTATAAAAGGAGATGTTACCTCCCCCTTCACTCTCTTCCTCCGTCGCTCTCACAAGAGAAGGACTCATGTGTACTGTTGGGTGCAATGTGAAATAAACCACGGCAAAGGCTAAAGAGAAACCTTGTCATCATGAACACATTATTGTCGCTCCATAGCTGACTCTGTCAACAGGTTATGGGCCCAGATCACGCAGGGGCGAAATAATAAGGGTAGCAAGTTTAGCTGAAGTATAGGCTAGTTTAACACCGGGAGCACCGCGTGGCTAAAGCTAAGCTAACGGGAGCTAAAGCTACGCCTACCATCAAAAAAGGATGGCGATCAAAAAAGGATGTTCAACGGAAGAGCAGAGGACTATGAGCTCTGGGAAGAGCGAATGTTGTGCTGCATGCATGGTGTGGGACTGAAGACAACGATCTTGACAGCCCCCACAGGAGAAGTAACGGCGACCGCGCGAGCCCTGGACACCAAGCAAAATGCAGACGCATACTGCGAGTTAGCACCACTGCTAGACGACACAAGCTTGGGGCTGATATTCCGCAACACTAAGGACAAAGGCCGATAGAACCTGAAAGTGTTGAGAGAATATTATATCGGACGGGGAAGACCCCGAATCGTATCCCTCTACATAACACTGACCGCGCTAAAGAGGCGCACACCGAGACTGTGACCGAATACGTCATCAGAGCTGAGCAGATCATTACGGCGCTTAAGAGTGCGGGAGAAGCACCAAGCGATGGACTAATGATGGCGATGGTTATGAGAGGACTACCGGAGCTGTACAAACCGTTCACACTACTGGTGACACACGGTTCAGCGGACATGTCGCTGGGAGAGTTCAAGGCCAAGTTGCGGAACTTTGAGGCCTCAGAAGACACACACCCAGTCGCCGCGGAGGCAGGAGAGAGGGTGCTGAAGGCCCGGGCGGCACCGAGAGAGAAGACCAGACCCATGACGGAGCTGGCGTGTTTTGGCGATGCGGAGAAAAGGGGCACCGGAAAGATAACTGCACAAAGACTGTTTGGTGTAGCTTCTGCAAATCCACGGGGCACACAGACAAAGTGTGTGGTACGCGCATGGACAAGATGGCGGCTGTGGACAAGATGGCGACGACGGTGGACGTGAGACGAGCCGAGATGACGCCCGGAGAGTAGCGGGATGAGAGGACTTCATCTTCGGGGCGCAGACAGCGTACGTCACCCAGCCAACGCAGCAGCAGCAGGCCCAAAGGAAGATTGTGCGTCGTCCCACGTCATCAACGACAGGAATCGATTCAAGAACTTTGATAACACCTTTGAGCCGGAGAGACACAGCATGGAGCTGGCAGACGGGGAGCGCACTTACGGGTTGGCGCAAGGAAGAGGAGATGCACAGGTATGCCTCATAGACAGTGAGGGGCGCCAGTGTACAGTGACGTTAAAGAACGCTCTCTACATACCCTCGTTCCCACAATAACTATTCTCTGTAAAATCTGCTACTGCAAACGGTGCCAAAGTGTTCTTCAATGAAGGTAAAGATGTTCATGTAGAGCCTGACGGTACGCGATTTAACATAGAGGTGTACAAGAGAATTTATTATCTACAAACAGAGTGTAATGATGACGATAAGTGTAATAATAATGATATGTGTAATGTGACTGTCAGTCACGATATTCAGACATGGCATGAGATCATGGGTCATTGTAATTACGAGGATTTAATGAAACTGCAAGCAGTGACAGAAGGCATGCACATTAAAGGTGAAAAACGGTGGCCTGATAAAGAATGTGAAGTGTGCATAAAGGGGAAGTTCACTCAATCGAGAAACAGAAGTCCCACAGAAAAAGTAAAGGTACCACTTGCGCTAGTTAACACAGATCTAGCCGGTCCAGTAAGCAACGAGTCCATAGGTGGCTTTAAATATGTACAGTCTTTTACAGATGTGTGTACAGGGGCAGTGTTTGTTTACTTTCTCAAAGCAAAGACTGACACACTCCAGGCCACGGAGAAATTCCTTGCAGATGTAGCCCCTTATGGCAACATAAGATGCTTGAGGTCCGACAACGGAACCGAGTTCACAAATAGAGAGTTCCAATCACTGTTGAGAAGGAACAAGATAAGACACGAGACGTCATGTCCGTACTCCCAGCACCAGAACGTTGTGGCAGAGAGGGAAGGACGTACTCTTGTCGTAATGGCTAGGTGTAAGCTAATAGATGGTAACTTACCTAAGAGTCTATGGCATTATGCGGTACAAGAAGCCGCTTACACCAGAAACAGATGTTTTAATGAGCACATGGGCACCACCCCGTATACAGCACTGACAGGAAAGAAGTGTAATCTAGCTAGAATGCACAAATTTGGATCAGTGTGTTATGCTTACCAGCAGGACAGAGGAAAGCTCGAGTCCAGATGTGAAAAAGGACTCTTTGTAGGGCACGGCAAAGGAAGCCCCGCTTTTCTAGTCTATTATCCCGGTAAAGGGAAAGTGCAAAAACACAGGCTAGTCAAATTTGTCACAAAGACAACATGTGAGAACGAGACACAGACAGAGGAGCCAGAGCTGGACTCCAGAGTAAGGTGTGAAGAAACAGAGACACCTCAGCCTAGTGTATTTAGCACAGTCGTGCAGACAGACAGTCAGCAACCCCCAGAGGATTATGACAAGGAGTACCCGAGGGTGACGTCACGTGCCTCATGCAGTGGGAGGTATCCCTCACGGGAACACAAACCCCCAAAGTATCTGAAAGACTATGCCCAGAGAGAAAGTGACGAGGATGACAGTACACTTACCAGCATTGATTACTGCTATAGAGTAGTGAGTGGAGTACCTCAGACCTTTAAAGAGGCGATGGTGTCCCCTGAATCGAGAAAATGGGAGAGAGCAATGGATGAGGAGATGAGGTCCCTAGAGGACAACCACACCTTTACTCTAACCAAGTTACCAGAGGGCAGACAGACAGTGGGAGGAAAATGGGTGTACTCAATCAAAGAGGGTATTGAAGGACACGACAAGTACAAAGCCAGGTTTGTAGCTAAAGGCTACGAGGAGAAAGAAGAGAAGCTAGTGTGTAAGCTAGAAAACCCCAAATTACAGAAGTGGATTCCATGTTTAAATACAGAAGTGGATTCCATGTTTAAATACAGAAGTGGATCAATGTTTAAATACAGAAGTGGATCAATGTTTAAATACAGAAGAGGATCAATGTTTAAATACAGAAGTGGATGATTTGATCATCGCAGCAGACAACACTAGAAACCTAGAGCAGGTGAAAAGTATGCTCTCCACCAGATTCAAAATGAAAGACCTAGGCAGGTTAAAACATTTTCTAGGCATGGACTTCGAACAGTCTGCCAGTTGTGTAAAAATATCCCAGAAGAGATATGTGGAGAAGATCCTGAAACGTTTTGACATGCAAGAATGTAGGACAAGGGAAACACCATGTGATCAAAAACTAGACTACCAAGAGGATGCTCAGAAATTGACAGATGTAAAAATCTACAGAGAAGCTGTAGGTAGCCTAATTTATTTGACAACATGTACTCGCCCTGACCTATGTTTTGTAGTGAGTAAATTGTCACAGCATTTTGCTGACCCCACAGAGGAGCACTGGATTACAGCAAAACATGTTTTTCGTTATCTCAAAGGTACAGCAGATAAACAGCTTTGTTTCAGAAAGAGCAGCGAGGGCTTAGGGCTTAAAGCCTACAGTGATGCAGATTGGGCGGCAGATGCCAAAGACAGAAGAAGTACCACAGGGTATTGTGTGAGTTTGAACACAAACAGCTCACTGGTTTCGTGGAAAACAAAGAAACAGACCACAGTGACACTGTCAACTTGTGAAGCAGAATACATGGCTCTAGCTATGACAATACAGGAATGTATTTATCTAGAACAACTGCTCGAAGGAATGGATACCTAAGAAAACTGTTGTTTATGAAGACAACCAGGGAACCATTGCAATTGCTAGAAACCCTGTGTGCCGACAGAGGTGTAAACATGTGGATATAAAATATAATTTCATCAGATCTGTCATCAGGGAAGAAAGGATGACACTTGTTTATTGTCCTACAGACAACATGGTAGCAGACGCTATGACAAAGCCTGTCTCCAAACTGAAATTGAGAAGATTTGCAGAGGTCATGTTTGGTGTGTAAATATTGCCTGTTATGTAATATTGACTGCCATATTCTTTTTGATGTTCTGAACTGTATTATTTTCTTTGAAAGATGTTTTTGGAAAAGTTGTACAGTATACAAGACAACCATAAGTGGGAGTGTTGAAGTTAGATGTTGTGTATGATTGCATGTAACTGTCTAATTGTTTCCACAAGAGGGCGCTATAGGCGTAGTTATTGTAGCTGACGCCAGGTGAGAAGTATAAAAGGAGATGTTACCTCCCCCTTCACTCTCTTCCTCCGTCACTCTCACAAGAGAAACCTAAAGAGAAACCTTGTCGTCATGAACACATTATTGTCGCTCCATAGCTGACTCTGTCAACTTTTTGCAACCGTTATCTGGTGAAGCCCCACACAGAGAAAAACAGACTAACATAACACTCACGGTGCTTCCCTCAGTCACCTTCAGTGTAACTGATGCAGGGCAAGAACCCCAAACCTTGGGCACGCAGCCCTCATGAACACCTGGACTCGTCCCCCTCCACAGGTGCCACACATAATTAATTAAAATGACTAAACAGGTGCTATACATCAATTGATTTGCTGTTTCCTAAACACATTATATCAAAACAACCTCCAACACCAATACCCTCACAACAACCCAATAAATAAATATATATACACAACCCAATAAATAAATATATGTATGAATGGATATATGAATGTATGGTAATATGTATGAATGCATGTATGATAAGGTTAATGAATATTTATACAACGGCATGCAAATTTCTCGATTCTGATTGGCTGAAACAGTCAATTTACACGTATGTATCTGTCACAATTCCACGTTCTTGGTCCCAGGACCCGCCCACAACCGAATCACTATCACTCCGCGTGCGAGTTTAAAAAAAAAACAAGATGGCGGACAATAATCAAAACCGATTCTGTCACGGCGGATGTCTTAGTCTCTTACACAATGTTGGATTGTGTAATCTATGGGTCATGAGTCATTGTGGAACAAAAGAAAAATCGCGGATTGATTGATTGATTATTTGCATTTTATCTTTTTTTTTCTGACTGCAGAGTTCACTCTCTCACACTGTCTGGCACACACACACACACACACACACACACACACAAACAATTGTGTTTATTGAGCCGTACTGTATTGTACCCATTCTGCATTTTGGTAATACAATTTTCAATCAATCAATCAATCAATCATTCCAATAACAACCGCTAACTTCATAATTAAAAACTAAAGAAAAGTTGGATGTGTTAGTTGGTTGGATGTCTTAGTTGAAAGACAGTTGGATGTGTTAGTTGGTTGGATGTCTTAGTTGCAAGACAGTTGGATGTGTTAGTTGGTTGGATGTCTTAGTTGAAAGACAGTTGGATGTGTTAGTTGGTTGGATGTCTTAGTTGAAAGACAGTTGGATGTGTTAGTTGGTTGGATGTCTTAGTTGAAAGACAGTTGGATGTGTTAGTTGTTTGGATGCACTTCCGAGCTGCTTCCACATGGAGGCAACTTCTCTTTTTTGTTGTTGTGGGAACTACTTTTTGTGGCGGATGTTTTTTTCAATAAATCTTCGATTAATGTGTGTTTATTGTATAGCAATAAGGTTGGATGAATGTGGCAGTTGTATAAAAGCATTACACCACTTGCAGTTGTGATTTGTGAAAAATAAACCATGCCTAGAGGGGTCTAACGACCCTCGGTTGTGCCTCGGGCCTAACAACCACCCCTAGGCATGGTTTATTTTTCACAAACCACTCCTGCGCATGATGTAATGCTTAAGTATGCCTGTTTGATTATACATATGAATGTAAATATGATGAGTGAATGTATGTATGTATGATAAGATGAATGTAGGTGTATATGATAATGTCTGAAGGTATATGATAATATGAAATTAATGAATGGGGGGGGGGGGGGGTTGCAGTTCTCAGTCCAATCAGATTTTAATCCAATGATGAACGTTTGGTGTGTGTATGTGTGCGTGCTGCTCGGAGTCAGTGACAGACCCGCTCTGTCACATTTGGTCATTGAGTCTCCTTCTATCCCTTCTCTCAGTCCCCATATTCGTATTTTATTTCTCCTTGACCTCCCCTCCAAGTCCGTTAGCTTTTCTCTCATCATGTTTTGTTGTTCGAGCGTCGCCATTAGAATTCCTTGTATTTCTGTATTCCATTCCTCCGTGCCAGCCGTCCTTTCTTCTAACATCCTTATGTCTTTCTCTTGTTCCTGTAGTTTTCCATCAATTGTCTCGAGTCTCTTTATTTCTTCTCTGAGCTCGTCCTGACCCTTCTTTAATTCTTCTCTGAGTCTGTCGATATTGTTCTGGATGTTCTGCGTGTTAGCATAGTCTGTATGCTAGCTTGTAGCTCCTCTACCCAAGTGGGCACCTCTGCTCTGTCGCCTTGCGCCATGCTAGCTTGATTTACCTCCTGCGTCACCTCCTTGTGTCGATAACTTTTCTCCGGTGTTTGTACTTCGTCTGGGGTCGCTTTTCTTTTTCTTTTTCTTGTGTTCATCCTTCCTTTTCTCTTATATCATTGAATTGTCACTTTTTATTTTGTTTTAGCTTCCTTTTTCGTTGTTCTTTGACCGGGAGCTCTTTACAATGGCCGTCTACCCAAACATCTCAAACCGGAAGTTCCCCCGCAGATGTTTTTTGCACAGATACTAATATTTTTATTCAGGAAAAAAACATCTATTTTTATGTTATGAGCTCCATTGATGCGGCGTGCTCCCCCTAGGCACACCATCTGTTTGCCATCAAAAAATACCTGTAGGACTGCCGAGTCTCTTCGTTTTAATAATTGGTTAGACTAGAAGTCTTTATTTGTCATGCAGTTTTAACACAGGCGTGCGAGATGGGCGACCCACAGGAACACACACACATGCACTGAGTCGCCGATGAAATGTCTCTCTGCACTTTTCCCATCCCGTCGTCCTTCCCCCCATGGGCAGCCGGGAGCAGATAGGGCGTCAACGTGAGCCGCGCCCCGGGGACCAATCCAAGTGCTCCTGTCCGTCTTCGTCAAGGACGCCACAGCGTTAGCGATCTGTTGTGCATGTTTTCCCATTGGGTTTATCTTATCGGGGGGGAAACCCTTGCGAGCACGGGGAGAACATGCAAACTCCACACAGAAAGGCCTGGGAGATACCCCACCTGAGTACCTGGCATCATGGAAACCTGGTCCCCAAGCAGGAATCGAACCCTGGACCTTCTTGCTGTGAGGCGACAGTGTTAACCACTACACCACCATGCCGTTTTGGACCCACGGAAATATTAGTAATCATATTCTTAAGTTGTGTGTCAAAGGAAAAAGGCTGGTGTTTGCTCAGGTTTCCTCGCCTATCCCGGCTGCTCCGTGATGAGCAAGGTCTTCCCTACATTTTCAAAAGCCTAGAGAAAGCATGGGTTGTCCTGGTATGACAAATACAAATACAGTTACTGGTAATGGAGATACTGAATAAAAACGTACGACTTGTAAATGTGTTAATTATTGTTAGATTGTCCGACAGTATTTATTCAGACGCAGTAGAAAGAACTACAGTTGTGTAGGAGGGGTGTGGCTAATTACTCAGGTCTCAAGTGTCGGAGACGTGCAGAATTGACAGCTACCAAATCAATAGGCTACTTTGTTGGCGGTGTGTAAATATGCAGAGAAACATTAATATCTTTGGAACCGTTTGTGTTTAATTGTATCTGAATCTCTCCGGCCTGGAGGCCTGGCTGGCAGTGTCCGCATAGAATAAGGCTTTTACTCCAGTGCGCACTCCGCAAATCAGACAGTGAATAATATAAAAAATATTTCCACCCAAATGATATATAAGTATCTTTTGACGGCGGACATGGTGGTCATGTCAGTTTAACGATCAGACACAGAAAACTATGTTATTGGAACCGGGGCGGTATTCACTCCTCCTTCCTCATGTATGGAAAACAGCCCACAAATTTCATATTTAGGCTATTCATCATTCTTATGTATAAATAATTCATTAGAATAAGATGATAGACTTTAGAAACAAAATCTTGAACATGGCCCAATTTGAATTTGTAGGAGAGACGTGAGCATTTTTTTTAAAGATTAGTTTCAAACACTCATCAAGTATCATGCTTATTAAACATGTTCTGCTCTATAAAGCAGAACATCACAAATATTACATTTGATTAGATTCAACTTTATTGTCAGAGAACAATAAACAACAATTTAGAATATACATATTTTAGAATGTATATCCTTGACTGTATTTGTATTCTTATTTTTACTTCTATTCTATTCTAACACAATCTTATGGGCAGCCTACATATTAGTCTACATACTGCGTAAAAAGAGCACCTGATTTAGCAGGGGAGTGAAGGAATCTATGTTTTTCAATGTGTATATAATGTATATATTGGTGGGTGACAGCATCTACTCGGATCTACAGTATATATCTTAAAAGTAGCCGGCAGTCAGTGTGTGTTAGCAGCGGACTAATAGCAGAGCCCATGGCTCCGAGGTCATTCGGCAGCTTGTTAACATAAACACTGATAAGCAGGTTTGGTCAGAGAGAACTATGGGGAGAGTTTGACATCGATAGAACGGACGTTTAGTGTGTTAAAGGTGAAGAGCCGTTGCCATGGCAGCGTGTCATGTAGTAACGAGAAGAGGGGGCGGGCCCGTTGCTATGGGGAGAACGTTATGAGCCATGAGTCCCTTCCGGGATAAGTTAGATTGAGACACGACGCACAATCGACCAGACGCGCTGATCAGAGACTGTGAGATCCCTCCTCACCCTCGCCGGGTGGGGGAGGGGAATAAGACACATCATCGCTAGCTTCGGCTAACAGGATACTGGCTGGTTGGCTACGACGAGGCCCAGAACCATGAGAGAAGAGACGGTGGAGAAGAATGAATTAAGACTGTTCAAGGACATTACCGAATTGGTTACATGTGGCACAGAGGCTATGTTTATGAAAATAAACATGAGGATCCAAGGAAAGAGATCATGTTGCAGTGTCGTTTCTTCTGATTATGGATTGCATATACAGGGGTTGATACAGTGTGTGACAGCCAATGTGAAGTCTTGAAAACAAACACAACGCGGAGGAGAGAGTCATGGAGAGTCACGGTGACGAGATGAGATTGGCTGATTATCCAACAGGAGGGAAGGTGGGGTGTGTGCAAATGCCTGCTGTTCTGCACTCTTAACACAAAGGGTGCTAAATAGCAATAAAAGTGGTAATTTGGCTCGTAAACATCTACAGGCTGGTAAAAAGAGATGAAATTTTTTTTTAAATAAATAAAACAGGCAAAAAGGTTAATATATACTACTACTGTTAGGTAATTCTGTTTTCTTCCGTTTTTGATTGTTCATTGTCTCCTAGTTAAAGGAGGAGTTCAGACAGTTCATACCACTTTATTTAGTTAAAATAAAAATAGAAATAAAGAGAGAGAGATAGTATAGATGACATGTACAGAATGAGAAGATAGAAATATATATTCCGGTATTATATACCAATATTAAATAAAAATTACATCTGTTTCCACATTTCCAGCTTGTATTGTACAATCAATCAATCAATCAGATTTATTTATATAGCACATTTAACATGACACATGTCAACCAAAGTGCTGTACAGAGGGTAGATACATATAGACAACAATCACAACTCCGTTGTGACAGGGCCGCACACAGGAAAACAGGGCCTGAGTCAGTGAAAAGCCAATAGGTAGAAGTGGGTTTTGAGCCTAGATTTGAAGGCATCTATATACAATTAAAAAATCTGGTATAAAATATGCCCACTTCCGGTCTCCTATCCGAATACAGATACAGATACAAGTAATGTTGTTGGTTGAACAGATACAGATACAGAAACAGAAAATGATGTCTCTGCACACCCCTAATACAGAGTAAACAAACAAAAATTAAAAATCTAACCCTAACTAACCGTACTGTCATACACTTGTCCTAATAAACTAACCTACACTGTAGCACTCAACACTTTGATGAACATTGTTGCTCAGCTGATAGAGTTGTGCCCTTCCTGATGGCTTGTCGTACAGAACTTGTAAGTCGCTTTGGATAAAAGCGTCAGCTAAATGACTAAATGTAAATGTAAATGTAAATGTAAATAATAGAGTAAATAACCAAAGATTTAGATTGTCTGAACATTTATGAGTAATGCAGTGATGTAGTCTTTTCTGCGTAAGGAAACTGTACCTCTGTGGCTGCGTTTATTGTAATTTCCATGGACACAGTGAATAAATAAGGCTGCACAGATGGTGTGAAATTACATTATCTAACCTTTTTTTATTTTATTTTTTTTATTTATCTTTTCCCCCCTCCTTTTTCCTCCGATTTTCTCCCATCCCAATGTTAGTTGTTATGCCAATTCCCAATCCCCTTCCTGGTCGCTGCGCACTTACCCCCCACAGTCGGTCTGGGAGAGTGGAGGCTACCACGTGCTTCCTCCGACACACGTCCAGCCAATCAACCGCTTCTTTTCACCTGGCAGCGCGGATTCTCACTGAGAGGGCGTAGCGTGTGGAAGGATCACACTATCCCACTTAGATCCTATCCGCGCTTAGCAGGCGCCCCGACCGAACTGTAGGAGTCGCTGTTTACAACGACCCGGACCCACCCCGCCAGCTTCTCCCACCCTCTAATACTGCCAATTGTATTAGTGTGAACGGCCAGCCAAGCTGGTGACAACCCCGGTATCTAACCTTTTTCAACAAATTTTCATTTATAAAAGAGACAAATAAATACGGGGGGAACCATAACACATTATGTATTCTGTATGTTTAAAGGAAAATAATATGAATATGAACGTCGTCCAACTCTCTGCGTGGGAGGAGTGTGCCTCGCACCTCCAGTCAAGTGAAGCTGACGGACCGCTAACACGGAGATCCAATTCTGCGAGGATACAAACTACTCATCAAAGGTACTGTTTTGCTGCCCTGTATTTTCACAGCAGGGGTGGGGGGAGAGGGTGAGTCAATTTGCACAAATTTAACAAGAGACATGGTGACTCAGAAAACGGTCGCTTCTGCCCGCATTTGCCCTCAAATCCACATTTAATGAGGAGAATGCATGCAGAAAAGTACACTATCAAGGGGGATACGCCCCCTCACATCCCTGTCAAGTTCCCCTTGCTGCGGAGACCCAAGTGAGGCCAGTGAGACAGACACATAATTGATCAATAATAATTGACAGCCAGACCACAGTGTGAGGAGTGAGAGGAAGACGAGGGCTTTCTCTCCTCTTCTCTCCGTTTCTCTTCCTTTCAGTCACCTTTTGTCCAAACTGGTGTTCAGTTCCCTATATTCAGTGGTGGAAGAAGTCCACAGTTCCTTTAAAAGAAAAAGTAGACTAGTATTTGCTACTGAATGTACTTAAGTATCTAAAGTATAAATAAACTTTCTACATGATGTTTGTGTATTCCAGTGCTTGGGAAATTTCAAGCCTCGATCCATTGACCTCTATAGGTTATGTTAAAGTGATATGTGGTCCAGTTATGCTGCTCTGATTAAAGGTTATGTTAAAGTGGTATGTGGTCCAGTTATTCTGCTCTGATTAAAGGTTATGTTAAAGTGATATGTGGTCCAGTTATGCTGCTATGATTATGTCCTATTGAAGTTGACAGGCTTGAAATGTGAAAGTATATCATCTTCATTCCTTTTTTTCCATGTTTTCTATGCAAAATCTTAGTAAGTGAGTAACTGATGGGTTCAGATAAATTCAAATAAGTAAAAAGTACAATATTTCCTTTGAAATGTAGTGGAGTAAAAGTATACATTTCCCTTCAATGAAAATACTCACATAAAGTACAAGAAATTGTACTTAAGTACAGTACTCAAGACTGTAGCACTCAAGTTCAACACTATTTGACGATCAATCTTACTTACCCTTAGAGTCATACCCTTCCTGCTGACTTGTAAGTGACTAAATGAAAATGTAAATGTAAGAAATATTGTACATTGGTTAAGCAATTAATTGATTAAGTGTATGGAAATGAGTGAGCATATGTTTTGCTGGAAGCAGGAACGGATCGCCAATAAAGGTCAGCTGGTGTTTCGGACGAGCGAAGACTGTGGCCCACGGAAGGAGCGGAGATGACGTGAGACGCCAGCACCACGAGGAACACCGGCATGTTAAGGAGAAAACCGGCACGTTGAGGAGAACACCGGCACGTTGAGGAGAACACCGGCACGTTGTGGAGAACACCAGCACGTTGAGGAGAACACCGGCACGTTGAGGAGAACACCGGCATGCTGAGGAGAACACCGGCATGTTGAGGAGAACACCGGCATGCTGAGGAGAACACCGGCACGTTGAGGAGAACACCGGCATGCTGAGGAGAACACCGGCACGTTGTGGAGAACACCGGCACGTTGAGGAGAACACCAGCACGTTGAGGAGAACACCGGCACGTTGAGGAGAACACCGGCATGCTGAGGAGAACACCGGCACGTTGAGGAGAACACCGGCATGCTGAGGAGAACACCGGCACGTTGAGGAGAACACCGGCATGCTGAGGAGAACACCGGCACGTTGTGGAGAACACCGGCACGTTGAGGAGAACACCGGCACGTTGAGGAGAACACTGGCACGTTGAGGAGAACACCGGCACGTTGAGGAGAACACCGGCACGTTGAGGAGAACACCGGCACGTTGAGGAGAACACCGGCACGTTGAGGAGAACACCGGCACGTTGAGGAGAACACCGGCACGTTGAGGAGAACACCGGCACGTTGAGGAGAACACCGGCACGTTGAGGAGAACACCGGCACGTTGTGGAGAACACCGGCACGTTGAGGAGAACACCGGCACGTTGAGGAGAACACTGGCACGTTGAGGAGAACACCGGCACGTTGAGGAGAACACCGGCATGCTGAGGAGAACACCGGCACGTTGTGGAGAACACCGGCACGTTGAGGAGAACACCGGCACGTTGAGGAGAACACTGGCACGTTGAGGAGAACACCGGCACGTTGAGGAGAACACCGGCACGTTGAGGAGAACACCGGCACGTTGAGGAGAACACCGGCACATTGAGGAGAACACCGGCACGTTGAGGAGAACACCGGCACGTTGAGGAGAACACCGGCACATTGAGGAAAACCCTGAACTCTTGTTTGTTTTGAAAACTAGTAGTGTTTGTGTCACTGGATTCACTATCATTAGATTAGATTAGATTCAAATGTATTAGTCATTATACAGCACAAGTACAGTACAACGATAAGAAGTTTGGCATCCAATCAAAGTGCAAATGTAACAGTAAAGTGCAATAGTAATATACAATGTACAGCAGATTAAACTGGGTATAAAATATATAAATGAGTACTACTATGTATTAGATCACGAGACAGAGTGGGTTGTAGAAATTAGATCACGCCTATGGGTGGTTGTTAGGCCTGAGGCGCAGCCGAGGGTCGTTAGACCCCCATCGGCGTGATCTAATTTCTATTATACAACGGCAAGCAAATTTCTCGATTCTGATTGGCTGAAACAGTCAAGTTACACGTGGGTATTTGTAATAACCAATGCTCTTGGTCCCAGGACCCGCCCACAGCCGAATTACTATCAATCCGCCATGCACGTTTTTAGAAGTGAAAGCAAGGTGCCGGACACGCCGGACAGTAAACGTTACAAAAGGATAGTTATATAGCATTACTGGCCTCGCGTCTCGCACTTCGCCATAATGAGATATCTCTTATCTCCAGCACCTACTGTGCTCATTAACAAAACAATGCACCCATGCACCTGACCAGGCCCCGCCCCAGTGTCCTCCTATAAGACACCGGACATGGTCACACTCCCCCTTCCTCTTTTTTTTCCCATCATGGACGCTGCAGTGCACTCCATGAACTAGTTGTTATGAAATGCAGAGAGAAATTGAACAATGTTGGGTTTTCGCCAGAGATTCACCAGACCCTAGAATCTTCTTGGCACATCCTAACAGCGCATCTGGCCTGTCCTGGGTTTCCTCGTCTCCTGACAGCGGACCGAGGGATGTCGCGCGGCGGCTAGCTGTCGGGCTAGGTCGCGCACAGGTAGGGCCTGCGCTGCCAGGCATTAATGCTAGCATTTGTGATACTGCTTGTTGTCCCGTGAGACAGCCGAGTTGTGTATGGGCACGAGGGGTCGTCATGACTCTGTTTTGGGCGTTTTCCCAGCTATCCTAGTGCGCACGTCTAATGCTAATGCTACAATGCTGGGTCTCCGTTTCTTGTTCCCACCGAAGGCTGTTTTTTTAAAAGGTCTTCCCTCCTCTTAACCATTCATGCTGACGGTCAATCTGTGTCTGTTGGGAGTTTTGACGGGGGCTTGTTTACCATTTCATGGGTGGATGGGCTGAGGCTGGTGTGCTTTTTGTGAATCTATGAATTGGGTGCGGGACTGGTGTTTCTCTGGTCTGCATCCCCTTAACATTGTGTGTATGGGCTAGCCCATTCTGCAGTGTGTTGGTGGAGTTTTCGTTCATTTATTCATTTACCCCTTCATGGGTGCACACCACAGTGGAGGTTGCTGCATTCCTACTAGTGAGGCAGTGCTTCACTAGTAGTAGTCTTTGTTGCAGCCACCACTGGTCCTCCGTGTTTGTGAAGCAGGTGGCATCAGTCCTTTGCCTCTGACATGTTGGAACGGTGTCCCGCCCGGCTGACGCTATGAGGGCCCGGCAGGTGTCGGCCCGGCAGGTGGCTGGTGGGCTGTTAAGCCTATACCGCCACGGTATAGAATTAGCAGCGACTAGTAACATTGTTTGAATTGCTGTTTTCTGTCAAAAATGGTGTCGGGTGGCAGGGCCTTAGGGCCAGCCGACGTCGAAACATCATGCAAGGTTTTGACGTTATTAGCTTTGACCTAGCCGCAAGCTATAACCGCAGGGAGGGCTAGGATGCTGTCAACGCTTGTTTACAGACATCTTGGTTGGATCAGTCTCCCCTTGAGGGGGTGAGAAGTTTTTTCCCTCCTCAGGGCTTCCCTCTCCGCAGAGGGACTTTGGTCTTTCCGCAGGAGCGCGGGCGGTATTTGACCTAGGCCCCACACTGCCTCACACCGCGCAGCCAGAGGTGAGGGCGCGGCCTTGCCAGCGGCTATGGCGAGGCCCTCAACCAGCGGCCATGTTTCCCCCGCCTGAGGTACCCTGGACACAAAGAAAACAGGTGATCGCAAAGCCTTGGCGGCCAAGGGATCGGCTACATTAGATGAGCACGCCCTAAAAAACCGCCGCCGTCTAGTTGTGTCTAGCTCGCTCTCCGGTCACTTCCCCCCCCAACACCAGCGGGATAAGGGCTCTGATTTGTTTCCTTTGGCTGCGGGCCACGTGCCTTCAATGAAGCGCAAGCGGCCCCACGTTTCGCTTCTCATGGGGACAGGGGCTGACACCCAGTTGCTGGCTAGGCCTGGGTCTGTCCGTGAGAATGTTGTGCTGTCAAGCGGCTCCCACGCCACACGTTCTGCATCTGTGTTTGGTGAGCCTGGTGTTACGTCTGTCAACTACAAAGGTTGTCAGCAGTGGGGCTCGAGACCTCTTGAGGCAAACAGCGCAGGTTCCCCCGACCTTGCCTTCGCCAGGCCGGGTATCACGTTAGTGCCTCCCACTCCCGGAAGACCGGCAATGATCTGGCAGGCGCGCGTGATTTGGGTGGTAGTAATATCACTATCGGGCAGTGTGGGGGCCTCACACCTTGCATGTCCAGCTGTAGAACAGTTCCTCAGCAATCCATGCTGGCGAGGTGTTCAGTGGGGGAGCTTTTGTCACCCAGTGTGATGTCAGCTTCCCCGGTATCAAACCGGCCCTTTCTGTCGGGGTCCCCCCTTGGGTGCGATTGCCTCGTTGGTCGGGGGGCAGTATCCCAGCTCCACAAGATGCCCTGCTCGCGCGGTTGGCGAGTCCAGGGTTGGCAACGCACAACGGGTGGGACCGGGCCGCCTATCTACGGTTTCTGGCGGACCAGCGTCAAGTGGCGGCGGGTGCGCTTGGGATTATTATCACATATGGCTACAGCAGTGCCATATGTCGAGGTGGATGGAGAGAATGCTGAGGTGGGGTCTTGTGTTTATGTAACCGATAGATTATGCTTGCGTTGTGTTCTTGTGTGGTGTCAGTAACCAGGCAGGAGGCAGCACTGCATCTCAGGCTCTTTAATGGCCCTGTTAAGCCAGATACAAAACAGGGTTAATGTCTTGTCTTGTTTTATCTTGGCCACAAGATGGCGCCCTCAGTTCACAGGCTGTTCAAGCACACAGTATAGACTCCATTTTGAATCACATTGAAATAACACATGGAATAAAACAGTACAATAAACCAATACAAAATAAACAATATGGGTCACTCATTCACCTGTTAAAACAGATACATTAAAATAATACAAAACCACTAATAAGATTTACTCATTTACCTGTTAAGCCAGATACAAAACAGGGTTAATGTCTTGTCTTGTTTTATCTTGGCCACAAGATGGCACCCTCAGTTCACAGGCTACAATGGGAAAATATATCAGTCAGTTTGAGTCCTACAGAACATGTGTCACACACAAAAGATCGTCACCACTACTAAATAGCTTCGCAAAAAGTGCACAACTGCTCATCTTTAACATAGATACTTATTATATACAACTGGGTCATTGCCCGGCAACTTATCTACACATTTAAACCATCATAACGTTCCCCTAGACCAAAGATATGTTCAGAGATGATGAGCGACCACCCTACCTGTTCAAGCACACAGTATAGACTAGCATGAAGAGGGACGCGCAAGGGGAAATACGTCACTTCGGCAGGAAGTGACGATTTCAAAATAAAAGACTTTGGGAATAAAAATAACAATAAACAAATTAAAATACAACGTGAGGGAAGGATTATTCGTGGAATACATAACAGTATATTACACATATATACCTGCTACACGTTCAGCATCCACACCAAAACAAAGGTAGGAGATTCCAACAAAACAATGAAAAAGGGTGTTTTGGCGAAATTCACAAGGGGAACATATTAACCTGTTACATTTACACAACCCCACCCGTTTTCAGGTTTGGTACAGACCCTATTGTCAGGGTCACCAGCAGTGACAGCTCTGGCCGACGAGATCCAATCTCTGTGGGCGAAGCAAGCCATCGTCGTGGTCCCAAAGGAGGATGCGATGCGTGGCGTTTCCTCCCGGTATTCTCTGGTGCCCGAGAAATCGGGGGGGGTGTCAACCCATGCTGGACCTGTCCCATGGAAGGTTCAGCATTTTGACCATCTCCCACCTGTTGAACGCTGTCAGGTGGGGGCCTGGTTCTCCTCCATAGACCTGAAGGATGCGTATTCGCATCCCGATCTTCCATCCTAGGGCTTACCTACGCTTCCTTTGCAGGGTTTAGCGTATGAGTACCAGAGGCTGCCGTTCGGCTATTCTCTGGCTCCGCGCATCTTCACCAAGTGCGTGGAGACCGCACTGGGGCCTCTGCGTCGTCGGGGGTTACGAAGTGTATTCTGCCCTGGACGACGTTCTGGTCCTTGGCCGGTCAGGGTAGATCGCCAGGTCTCATACCAGGCAGGTGGTGGAATTCCTCACCAGCCTGGGTTTTGCTGTAGACTGGAGGTAGAGTACTCTTCTTCCCAGTCAACGGGTGGAGTACTTGGGCTTATTCTAAGCTCAAGGTCTATATGGGCATCCCTCTCAGAGCGGCGGCGAGTGGGTGTTCTCGGCACGCTCAGGAGGTTCCGTCCTAGGACAGTTACGGCACTGTCCGTGATGCGCCTGCTCGGTGTGATGGCATCTGCTCACTCTGTGGTCCCTCTTGGCCTCCTCTTCATGAGGAGGATACAGAGGTGGTTTTCCAGTATGGAAATAGACCCGGTGAGAGGCAAGTGGAAGCGGCTGAAGGTTCCCATGTCAGTACTGCGGGACCTCGCCCTCTGGGGAGGGCCTGGGGCCCTCACCAGCGGGGTCCCCATGGGCAGCAGGCTGTCACACGTCACGGTCTTCACCGACGCCTCCCTCACGGGATGGGGGGGGACGTGTCAGGCCAACGCAGTAGGGGGCAGCTGGCAAGACCATGCTGCGCTACATTCAATGTGTTGGAATTGAAGGCAGTCCTTCTGGTCCTCAAACGGCTCGGCCACCTTGTGGTGGGCAAGCATGTTTTGATCAGGACGGACAACACGACGTCAGCGTCGTATATCGACAGACAGACAGTATGCTCCCCCCATCTGCACCGGGCGGCGGTCGAGCTCTGGCTATGGGCGTTCTCCATCTGCGCAGCCTGAGGGCTCTCCACATCCCCGGCAGGGTGAATGTGGGTGTAGGTGTGATGTCGCGGGGCGGTCCTCACCCTGATGAGTGGGGATTACGTCCAGACATAGTCGGGCAGGTCTGGGACCAATTCCGTGGCCGTCCGGGATTCTGTACGCTTTCCCCCCCCTTACACCCGATAGCTCAGCTGTTGGGGCGGGTACGTCGGGAGCGCGGGACTTGGTCCTGCTCGTGCCGGGCCGGGGCTCAGCTGTGTGGTCCCCGGCCCTGATTCAGCTCTGTGTGGCCCCACCGTGGTACCTCATGGACATGACTGGAGGTTCTGTCTCCCAGGCGGTTCTGAGGTCTGGGACCTCCCCTGCGTCCCGCCTCTCTGTGGGTTAGCAGGGGTGTGTGGGTGTGTGCCACGGGGTGATGTGTCACACGTGGTCCCGCCTGTGCTGTGCGTTTTTAGGGGTCTCTGGTTCCCTCTTTTTTCGCACTTTGGTGGAGTTGACTGCCGCCCCCCCTTCACTAGGACGGGCGGGTGGACGGGACTCCCCTCCCCCCTGGTAGTAGGGCTTGCGGGTCCTCAGGGGGTACACTTGTCGGGCCACGCGTCTGCTCTGCCCCATATCTCATTATGGCGAAGAGCGAGACACGAGGCCAGTAATGCTATATAACGAAAGGTTATCCTATAACCTAGTTATATGAATACTGGCTGAGCGTCTCGCTCTTAGCGCCCTGAGGTCCCTTGGTTGGGTTTTCTATGATGGAAACTTTTTCCCGAGGAAGGGGGAGTGTGACCATGTCCGGTGTCTTATAGGAGGACACTGGGGCGGGGCCTGGTCAGGTGCATGGGTGCATTGTTTTGTTAATGAGCACAGTAGGTGCTGGAGATAAGAGATATCTCATTATGGCGAAGAGCGAGACGCTCAGCCAGTATTCATATAACTAGGTTATAGGATAACCTTTCGTTGATATAGGGTCAAAGACTAAATGAAAAATTATTCTGTCATGGCGAATGTGTTAGTTTCTTAAACAATGTTGGATTATGTAATTGATGGGTCATGAGTCATTGTGGAACAAAAGAAAAATTGCGCGAATTGATTGATTGATTAATTGCATGTCTTAATTGAAAGACAGTTGGATGTGTTAGTTTGTTGAATGTCTTACTGAGAACAGTTGGATGCACTTCCGAGCTGCTTCCACATGGAGGCAACTCTCTTTTTTTTTTGGGAACTACTTTTTCTGCAGATGTTTTTTTCAATAAATCTTCAATTAATGTGTGTTTATTGTATAGCAATAAGGTTGGATGAATGTGCCAGTTGTATAAAAGCCATTACACCATGTGCAGTCGTGGGTTGTGAGAATTAGACCATGCCTAGGGGGGTCTAACTCCCACCCCTAGGCATGGTCTAATTCTCACAACCCACTCCTGCGCGTGATGTAATGCTTTATAAGCCACTCTGTCGTGTGATCTAATGCTTTTATACAATGGCCGATGTCATCCAACCTTATTGCTATACAATAAACACACATTAATTGAAGATTTATTGACAACCATCCGCAGAAAAAGTAGTTCCCAAAAAATAAGAAGAGAAGTTGCCTCCATGTGGAAGCAGCTCGGAAGTGCATCCAACTGTTCTGAGTAAGACATCCAACAAACTAACACATCCAACTGTCTCTCATCTAAGACATCCAATAAACTAACACATCCAACTGTCTTTCAACTAAGACATCCAACAAACTAACACATCCAACTGTCTTTCAACTAAGACATCCAACAAACTAACACATCCAACTTTTCTTTTCTTTTCTTTTTTCTACTACTTTCTATAGAACTTGATTCTTAGATGCTTCTATAGAAAGTAGGTCAAAAAAAATATATTTCTTTGCCCTATAGGGGGGAAACATTTCTCTTTGCCCTATAGGAGGGAATCTTTTATTTTTTTAAACCTACTTTCTATAGAAGCAGCTGGGAGGTGCGCTGTTTTAAGTGAGCGTGGAATATTGAATTGATTAATTGATTGCTAATTTTATTACTGTCCGCCTTGTTTCCAACTGGTTAAGCTTGGTGACTCTTTCGAAGTCACTCTCTTTCGAAGTTGGTTAAGGTTAGAGTTTGGAATCAGGGCTGGTGGTCTATCGCCCTACTCTAAAGACAAACTCTAACCTTAACCAGCTTTGAAAGAGAGCGATGTCGAAAGAGTCGCCAAGCTTAACCAGTTGGAAACAAGGCGGACAGTAGGGCTGACCCCTATTAATCGATTAGCCGACTAATCGGTCGAATATTAGTCGATATTAGTCGAATATAATAATAAAAAATATATATATATATATATTAATATTTTTTATTTAAATTTTTTTATCATTCTTTCCAAAAGAAAAGAGGCCTAGAAGCGTGGCTAATGCTAATGGCACGCATACCAGAGGCTAACTGCCTACGAAAACAGGCACAGAGGCACTGAAAGAGGATTTCACCCATCTAATGAACACACTAGACTAGACAAATATCAAGATGTATCCATCAGTGAACCAATTGCATGCTTTTGCAGAGGACAAGAAGCCTTCAGTCGACTCCTTCAGACATTAAGCACCCCCCACAGCCCAAATGGAATGATAAAAAAATAAAAATAAAAAATGTTTAAAAATATTATACTTTTTATTTTTATTTTATTTTTTAAGTCGACCAATAGTCGACTAACGAAAAATGTTGGCCAATCCTAGTCGACCATCCAAAGCCTTAGTCGGGGACAGCCCTAGCGGACAGTAATAAAATTTGCAATCAATCAATTCAATAATAATCAATAGAGACTGTATTAGATCCCCAATTATCATACCATGGTGTATCATTGGAAAGCCACACTCATTGGCTACAACCCCGTGCAAAGATCTTCGAGATCGCCAAATGATTGACGGAGCTAGAGCCCCGGGAGTCGGGGGTGGTAATGTGTACTTTTGCGTACTTTGGGGCACGCCTCACATATCGGCATGTAACTCGAGAACCGCTGAACGGATTTTGTCACCTGAAAGGGTAATTGACAGGCAACAAATAGGTCTTTAATTCTATCTATATATTGTATTAAAAGAAATGCACACCCGAGCCACTAGAGGTCAGCAAAGAATCGTCCACATGAGGGCCCTTGGATGTTAAGAGGTCAATGTTTTTAAATATATTTTTTGTAGCCAAGAGTAAAGACCATAACCCTATCAAAAACAGTAGTCAAAATGTATATTTTCATTTTTACCGATGTTTTATATGTTTTATCGGAAATACAAATTTATCGGAAAATGCTAATTATCGTAAAAACCGCAGGAAATGACTATTCAACCCTGCCATTGGACAGAGGAGCATTTTCCCTATCCATAGATGTATGATTTGGCCATAATAAGGTCAAGGTCAAGTTCAAGGTCAAATGCTGTGCTTCAATACCAAGGATGCGCGTAAGACACCGCTCAATTCTGCCCCTCTGGATCAGTCAACACAAAGATCTAATCCCTGAGTTCAGTTGAAAAAAACTATCCGTAAAACAGATTAAAAGGCGTTACAGGTTGATCAGACCCCCAACCCTTCAAGAACATAGAGGTGCAGTCTACACCCGATTACACCCGATCCCCAGGCACTCATATGCGACAGCGTCCTATCGGTCCCATTTATAAATACGTGTGAAGTGACTTTAAAGCTTTATGCTACACCATGCCTTGCGAGGCGGCAACAGACCCCATTTAACAGATTTCTGAACCATATTCTCTATGAGCCTATTGACCGGCTTGACCACCCTCCCCGCCCTTGTAACTACCCCACCCGCAATCGGAACTTGGACAGAATCATGCTCGGGCAACCCTGAGAGTGGTCTGTCATGTCGGCAGCTAAAGGTTTGAGATAGGTCGGGCTGAGGGCTGTCACGTCTGTGTTCAGAGGTCTGTGGCATGTCCGAGTCGACAACAGGAATAGTCTGTGTCTCTTCAGAGTCAAGTGGACAACTGGCCAGAGTGGAGGCTGTGTCAGTCAGTGCGTCATTAACGTGATCAGAGGGAGGCGAGTCAATGACATCTGCCACTGTGCTTCCATCCTCATTTTGGTCTGAGTCAGACAGGACCCACAATGATGTCCGCTCCCTAGAAGACTCATCGTCCAAGCCACTGAGATCACCAGCATCGGATGAGATGTCTGAATACTGATCCTCCAGTAGATCCCGAACAGGTAGGAAACTGACATCCAACGGCAGGTTCCTGTGGACGACCTTCTGCCGGCCTGAGACATCACTGATTTTGTAGATATGAATCTTGGGGTTTTTCTCGACAACAGTGTACACCACAGGCTCCCACTTATCAGCCAGCTTCCTCTTGCCCCGTTCTCCCTTGTTGGCCAGCAGCACACGATCCCCAACTTGTAGACTGACGCCCTTGACCTTCTTATTGTACTGACCAGCCTGGTGCGCTTGCTCTTTGGCGGTGTGCTGTTGAGCGATTCTGGCAGCCTCAGACAGGTACGTCTGGAGGGTCTTAGAGTAGCTGCTAAAATCCACCACAACGGGATCATGCAGGGCAGACCTGAATACAACGTCCACCGGAAGCCTCGGCACACACCCAAACATCAGGTGGAACGGTGCATAGCCAGTGGTCTCATGGACAGTTGCGTTGTAGGCAAAGGTCAGCGTCTGGATCTGTTGAGGCCATTCTTGCTTGGCTCTGAGAGGGAGTGCTCGCAACATATTCCCCAGGGTGCGATTGAACCGCTCTGTGCCCCCGTTGCCCATGGGGTGATAGGCGGTGGTATGAGACTTCGCCACACCAGACAACTGCAGCAGCTCGGACACCAGTTCACTCTCAAAGTTGGCACCCTGGTCTGAGTCTTAGCAAACACACACCTCTCACAGCACTGAACGTACTCCTTCACATCCCTCTCCATGTTAGGCCAGAAGAAACGTTGCCTTGCCAAATGGAGGGTTCTGGCCCGACCTTGGTGTCCTGCCAAATCATGCACTCCCTCCAACGCCTTGTCCATCAGACTTGCCGGCAGCACCAACTGAAGCCTCTTTATCTTGCTTACTGGGTCTCTTGTCTCCCTGTACAAGACACTGTCTCGGACCTTGAGCTTCTCCCAATGTTTCAGCACAGCCAGTGATCCTGCATCTATATCACTTCTCTCTCGCCTGGAAGGACGTCGCTTGCGGACAACGAATGGCAGCACACCGGCGATGGCAGAATCTTGAAGCTGGTGATCCTCCAGCTCACGTAAGGTGAGTGAAGGTAAGGTATCTTGACCAGCAGGAACCAGCCATGTCCGGTGCGGACTCAGATCCCTGGACCACCTGAACATGCTGGATGCTAAGCCTGAAAGCATCCTGCACTCTGCCAGCTTCTTCACCCTCTGCTTCATGCACCAAGCTACTGTAGGGTTCCTGAATGAGACACCTGCTGATGGAAGAAGTGAAGGGGTCACGGCTGAGAGCGTCTGCAACAACATTCCTTGGACCTGGGATGTATTTCAAATCGAAGTTGTAGGCCGACAACTTGTCCACCCATCGCTGTTCATAGGCGTCAAGCTTGGGCTTTGTCAGTATGTGGGTGAGTGGGTTGTTGTCAGTCCACACTGTGAAGCCGTGCCCTTTCAGCCAGTGACTGAACTTCTCTGTGACGCTCCACTTCAAGGCCAAGAATTCAAGACCATAGGCGGGATATCTCTGCTGCGACTTGCTGAGGGCTTTGCTGGCAAAGGCAATGGGGCGTGCCTTATCCTCTCCAGCGGGTAGCTGTGACAAGACTGCCCCTAGTCCATCCAGAGATGCATCGACAGACAAGATGAAGGGCCTCGAAAAGTCTGGATGAGCCAGCACAGCACAGCTGAGGAGCTCCCTCTTGAGCCTATGAAAGGCTTCCTCACATGCAGGACTCCAATCTGCAGCGGTAAACTTCCTGAACATGCCAGCACTCCTTCCACCATGGCCCTTCCTCTTCTGGCCCCCTGTCAGGGCAAACAGAGGCTTGGCAATGGCGGAGCATCCAGGGATGAAGCTCTGGTAGAAAAATACCATGCCCAAAAAGGACCTAAGCCTCTTCACAGAGGGAGTGCAGCCATCCTCCTCCATTACGGCCTCCCTTGGCATGTTAGAAATCACATCCACCTTGGTTGGATCCACAGCAACACCACTCCGGTCGATTACGTCACCAAGGAACTTGACTGACTCCCGCAGGAGATGACATTTCTTCGGACTCAGCTTGAGATTACTGCCCCTCAGCTTCTGGAAGACCACTCGCAGCCTGCTAAGGGCTTCCTCTTCGGTGGGGCCAAATACAAGGAGGTCATCCAGGTAGCAGAGCAAACTGGTGAAGTTGAGACTGCCAAAGATATCCAACATCATCCGCATAAAGGAAGCTGGACTGTTGCAGAGTCCCTGTGGCATTCTGTTGTACTCATACAGGCCAATAGGTGTCGTGAAGGCAGTGTACTTTTTGTCTTCCTCGCACATGGGGACGTTGTAAAACCCGGAGGTTAGGTCCATTGTGCTGAAGAAGGCATTGCCTCCGAGGGCTGCCAGACAGTCGGCTTGGTGAGGAAGCGGATGGGCATCCTTCAGAGTCCGAGCATTCAGCCATCTGAAATCCGTACAAATCCTCAGCCCACCATCCTTCTTCCAGACCATGACGAGGGGAGATGCATATTCGCTGATGGATTTGCGGATGATGTCCATCTCCTCCATCCCTGTGAGCACCTGCCGGAGATGTTCGTAGTGGGCAGGGGGCACTCTCCTGTATGGCATGCGGAACGGCCGGTCATCTGTCAGGCGGATGCGATGCACAAACCCCTCTGCTTTGCCGCAGTCAAGTGAGTGCCTGGAGAAAATATCCTGATACTCTTCGACAAGCTCAACAAGCTCTTTCTTAGAATAGAAGCTGGCATGGCACGAGTCGATGTCGAGGGCACTCAAACCGAGGGTGGAGAGCCTGTCCCTGAGGTCGGTATCTGTGGCAGCCGGCCTGATACCCTGTCCTGGCCTTCCTGCCTCCATCGTGCAGGAGCCCTGCTGGATGTCTAGGTCTTCCACCGCAAGGCAAGGTGAGACATCAGCAACCTTGGAGTTGCGTTTCAGGGTGACTGGTCTGGGTGAGAGGTTGGTCATCTTCACAGGCACCCACCGATCTCCCCACATTTGCGTGATAACCCGCCCAACGAGCACGTCTCTCGGTCTGGCCTTAGAGGTGCAAGGCTCCACGATGACCGTGCTGCCTGGAGATACTGGCACATTGCTGGGCAGCCTGCCCCACACCAGGTATTCGCATTGAGAGAGCAGCGTGATGGCACGGGGTAACTTCACAGTGCCGATCCTGTCGGGGGCCTCGTCTCCCCTCCATCTGGTGGTACACATGACATCATATCCAAGAACTGCTCATGATCAGGAGGCGAATGCTTGCCTGCCGCAGATATGAGTTTCCAGTAGGTGTCACTACCTTTCATGACACTCATTAGGTGCTTGAGAACGTTTGATCTGATGATGAGGTCATCACGCTGACCTGGGACCACTAGAACAGGGACGAAGCATTTCACTCCGTAGATGGTCAGTGTTAAGTCATATATGCATTTGGGGTGGGTCTGTTTTCCTCCACAGCCAACCAGCATAATCCGTCCTGCTGACTGAGGTTCTCCCACTAGGGCCCCAGCTTCTCTGAGCTTACATTCTGCCTCCTCATTCAGGGTGCAAGCCATGGATCCTGAATCAATCATGCCCTTCAGTCCAACTCTGTCACTCACTGTGACCTGAGTGTAGAACAATTCACTGAAAGCTGGCACCTCTGCTGATCTTTGAACCACGACTTGGCATTCTGGCATGGCTGAACAGGTGTTAACATAGAGAAGCTTGAGACTTGACTCATCTTCACTGAGGGTCTGCTGTCCACCCCCCACACTGCCCCTCTCTGAGTGTGGGTGTTCTAGTTTCCCGAAGGCTGATCCCGACTGGGGTCGCCCTGACCTGACTGCCTCTGTCCACGCCTGTTGCAGTCTCTCTTCCAATGACCTGGAGTGAAGCATGAGAGACACAGATTCTCTCTCCTGCAGTGCATGAGCGTGGAGTGGCTGGTATCACCGCAGACCCGGCAGTTCCTCATCTGAAAAGGACCCAGAGCAAACTGTCTTGGCGGGGCCGGTGCATGAGCTGCCACCTGCACATTCTGCTGTGTCATCATGCGACCCAAGAGACTGAATAGAGTACGCATGCCATCTACGTCAACATCTGCAGTGAGGCCCGGAACCGGCTGGCGATGACCTGGCTCAAAACCAGGTTGAGCAGTGGGCACTGGTACCGGGTGAGGGGCTATTAGCACCTGGGGAAGTTGCGGAGTGAGAGCGGCTGTCGGAGCCAGAATTAACTGGGCTGCTGTGGGCGAAAGCTGTGGGGTGAGGGCTGAGACTGATGCCATATCGTATGCTGCCGCAGTTGGGACAGCTGAGAGATGTGAAGCTGTGCTGACATGCACTGGCGGTGGTCTCTCCATATGCTGTGATATGGCCGTCTGGGTGTGGCTCACTGCATGTATCTGCGGGGCTTGAGAACTGGCTTGGGTGCATGTCCTGAGCTCACGCTGGTGGCTGTCGATGCGCTCCTGAACCTCGCTGGTCGACCACTCTTCAGCCGCCCTGATGTTGAGCCTGTTGAAAAGGACCGGGTCTGGACAGTACTTAATGAACATCATTGACACTTCACGTCCTGGATCCTCAACACTACGCCCCTGCCTCTTTAGACACTCATCTGCTATATCAATAGCATTGTTCAGTCTAATCCAGTACTCCATCACTCCCTCCCGCTGCAGTGGCTTGGTATTATAGAAATCAGCCATGGGCATGGAGGAGTAAGATAGCTCACCGAAGAGCTGCTTCAGTATCTCAAATATCAAGTCGGGAGTTTTGATGGGGTCAAGTGTGGGGTTGTGTCGTAGCGTAATCCTCACTACATATTTCGCCCCCCCCCCCCCCATTAGCTTAGACAATATCTCTTGTGACTGTTGGTGTTTCGGTGTGTTTCTCTTCATAAGATACACCCCCACTACTTCCACCCACTCACGAACGGAGTATTTATCACTGCCATCGCCCCTGAAAATTGGTGGCTCCTTAACATCGGACTGCATGACAAGCTTTACACCTGACAAATTCAACTCAGGAGCTCTCTGCTCCGATTTAGGGCTCTCTGCTGACATGGACCTAGTAACACCCCTGTCACCCTGTAACTGGGTCGCAATCGACTGACCGATCTGACTGGCCAACTCTGAGATGAGAGCACTCAAATCTACATGAGAAGCTGTTTGTGGGCTTGGCAATTCATACCGGGGGACCTGGCAACCGTGGGGTTTGCAACCCACCCACCCTAGGCGTTTGGCCCTCATCACCCAAAAACCAACCTCTCCCAAAGCCCACCCCAGAGAAACTCTCTCCTTCAGAAACCCCAGCCCCTTCTGAATTAGCTGCTGGATCCATGACAAATGAAAAGTTCACAGAAATATACAAAAATAAAAATCATACGTACATAAGTACACATATATATATATATATATATATATATATATATATATATATATATATATATAGTCACACAATATCCAATAATCCAAATTCCAATGTTCCTATTTGACAATTTAAAGTAATTATTCTCCTTTCTTCAGTTGTCAACCTTTTCTCCTTTTCTCCTTTTCTCCTTTTTTTTTATTTTTTTTGTACACCTTATCTAACAAAGTATTTGATTTATTCAAAATGCCCCACACGGCCGAGAGTGACCAACTTGGAACAAAGGCGAGCTTCAGCTTCCCACGGCGATCGAGACGACATCAATGGCAGATGAATCCGGGTCGTCAACGGCAACAATGTAACCGATAGATTATGCTTGCGTTGTGTTCTTGTGTGGTGTCAGTAACCAGGCAGGAGGTAGCACTGCATCTCAGGCTCTTTAATGGCCCTGTTAAGCCAGATACAAAACAGGGTTAATGTCTTGTCTTGTTTTATCTTGGCCACAAGATGGCGCCCTCAGTTCACAGGCTGTTCAAGCACACAGTATAGACTCCATTTTGAATCACATTGAAATAACACATGGAATAAAACAGTACAATAAACCAATACAAAATAAACAATATGGGTCACTCATTCACCTGTTAAAACAGATACATTAAAATAATACAAAACCACTAATAAGATTTACTCATTTACCTGTTAAGCCAGATACAAAACAGGGTTAATGTCTTGTCTTGTTTTATCTTGGCCACAAGATGGCGCCCTCAGTTCACAGGCTACAATGGGAAAATATATGAGTCAGTTTGAGTCCTACAGAACATGTGTCACACACAAAAGATCGTCACCACTACTAAATAGCTTCACAAAAAGTGCACAACTGCTCATCTTTAACATAGATACTTATTATATACAACTGGGTCATTGCCCGGCAACTTATCTACACATTTAAACCATCATAACGTTCCCCTAGACCAAAGATATGTTCAGAGATGATGAGCGACCACCCTACCTGTTCAAGCACACAGTATAGACTAGCGTGAAGAGGGACGCGCAAGGGGAAATACGTCACTTCGGCAGGAAGTGACGATTTCAAAATAAAAGACTTTGGGAATAAAAATAACAATAAACAAATTAAAATACAACGTGAGGGAAGGATTATTCGTGGAATACATAACAGTATATTACACATATATACCTGCTACACGTTCAGCATCCACACCAAAACAAAGGTAGGAGATTCCAACAAAACAATGAAAAAGGGTGTTTTGGCGAAATTCACAAGGGGAACATATTAACCTGTTACATTTACACAACCCCACCCGTTTTCAGGTTTGGTACAGACCCTATTGTCAGGGTCACCAGCAGTGACAGCTCTGGCCGACGAGATCCAATCTCTGTGGGCGAAGCAAGCCATCGTCGTGGTCCCAAAGGAGGATGCGATGCGTGGCGTTTCCTCCCGGTATTCTCTGGTGCCCGAGAAATCGGGGGGTGGGGGGGGGGGGGGGTGTCAGACCCATGCTGGACCTGTCCCATGGAAGGTTCAGCATTTTGACCATCTCCCACCTGTTGAACGCTGTCAGGTGGGGGCCTGGTTCTCCTCCATAGACCTGAAGGATGCGTATTCGCATCCCGATCTTCCATCCTAGGGCTTACCTACGCTTCCTTTGCAGGGTTTAGCGTATGAGTACCAGAGGCTGCCGTTCGGCTATTCTCTGGCTCCGCGCATCTTCACCAAGTGCGTGGAGACCGCACTGGGGCCTCTGCGTCGTCGGGGGTTACGAAGTGTATTCTGCCCTGGACGACGTTCTGGTCCTTGGCCGGTCAGGGTAGATCGCCAGGTCTCATACCAGGCAGGTGGTGGAATTCCTCACCAGCCTGGGTTTTGCTGTAGACTGGAAGTAGAGTACTCCTCTTCCCAGTCAACGGGTGGAGTACTTGGGCTTATTCTAAGCTCAAGGTCTATATGGGCATCCCTCTCAGAACGGCGGCGAGTGGGTGTTCTCGGCACGCTCAGGAGGTTCCGTCCTAGGACAGTTACGGCACTGTCCGTGATGCGCCTGCTCGGTGTGATGGCATCTGCTCACTCTGTGGTCCCTCTTGGCCTCCTCTTCATGAGGAGGATACAGAGGTGGTTTTCCAGTATGGAAATAGACCCGGTGAGAGGCAAGTGGAAGCGGCTGAAGGTTCCCATGTCAGTACTGGGGGACCTCGCCCTCTGGGGAGGGCCTGGGGCCCTCACCAGCGGGGTCCCCATGGGCAGCAGGCTGTCACACGTCACGGTCTTCACCGACGCCTCCCTCACGGGATGGGGGGGGACGTGTCAGGCCAACGCAGTAGGGGGCAGCTGGCAAGACCATGCTGCGCTACATTCAATGTGTTGGAATTGAAGGCAGTCCTTCTGGTCCTCAAACGGCTCGGCCACCTTGTGGTGGGCAAGCATGTTTTGATCAGGACAGACAACACGACGTCAGCGTCGTATATCGACAGACAGACAGGAGTATGCTCCCCCCATCTGCACCGGGCGGCGGTCGAGCTCTGGCTATGGGCGTTCTCCATCTGCGCAGCCTGAGGGCTCTCCACATCCCCGGCAGGGTGAATGTGGGTGTAGCTGTGATGTCGCGGGGCGGTCCTCACCCTGATGAGTGGGGATTACGTCCAGACATAGTCGGGCAGGTCTGGGACCAATTCCGTGGCCGTCCGGGATTCTGTACGCTTTCCCCCCCCTTACACCCGATAGCTCAGCTGTTGGGGCGGGTACGTCGGGAGCGCGGGACTTGGTCCTGCTCGTGCCGGGCCGGGGCTCAGCTGTGTGGTCCCCGGCCCTGATTCAGCTCTGTGTGGCCCCACCGTGGCCTGTTCCGTGATCACCGCGGGCCCTCTCTCAGGCACGCGGAACTCTGTTCTGCCTTCCTGTTCTGGGGCAGCCTCTAGGCTTGGCTGCTGACAGTGTGAATCTGGTGGGGATGCGTCTTGACTATTCTGTGGTTAACGCTATCCGGTACGCTCGCGCTCCGTCCTCTACCATGGCTTACGCTGGGGAGTGGCGTATGGTCGAGTGTGATGTTCCTGCTTGGCGCTCGGCGTCTCAAGCCGGTGGAACCTTCTCTGTCTCCGAGTGGGACCTCCAACTGGTCCTCGGCCGGTTGTCTGAGGCCCCGTTTGAGCCTCTTGAGCAGGCGTCTTTGGAACAGCTGTCTTACAAGACTGCGTTCCTGCTGGCCATCACCTCCGCTAAGCACGTGGGTGAGCTGTGTGCTCTCTCAGTGCGGCCTGAGTGCTTGTCTATTCGTGTCAATAGCGGTGCGACTCCGAGGCCTAATCCGGTCTTCGTGCCAAAAAATATCCGGAACTCTTTTCGCTCCAGGGATATTGTGATTAAGGAGCTTCATCCGCCTCCTCACGCTGGTGAGTTAGAGGCGAGCCTTCACCTGTCGTGTCCCGTCCGGGCTTTGGGGGTTTACCTCAGTCGGACTCGGGACCTCAGGGCTACCGATCAGCTCTTTGTTTGTTACGGTGGCCCTCGCGCTGGTAAGGCACTGTCCAAGCAGCGCCTGTCACATTGGTTGTGCGAGGGCATTGCCCTTTGCTACACGTTGGCTGGGCTGGCCCCCCCTGGGGGTGTCAGGGCGCACTCCACTCGTGGAGTGGCGGCCTCTGCCGCCTTGTTAGGGGGGGCCTCGGTGGAGAACATCTGTGCTGCGGCCTCCTGGTCCTCCCCGGGTCCCTTCGTTAGGTTTTACCTCATGGACATGACTGGAGGTTCTGTCTCCCAGGCGGTTCTGAGGTCTGGGACCTCCCCTGCGTCCCGCCTCTCTGTGGGTTAGCAGGGGTGTGTGGGTGTGTGCCACGGGGTGATGTGTCACACGTGGTCCCGCCTGTGCTGTGCGTTTTTAGGGGTCTCTGGTTCCCTCTTTTTTCGCACTTTGGTGGAGTTGACTGCGGCCCCCCTTCACTAGGACGGGCGGGTGGACGGGACTCCCCTCCCCCCTGGTAGTAGGGCTTGCGGGTCCTCAGGGGGTACACTTGTCGGGCCACGCGTCTGCTCTGCCCCATATCTCATTATGGCGAAGAGCGAGACACGAGGCCAGTAATGCTATATAACGAAAGGTTATACTATAACCTAGTTATATGAATACTGGCTGAGCGTCTCGCTCTTAGCGCCCTGAGGTCCCTTGGTTGGGTTTTCTATGATGGAAACTTTTTCCCGAGGAAGGGGCCTGGTCAGGTGCATGGGTGCATTGTTTTGTTAATGAGCACAGTAGGTGCTGGAAATAAGAGATATCTCATTATGGCAAAGAGCGAGACGCTCAGCCAGTATTCATATAACTAGGTTATAGGATAACCTTTCGTTGATATAGGGTCATAAAGACTAAATGAAAAATGATTCTGTCATGGCGAATGTGTTACTGTAGTTTCTTAAACAATGTTGGATTATGTAATTGATGGGTCATGAGTCATTGTGGAACAAAAGAAAAATTGCGCGAATTGATTGATTGATTAATTGCATGTCTTAATTGAAAGACAGTTGGATGTGTTAGTTTGTTGAATGTCTTACTGAGAACAGTTGGATGCACTTCCGAGCTGCTTCCACATGGAGGCAACTCTCTTTTTTTTTTGGGAACTACTTTTTCTGCGGATGTTTTTTTCAATAAATCTTCAATTAATGTGTGTTTATTGTATAGCAATAAGGTTGGATGAATGTGCCAGTTGTATAAAAGCCATTACACCATGTGCAGTCGTGGGTTGTGAGAATTAGACCATGCCTAGGGGGGTCTAACTCCCACCCCTAGGCATGGTCTAATTCTCACAACCCACTCCTGCGCGTGATGTAATGCTTTATAAGCCACTCTGTCGTGTGATCTAATGCTTTTATACAATGGCCGATGTCATCCAACCTTATTGCTATACAATAAACACACATTAATTGAAGATTTATTGACAAAACCATCCGCAGAAAAAGTAGTTCCCAAAAAATAAGAAGAGAAGTTGCCTCCATGTGGAAGCAGCTCGGAAGTGCATCCAACTGTTCTCAGTAAGACATCCAACAAACTAACACATCCAACTGTCTCTCAACTAAGACATCCAATAAACTAACACATCCAACTGTCTTTCAACTAAGACATCCAACAAACTAACACATCCAACTGTCTTTCAACTAAGACATCCAACAAACTAACACATCCAACTTTTCTTTTCTTTTCTTTTTTCTACTACTTTCTATAGAACTTGATTCTTAGATGCTTCTATAGAAAGTAGGTCAAAAAAAATATATTTCTTTGCCCTATAGGGGGGAAACATTTCTCTTTGCCCTATAGGAGGGAATCTTTTATTTTTTTAAACCTACTTTCTATAGAAGCAGCTGGGAGGTGCGCTGTTTTAAGTGAGCGTGGAATATTGAATTGATTAATTGATTGCTAATTTTATTACTGTCCGCCTTGTTTCCAACTGGTTAAGCTTGGCGACTCTTTCGAAGTCACTCTCTTTCGAAGTTGGTTAAGGTTAGAGTTTGGAATCAGGGCTGGTGGTCTATCGCCCTACTCTAAAGACAAACTCTAACCTTAACCAGCTTTGAAAGAGAGCGATGTCGAAAGAGTCGCCAAGCTTAACCAGTTGGAAACAAGGCGGACAGTAGGGCTGACCCCTATTAATCGATTAGCCGACTAATCGGTCGAATATTAGTCGATATTAGTCGAATATAATAATAAAAAAAAATATATATATATATTAATATTTTTTTATTTAAATTTTTTTATCATTCTTTCCAAAAGAAAAGAGGCCTAGAAGCGTGGCTAACGCTAATGGCACGCATACCAGAGGCTAACTGCCTACGAAAACAGGCACAGAGGCACTGAAAGAGGATTTCACCCATCTAATGAACACACTAGACTAGACAAATATCAAGATGTATCCATCAGTGAACCAATTGCATGCTTTTGCAGAGGACAAGAAGCCTTCAGTCGACTCCTTCAGACATTAAGCACCCCCCACAGCCCAAATGGAATGATAAAAAAATAAAAATAAATTTTTTTAAAAAATATTATACTTTTTATTTTAATTTTATTTTTTAAGTCGACCAATAGTCGACTAACGTAAAATGTTGGCCAATCCTAGTCGACCATCCAAAGCCTTAGTCGGGGACAGCCCTAGCGGACAGTAATAAAATTTGCAATCAATCAATTCAATAATAATCAATAGAGACTGTATTAGATCCCCAATTATCATACCATGGGGTATCATTGGAAAGCCACACTCATTGGCTACAACCCCGTGCAAAGATCTTCGAGATCGCCAAATGATTGACGGAGCTAGAGCCCCGGGAGTCGGGGGTGGTAATGTGTACTTTTGCGTACTTTGGGGCACGCCTCACATATCGGCATGTAACTCGAGAACCGCTGAACGGATTTTGTCACCTGAAAGGGTAATTGACAGGCAACAAATAGGGCTTTAATTCTATCTATATATTGTATTAAAAGAAATGCACACCCGAGCCACTAGAGGTCAGCAAAGAATCGTCCACATGAGGGCCCTTGGATGTTAAGAGGTCAATGTTTTTAAATATATTTTTTGTAGAGTAAAGACCATAACCCTATCAAAAACAGTAGTCAAAATGTATATTTTCATTTTTACCAATGTTTTATATGTTTTATCGGAAATACAAATTTATCGGAAAATGCTAATTATCGTAAAAACCGCAGGAAATGACTATTCAATCCTGCCATTGGAAAGAGGAGCATTTTCCCTATCCATAGATGTATGATTTGGCCATAATAAGGTCAAGGTCAAGTTCAAGGTCAAATATGAATTTATAATTAAAGTCGATTATCATTAATTACTGTATCTACAAATCCTTCTGTTTAATCATCTTCCCTCGGTTCATTTGCTTAGATTTTTTGTACACATGATCTCAATAAGGTGGTGAATGAGCTCAGTGAGCATTTTCTCGTGCTCCACATAAATCTTTGATCATCATCATCAAAATCATAAATCATAATTAATCATAATAAATGTATTCATTACAATTTACTCAGCCTAGTAACAGACACAATCTTTCTGACACTGGAAATACATACCCCCAGGTCCATAGATGTTCCTAGATACCAAGAACATGCAAATTGACCTTGCAGACGTGGAGCAATCTTCCATTAACTTAGGCATGTACCTTTTAGGCGAAAACGGTCTACAGATTAACAGGTTAAAACAGCGCACCTCCCAGCTGCGTCTATAGAAAGTAGGTACAATTTTTTTTTTGCAATGAATCAATCAATCAATCAATTTGCACGTTTTTTATTTTGTTCCACAATGACTCATGACCCACTAATTACATAATCCAACATTGTGTAAGAAACTAACACATTCGCCGTGACAGAATCGTTTTTGATTTAGTCTTTATGATCCTATCAACATATCCATTCGTAACGTTTACTGTCCGCCATCTTGCTTGCATTTCTAAAAACTCGCACGGCGGAGTGATAGTAATTTGGTTGTGGGCGGGTCCTGGGACCAAGAGCATGGGGTTATGACAAATAACCATGTGTAACTTGACTGTTTCAGCCAATCAGAATCGAGAAATTTGCATGCCATTGTATAATGAGTATTAAGGGTGTCCCCGACTAAGGATTTGGATAGTCGACTTTGATTGGCCAAAATGTGCCGATAGTCGACTACCCCGCCCCTGGACTTAAGGCTTCTTGTCTTGGTCCACTGATGGATACATCTTAATATTTGTCTAGTCTAGTGTGTTCATTAGATGGGTGAAATCCTCTTTCAGTGCCTCTGTGCCCATGTTCTTAGGCAGTTAGCCTTGCTGGTATGCGCGCCATTAGCGTTAGCCACGCTTCTAGGCCTCTTTGTTTTTGGAAAGAATGATTGCATTCAACTAAGAGGTTGGCAGTCGACTACGGCTCCTTTCAATCGATTAGTCGACTATCCGACTAATCGGGGTCAGCCCTACTGAGTAATAGATGTAATTAGATGTATGTACAAAGTTGTAGTAGTAATATGTACAGAATTATGTATGTACAGTATTGATATCAACAGTATTATATATGTACAGTATTAATAATATATACAGTATTATGTATGTACAGTAATACAATGTAATGTGATGTACAGGTGATTAAACTGGGTATAACATATATAAATTAGTATTACTGAGTATAGTGCTAATCAGATGTATGTACAAAGTTGTAGTATTAATATGTACAGTACATAATATGTACATTGGCGCGACCCCGAGTCAGTCGCCATGGGTTTTGCTCAGCAACGAATGTGCACATTTATAGTTATTATGTTTGTTTTTACTCCTTTTTTTATCGAAGCATCACTGGCGGGGACGTCATACGACCGCCAGTCACTTATTGACCTAAACTCCGGACTCAAAGAGGAGTTTAGAGACACTTTATCATGCCAAGAATGGCCAACGGAGATCAGGCGGGACAAAGACAACAAGGGAGACAAATACGGCCGCAAGACAAAGAAGAAACACAGGGGGAAGAGGAGCGGGATCAGATTAAGATTAAGGAAATCTGCTTACCGTCCGGCTATTCCATCTATCTTCCTGGCGAATGCTCGTTCGCTAGAGAGTAAGATGGATGATGGAGGAATGCAATATCCTCTGCTTCACGGAGACCTGGCTGAAATCAGTGACTCCCGATCACAGCATCTCTCCCTCCAACTCCTTCACCATCTTTAGAGCGGACCGTACAGAAGCCTCCGGGAAGAGCATCGGCGGGGGGCTATGCCTTATGACCAACAACGGCTGGACTAGCCCCGGGGAAGTGAAGATACTCTCCTGTTCATGCTCTCCCGACATGGAACACCTCACGATCCAATGTCGCCCGTTCCATCTTCCGCGCGAATTCACTGCAGTGATCATGACTGCAGTGTACATCCACCCCCAGGCGAACGTCGGCAGGGCGCTAGGGGAACTACACGACCATCTGAACGCGCACCAGATCAAGCATCCGGACGCAGCCATGATCGTAGCCGGGGACTTCAATCAGGCGAATCTGAAGAAAGTCATGCCGTCTTTCTTCCAGCACATCGTCTGCTCCACAAGGGGAGGAAATACACTCGACCACTGCTACACCCCGTTCAGAGCCGGATACAAGGCTGTACCGGCTCCACCATTAGCGGGAGCGACGAACACGTCGGATCATGCCGCCATCTTTTTGGTCCCAGCATATAAACAGAGATCACGTGACGCCGTCGTGTCACGTGAGGTAAAAAAATGGGACGACCAATCAGAGGCCACGTTTCAGGACGCACTAGATGACGCAGATTGGGGAATGTTCAGGAGGAGTAACAGTGACGTCAGCGATTTCACAGACGCTGTGGTGTCATTCATAACAACACTGGCTGATAGTATCGTCCCCACAAAGAAGGCGAGGGTGTTCCCAAACCAGAAACCATGGGTGGACAGTACCATCAGAGCAGCCCTGAACTCTCGCACAACTGCTTATAACCGGGGCAGAGAGTCAGGAAACATGGAAGAGTACAAGACAACAGTCTACACTCTGCGCAAGGCTGTCAAACTTGCTAAGAGGACGTATGCCGACAAGATTGAGGCACAAATGGCACAGAATGACACAAGAGGCTTATGGCAGGGACTGAGGGCTATAACTGACTACAAAGTCAGCGCCCCCTCAATGGGGAGCGACGACGCCTCCCTTGCGGACCAGCTCAACACCTTATACGTGCGGTTTGATGCAAACAGTGGCACTGCTAGCCCAACGGCTAGTGACGTCACTGGTGCGCCGGCTGTTGTGGAGGGGGGGGGGGGCATCCGCGGGGGGCGGGGACGCTCTCTCATTGACGGTACACAGTGTGAGAAGAGCATTTATGCAGGTGAACACCAGGAAGGCTGCTGGCCCAGATGGTATAACAGGACGCATACTTAAGTCCTGTGCCAACCAGCTTGCCCCGGTGTTCACCGCCATATTTAATCAATCCCTGGCGGAGTCGGTGGTCCCTGCCTGCTTCAAGATGTCTACCATCATCCCTGTACCGAAGAAACCCTCCCCAACATGTCCAAATGACTACAGACCGGTGGCACTCACCTCTGTGGTCATGAAATGTTTTGAGAGGCTGGTCAAGGACCACATTTGTGCCTCCCTCCCCAGTGATATGGACCCTATGCAATTTGCATACAGGACAAACAGGTCCACTGACGACGCGGTCTCCCAGGTACTGCACAGCACCCTCTCCCACCTTGACCGTCAGAAGGGGGGCTATGTGAGACTGTTGTTCATTGACTACAGCTCAGCGTTCAACACCATAGTCCCCACCAGACTGGTGGACAAGCTGATCGAGCTGGGTCTAAGCTCCGCCCTGAGCGCCTGGGTACTGGACTTTCTGAGTGAAAGACCCCAGGCGGTCAGGGTGGGGGGTCAGACCTCCAACACCATCACCCTGAGCATCGGGTCCCCCCAGGGCTGTGTTCTAAGCCCCCTGCTGTACTCACTCTACACACACGACTGTGTGGCCAAGTTCAGCTCCAACTCCATAGTGAAGTTCGCAGACGACACGGTGGTGGTGGGGCTGATCTCGGACAACGACGAGAAGGCCTACCGGGAGGAGGTTGAGGTACTGGAACGCTGGTGCCAGGACAACAGCCTGCTCCTGAACATTGGTAAAACCAAGGAGCTGATCGTGGATTATAGGAGAGGACAGCAGGAGACACACACACCACTGATGATTAACGGGGCTACCGTGGACAGGGTGAGCAGCTTTAAGTACCTGGGGGTCCACATCTCAGAGGATCTGACATGGTCAACACACATAGACACAGTAGTAAAGAAGGCGAAACAGCGCCTCTACCACCTGAGACAGTTAAGGAAGTTCAGAGTATCGGGGAAGATACTCCAGTCCTTCTACTCAGGAGCTGTAGAGAGCATCTTGACCAGAAACATCACTGCCTGGTATGGAAACAGCACGGCACAGGACAAGAAGGCCCTACAGAGAGTGGTGCGCTCAGCCGAGCCTACCACAGGTATTGCACTACCTCCCCTGCAGGTTCTATACAACAAGAGGTGCAAATCCAGAGCCTGCACGATAATGAAAGACCCTCACCACCCCAATAACAGCCTGTTCCAGCTGCTGAGGTCAGGCAGACGCCTGCGAACCCCAGCTACTAGGACAGAGCGGCTTAGGCTCAGCTTCTTCCCCCAGGCCATCAGAGCCCTGAACAATGAACATTGAGTGTCACAGAACACTGAACTATCCACACACAAGCACACATGAACACACACACGACACGCACGCTGTGCACGCTCACACACTAGCAGCCACTTAACACTTTAGCATGAGCGGGCACACACTCATGCCGCACACTTATGTCCTATATGCTCTGTAAATAACTATGTACAGATACCGAGATGTCACACCATGTTACCTGTTACCTGTTTATTGCACAATGTTGTTTTTTTATTGGATTCTATTATATGTTGTAACACTGTATTGCACATCGTTGCGGGCAAGACCACCCGCATTTCATTGTATACTTGTATGCCGTGACAATTAAAACTCTTGACTTGACTTGACTTGATGTATGTACAGTATACATATATACAGTATTATGTATGTACAGTATTGAATTATGTATGTACAGTATTATGTATGTGCAGTAATAATATGTACATAATTATGTATGTACAGTAATGTATGTACAGTTATGTGTACAGTTATGTATGTACAGTATTAATATGTACAGCATTATGTATGTGCAGTATTATATATATATATAATCCAGTGTCAGAACTAGGGGGTTTGCTACACAGAATACCCCTGGCCTGAATAACAACTGTTAGGTCCACCCCGGGTGTGATTGAGCTGTCGCCCATGCAAATTGATCTATTTGACTCTGTTTTTCTGCCATCTCCCTGTGGGCAGTGTTAATTTTGGCAGCTATTTTCATTTTAGTCTTAGTCATGTGTCAAGTGCTCCTTTTTTGTTTTCATCATATTTAGTCATCTTCATTTATTTTTCGTTTAGTCAGTTTTAGTCAACTAAATGTCTGAGCATTTTAGTCTTAGTCAGTTTTTGTCTCAATTTTGTCTTTTTTGTTTTAGTCTAGATTTAGTCGACGAAAACGGATGACATTTTTGTCTATTTTTAGTTAATGGAAAAAAACTTGTCAGAAATAGTCAACATGGAACATTTTCTGATTTAAATTGCGTATTTATTTTTTAACCTAGGGGAATCTGAGTCGGCGGCACAAGTGATACACAGGAAGTATATATGTTGGTGTAGACATGGTCCAATGTATTATTGCTCCTACAGTATATGTTGGTGTAGACATGGTCCAATGTATTGTTGCTCCTACAGTATATGTTGGTGTAGACATGGTCCAATGTATGCATCAAAGAGAGCATTACGGATGTGGTGACGTTGTTTCTGACCAGAGAGACGACGCTGAACTCTGTCTGTCTTCTGTTTGCTGTGTCTTTCCTTTCTCTCTGCCATGTCTGTCCTCTCTCTGCTGTGTCTGTCCTCTCTGTCATGTCTGTCCTCTCTCTCTGCTGTGTCTGGCAGCGGTTTATTCTATAACAGGATACTGTAAACTAAGTAAACAGAAGACACAGTAGTACTAGTAGTAGTACACACTGATTGCAATCTGCTTGCATAAAAACATTATATAAAATCACATTCTGAGGTCAGTGTTAAAGTGCCACATGGAAGAGGTCTGGTTAGTGGTTAGAGTTAGAGGTGGTCTAGGTCTGGTTAGGGTAACTTAGGGGTAGTTAAGCATTCATTATAATTTATTATTATTATTTAGATAGATGGATGTAAAGGGCTAGACCAGCGCATTACAAATGAAATCTATTATTATTATTATTAGACCAACTCTTAACCCCTATCCGGACCTAGACCACCTCTAAGTCACAACCCTAACTTAGGGGTTAAAGTTAGAGGTGGCCTAGGTCTGGTTAGGGGTTAGAGTTAGAAATGGTCTAGGTCTGGTTATACTGATCCAATACCAGTGCATACATAAAAAAATTATAATAATAATATTATATAAATTATAAAACTTTTTTTTCTTTTCTTTTTTACAGCTATTGTTTTATATATACTCTTTTTTAGTAATAACTAGAAAGTAATGGTATGTATTCAACAACAGGTGATTGTATAGATTAGTATTAGTATCATTAAAAGTTCTATGCTCAACTATGCTTCACCCACGGAATGGTTGTTGTTGGCACGTTGGTTCCACACGGACATTATACGTTGTTGCGCACTTCCTATCTGTTGTGATTTTTAATGCAAAATAAATATTCAACCTTCTCTTTTGAGACTCCGCCTCAGACTCTTATCATTTGGCACTAAAAGCTAAACATTGTCACCGGTATGGCTGACAACATGTCATTAATTGTGTGGGAGAGGTCGATCAGTTAGCCACATTAGCGTGAGCTAGCTTAGCCACTAGCTAACGCGGGCTAGATGGAAATACAAACAATGTAGTTACTGGTGAAAAAGTTATTTACCTTGGAATACTTCTTTGCCAACTTGCTGTACTTTGCTTGCAGGTCTGCAGCTGGATTATGAATAGTCCCAACTTTAGCCAAGGTAACGTTAAGCTAAAACTAGCTTTTCAAATAGCTCCAGCTAATGCTAATAACATAGCTCCCCGTCACACTGCTCTACTCGGGACGATGGCATTAAGAAAAGATATAATTATTTTGTCTCGTCTTGTTTTAGTCAACAATATCAACATACATGAAGAGAAATTTCGTCCTGGTTTTTGTAAATTACATTTTTGTGTCCTCAGTTGTGGTCAACAATATTTAATTAACTATTTTGTCTCGTTACGTCACATGGTATTCAATAACGTGACGTCACGTCTCGTTGTCGTCATGAAAAAAACCTTCGTTGACGAACATCTTTCGTCATCAATTTAGTCAACAAAATTAACACTGCCTGTGGGTCTGTCTGATGTCAATCAGTCTGGTCAAGTTGTTGTTCTATCTGTCTGCATCCCTGCCTGTTCACAACCCTCTCTGTCTCAGTCTGTCTGTCTGCCTGTCTACCTATTGTCGTATCTGATAAAGATACTCTGTACTCTGTACTTGCGTTGGTATCAACCCAAATGTAGTCTTCTTGGTAAGAATGGATGTCCAGACATGCGCTCCTGGTTCTCTTGCAAGTTTATTAATAAAAGCACACAATGACTGCTTCTTATAAACACTTGCTGTCGCTCAGAAACACTGGATGTTTACAATAATTCAAGATTTGCATCGGTTCTCCAAACTAATCTAACCAGAATGTTCACTGATCATATCCCGTCCTTGGCAACGTAGATATAGCTTATCCTTCATCATTGGGGCAGTCCATCCGATGTAATCTTCTTCTTTTTCATCATCATCATCTCTTTCATCTCTACCTCTAGTGTCTTGGTGGCCCTGTATTTATAGCAGGCCAGAGTCCATGGTGATGACCTCACAGCTAGTGACATCATACCAGGTTTTCCTCCTATCCACAACAGTTTCGGTTTGAATTTGAAAAAGTAGGCGTGGCTTACCTCACTGCCGAGCTAAAGACAGTAATTCTTTACAACTCATTTTAAGACTAAAACATTGTTACTATTACATTTATAACACATGATATATGAATATTAAGGTACTTATCTTAAAGACACATATTTCAACATAACACATTAACAGTTTTGTCCCAGAATAAATCACAAAGCTCACATTCACAGAAGTTATTATCAGTTCAGTATATAGATATGGCATTTCATATTATTCGACTTATTCAACTGGTTTACCTAAATTCAGTAAAGTCTTAAACCATGCTTTTCTAAATAATCACCTTAAATGATATTAATTCAATCGGTTATCATATCTCAAACTTAAGTAGTTTGCACCATATTCGTGTACCTTAGTAAAATAATTGTTATGGTTTGACACCGACCCCAAACGCAACGACACAAGAGAGTAGGATTCAGAGTTGCCAAATACGAGGGCTTGTTTATTTGGTACTAAGAATAAGAGAAACAGGGAAAGCAGGTCAAACAAGACAGGTACAATGATCAAGGGGCAAAGTTCTGCTGCTCTGCAGCTTCTCCCGTGAGGGTTGTCTTGGGAAGCAGGTGTTGACTTCTGAACCGCTCTGCAGAATCCTCTCGGCGGGTTCTCAGATGTTGTGGCGAGACCGAGAGAGGGAGAGAGGGAACGAGTCAGTGACAGAGCAGTCTTAAACGAGCAGGAGAACAGGGTGTACAATTCTTCGTGTTAACAACACAGTGAGCACAGTTCCAAACACAGCCCAAGTGAATCTCTTCGTGTTAACAACACAGAGAGCACAATTCCAAAAACAGCCCAAGTGAAACTCTTCGTGTTAACAACACAGTGAGCTAACTCCAAACACAGTCCCAGTGAATATCTTCATGTAAACACACAGTGAATATCTTCATGTAAACACACAGTGAATATCTTCATGTAAACACACAGTCCAATTGTGAAATAATATCTTCGGTGTGAGCAAACACACAGTGGATATCTTCATGTAAACACACAGTCCAATTGTGGAATAATATCTTCGGTGTGAGCTAGCACACAGAGGGAGATGGTAGATCCCAAAATATCATTCCATAAAAGAACAAGCAAAAATAGATAAATGGCTGGGTGAGTGACTGTCTGACAAAAAGGTGGTAGTCTTCAGTGTAAGTTTACACACGAAAAACGGAATAGGTCAAGAACAGTCAAATAGATAACTCACCCAGACGAGATGCGTAATTGGAAAAGGAACAACAGTGGAGGCGAGCGCGCGCCACGGGAGCAGGTATCCAAGCGAAGGCTTCTAGGAATTCCTGGAGATCAGCACAGAGAAAAAAGCAGCAGCAACAGCAACAGGGAAAAATATCCAGAGACAAATCAAGGCGACAAAACAAGACGATCCAACAACTTAGAGTGGGGAAAAACGGGGTATAAATAATGAGGGATCGATTGATTGAAAAGCGTGGGGAAGTGAGAGAACCAATCAGCGATGTCTCTGATGACGTCAACGGGGAGAAAGCAGTGACAGCTGGGGAATGTGATTGAAAAGCGTGGGGAAGTGAGAGAACCAATCAGCGACGTCTCTGATGACGTCAACGGGGAGAAACGTGTGAACGAGGGGATAGAACCAATTGACAGAAAATGAATGAAAACAAAGCGAGGGTGGTTAAAGGAACAGAACGAGTGAGAGCGCAAGGACAGAAACCTCACAGTACCCCCCCCTCCACGGGAGCCACCCGGCGACCAGGCCGACCCGGCTCGTCAGGATGGGCCCGATGGAAGTCGGTGATCAAGCCGGGATCCACGATGAGCTGCCGGGAGACCCAGCTACGCTCCTCAGGGCCGTAACCCTCCCAGTCCACCAGGTATTGGAACCCCCGGCCCCGCCGACGAACGCCCATCAACCGGCGGACCTGCCACTGGGGGTGACCATCCACTAGCACAGGAGGCGGCGGATCAGGAGCTGGAGGCATAAGGGGACAGAGGGAGACGGGCTTAACCCGGGAGACATGGAACACGGGGTGGATGTGCATGGATGCAGGAAGCTTCAGGCGCAGGGCCGCCGGACTGAGTACTTTCAGGACCTCGAAAGGCCCGACGAAGCGGGGGTTGAGCTTCTTGGCCGAGGACCGTAGCGGGAGGTCCTTCGCAGAGAGCCACACCCTCTGCCCAGGGCGGTAAGTCGGCGCGGGAACCCGGCGCCGGTCGGCACCACGACAGGCGCGTTCAGATGTTCGGAGCAGCGCGGTCCTGGTGATCTCCCAAACTCGACGGCAGCGGTCGAGGTGGACCTGCACGGAGGGAACTGCCACTTCCGTCTCCAGTGCGGGAAAAAGAGGGGGCTGGTAGCCCAGGGAGGCCTCAAAAGGGGAGAGGCCGGTGGCGGAACTGACCATTGAGTTGATGGAGTACTCAACCCAGGGAAGGAAACGGCTCCAGGATGCCGGCCTCTCGGCTGCCACACACCGAAGAGCAGACTCCACGCTCTGGTTCATCCTCTCCGTCTGCCCGTTTGTCTGGGGGTGATAGCCAGAGGAGAGACTGACCGTTGCCCCCAATCCTTTGCAGAAAGCCCGCCATACCTGGGAGGTGAACTGGGGCCCCCGGTCAGAGACGATGTCCTGGGGAAAGCCGTGAAGGCGGAACACGTGGTGCGTCAGGAGGTCCGCCGTCTCGGCTGCTGAGGGAAGCTTGGAGAGGGCCACGAGGTGGACCCCCTTGCTGAATCGATCCACCACGGTCAGAAGGCAGGTGTTCCCCTGGGAGGAGGGTAGACCAGTGACGAAGTCGAGCGCCACATGTGACCACGGACGGCTTGGAACGGGAAGGGGCTGCAAGAGCCCGGAGGGTGCCTGGTGAGAGGCCTTGCTGCGGGCACAGACCGCGCAGGCCAATACGAACTCCTTGACGTCGTTCCGCATGGTGGGCCACCAGAAACGACGAGCCAGGAAGGAGAACGTGCGATGGACGCCTGGGTGGCAGGCGAACCGGCTGGTATGGCCCCACAGCAGTACCTGGGACCGGACAGAGTCGGGGACGAAGAGACGGCTCCTAGGGACGTTGCTTGGAGCACGTTGGAAGCGAAGGGCACGCCTCACCACACCCTCGATGCCCAAGGTGATGGCTCCAACCACTCGGGCCTCCGGGATGATGGGAGATGGGACCTCAGAGGGTGGAGCCCCCTTGGAGTGCATCCGGGACAGAGAGTCGGCCTTCGTGTTGCGGGAACCGGGGCGGAAGGTCAGCGAGAAGTCGAACCGACTGAGGAAACTGGCCCATCTCGCCTGCCGACCGTTGAGGCGCCTGGAAGCGCGGATGAACGTTAGGTTCTTGTGGTCCGTCCAGATGGTAAAAGGCTCCTCGGCACCCTCTAGCCAATGACGCCACTCCTCCAGCGCAGCCACGACCGCCAGTAGCTCCCGATTGCCGGTGTCGTAGTTCCTCTCGGCGGGGAGGAAGCGACGCGAGTAGAAGGCGCAAGGATGTACCTTCTGGTCGGAAGGAGAACGTTGGGATAGGACAGCGCCCAGACCAGAATCCGAGGCGTCCACCTCCACGATGAACTGTCTCTTGGGGTCAGGGTGGAGCAGGATAGGGGCGGAAGTGAACCTTCTCTTGAGGGAGCGGAACGCAGCGCATGCCGCTGGGGACCAGTCGAACGACAGAGCGGGGGAGGTCAGCTTGGTAAGAGGCTCCGCCACTTGACTGTAGTTCCGGATGAACCTTCGGTAGAAGTTGGCGAACCCGAGGAAACTCTGTAACTCCTTCCGAGTGGTGGGTTCCGGCCAATCCTCCACAGCCTGGATCTTGCGAGGATCCGCTCGGGTCAAGCCCTTCTCAACGATGAAGCCCAGGTACTTGACGGAGTTGGAGTGGAAACGGCACTTCTCCGCCTTGACGAAGAGCCGATTGTGGAGGAGGCGCTCCAGCACCCGGCGAACATGCAGGATGTGTTCCTCGAGGGTCCTGGAAAAGATAAGAATGTCGTCCAGGTACACCACCACGAACACCTCCAGCATGTCACGGAGGACATCGTTCATGAGTGCCTGGAATACCGCCGGGGCGTTGGTGAGGCCGAACGGCATCACAAGGTACTCATAGTGGCCCCTGGGGGTCTTGAAGGCGGTCTTCCATTCATCGCCCTCACGGATACGGACAAGATGGTAGGCACTTCGGAGATCCAGCTTGGTGAAGAACGAGGCCTGGGTCAGTGGCTCGAAGGTGGAGCTCATGAGAGGTAGGGGGTATTTGTTCTTGATGGTGATCTCGTTGAGCTGACGATAGTCGATGCAGGGCCGCAGGTCTCCATCCTTCTTACCAACAAAGAAGAACCCGGCTGCCACCGGGGAGGAGGAAGGCCGAATGAGTCCTGCTTCCAATGACTCAGAGATGTAGAGATCCATCGCCTTCTTCTCCGGGACAGTCAGACTGTAGAGGCGGCTGCCGGGAAGGGGAGCCCCTTGGCGGAGGTCGATGGCGCAGTCATAGGGGCGGTGAGGTGGAAGGGCCTGAGCCCTGGTCTTACTGAATACCTCCATGAGGTCGTGGTACTCGGGAGGAATGGACGAGGGGTCCGGGGGCAACTCACCAGCCGGTCTCCGGGGCGGGGGACAGGACGCCGCCTGCAGACAGCGGGCGTGACAGGAGGAGCTCCAGCCCCTGATGGTACCGGAGGACCAGGCGATGTGGGGCTCGTGCAGCGCGAGCCAGGGCCTACCCAGGACCACCGGGACAAGGGGGGATTGGGTAATGAGGAACTGGATTCTCTCGACGTGGTTCCCAGCGATGGTCAGCACGACTGGGCCGGTGCGTTGAGAGATGTCGGCCAGGCGGTGTTGGTCCAACGAAAAGATCTCCAAGGGCCTCATAAGGGCCTCAAGAGGTATGTTGGCTTGGGTGGCAAACTCGAAGTCGAGGAAGTTCTCGTCTGCCCCAGAGTCGATGAGAGCTTCTTCCCCCAGGCCATCAGAGCCCTGAACAATGAACATTGAGTGCCACAGAACACTGAACTATCCACACACAAGCACACATGAACACACACACGACACGCACGCTGTGCACGCTCACACACTAGCAGCCACTTAACACTTTAGCATGAGCGGGCACACACTCATGCCGCACACTTATGTCCTATATGCTCTGTAAATAACTATGTACAGATACCGAGATGTCACACCATGTTACCTGTTACCTGTTTATTGCACAATGTTGTTTTTTTATTGGATTCTATTATATGTTGTAACACTGTATTGCACATCGTTGCGGGCAAGACCACCCGCATTTCATTGTATACTTGTATGCCGTGACAATTAAAACTCTTGACTTGACTTGACTTGATGTATGTACAGTATACATATATACAGTATTATGTATGTACAGTATTGAATTATGTATGTACAGTATTATGTATGTGCAGTAATAATATGTACATAATTATGTATGTACAGTAATGTATGTACAGTAATGTGTACAGTTATGTATGTACAGTATTAATATGTACAGCATTATGTATGTGCAGTATTATATATATATATAATCCAGTGTCAGAACTAGGGGGTTTGCTACACAGAATACCCCTGGCCTGAATAACAACTGTTAGGTCCACCCCGGGTGTGATTGAGCTGTCGCCCATGCAAATTGATCTATTTGACTCTGTTTTTCTGCCATCTCCCTGTGGGCAGTGTTAATTTTGGCAGCTATTTTCATTTTAGTCTTAGTCATGTGTCAAGTGCTCCTTTTTTGTTTTCATCATATTTAGTCATCTTCATTTATTTTTCGTTTAGTCAGTTTTAGTCAACTAAATGTCTGAGCATTTTAGTCTTAGTCAGTTTTTGTCTCAATTTTGTCTTTTTTGTTTTAGTCTAGATTTAGTCGACGAAAACGGATGACATTTTTGTCTATTTTTAGTTAATGGAAAAAAACTTGTCAGAAATAGTCAACATGGAACATTTTCTGATTTAAATTGCGTATTTATTTTTTAACCTAGGGGAATCTGAGTCGGCGGCACAAGTGATACACAGGAAGTATATATGTTGGTGTAGACATGGTCCAATGTATTATTGCTCCTACAGTATATGTTGGTGTAGACATGGTCCAATGTATTGTTGCTCCTACAGTATATGTTGGTGTAGACATGGTCCAATGTATGCATCAAAGAGAGCATTACGGATGTGGTGACGTTGTTTCTGACCAGAGAGACGACGCTGAACTCTGTCTGTCTTCTGTTTGCTGTGTCTTTCCTTTCTCTCTGCCATGTCTGTCCTCTCTCTGCTGTGTCTGTCCTCTCTGTCATGTCTGTCCTCTCTCTCTGCTGTGTCTGGCAGCGGTTTATTCTATAACAGGATACTGTAAACTAAGTAAACAGAAGACACAGTAGTACTAGTAGTAGTACACACTGATTGCAATCTGCTTGCATAAAAACATTATATAAAATCACATTCTGAGGTCAGTGTTAAAGTGCCACATGGAAGAGGTCTGGTTAGTGGTTAGAGTTAGAGGTGGTCTAGGTCTGGTTAGGGTAACTTAGGGGTAGTTAAGCATTCATTATAATTTATTATTATTATTTAGATAGATGGATGTAAAGGGCTAGACCAGCGCATTACAAATGAAATCTATTATTATTATTATTAGACCAACTCTTAACCCCTATCCGGACCTAGACCACCTCTAAGTCACAACCCTAACTTAGGGGTTAAAGTTAGAGGTGGCCTAGGTCTGGTTAGGGGTTAGAGTTAGAAATGGTCTAGGTCTGGTTATACTGATCCAATACCAGTGCATACATAAAAAAATTATAATAATAATATTATATAAATTATAAAACTTTTTTTTCTTTTCTTTTTTACAGCTATTGTTTTATATATACTCTTTTTTAGTAATAACTAGAAAGTAATGGTATGTATTCAACAACAGGTGATTGTATAGATTAGTATTAGTATCATTAAAAGTTCTATGCTCAACTATGCTTCACCCACGGAATGGTTGTTGTTGGCACGTTGGTTCCACACGGACATTATACGTTGTTGCGCACTTCCTATCTGTTGTGATTTTTAATGCAAAATAAATATTCAACCTTCTCTTTTGAGACTCCGCCTCAGACTCTTATCATTTGGCACTAAAAGCTAAACATTGTCACCGGTATGGCTGACAACATGTCATTAATTGTGTGGGAGAGGTCGATCAGTTAGCCACATTAGCGTGAGCTAGCTTAGCCACTAGCTAACGCGGGCTAGATGGAAATACAAACAATGTAGTTACTGGTGAAAAAGTTATTTACCTTGGAATACTTCTTTGCCAACTTGCTGTACTTTGCTTGCAGGTCTGCAGCTGGATTATGAATAGTCCCAACTTTAGCCAAGGTAACGTTAAGCTAAAACTAGCTTTTCAAATAGCTCCAGCTAATGCTAATAACATAGCTCCCCGTCACACTGCTCTACTCGGGACGATGGCATTAAGAAAAGATATAATTATTTTGTCTCGTCTTGTTTTAGTCAACAATATCAACATACATGAAGAGAAATTTCTTCCTGGTTTTTGTAAATTACATTTTTGTGTCCTCAGTTGTGGTCAACAATATTTAATTAACTATTTTGTCTCGTTACGTCACATGGTATTCAATAACGTGACGTCACGTCTCGTTGTCGTCATGAAAAAAACCTTCGTTGACGAACATCTTTCGTCATCAATTTAGTCAACAAAATTAACACTGCCTGTGGGTCTGTCTGATGTCAATCAGTCTGGTCAAGTTGTTGTTCTATCTGTCTGCATCCCTGCCTGTTCACAACCCTCTCTGTCTCAGTCTGTCTGTCTGCCTGTCTACCTATTGTCGTATCTGATAAAGATACTCTGTACTCTGTACTTGCGTTGGTATCAACCCAAATGTAGTCTTCTTGGTAAGAATGGATGTCCAGACATGCGCTCCTGGTTCTCTTGCAAGTTTATTAATAAAAGCACACAATGACTGCTTCTTATAAACACTTGCTGTCGCTCAGAAACACTGGATGTTTACAATAATTCAAGATTTGCATCGGTTCTCCAAACTAATCTAACCAGAATGTTCACTGATCATATCCCGTCCTTGGCAACGTAGATATAGCTTATCCTTCATCATTGGGGCAGTCCATCCGACGTAATCTTCTTCTTTTTCATCATCATCATCTCTTTCATCTCTACCTCTAGTGTCTTGGTGGCCCTGTATTTATAGCAGGCCAGAGTCCATGGTGATGACCTCACAGCTAGTGACATCATACCAGGTTTTCCTCCTATCCACAACAGTTTCGGTTTGAATTTGAAAAAGTAGGCGTGGCTTACCTCACTGCCGAGCTAAAGACAGTAATTCTTTACAACTCATTTTAAGACTAAAACATTGTTACTATTACATTTATAACACATGATATATGAATATTAAGGTACTTATCTTAAAGACACATATTTCAACATAACACATTAACAGTTTTGTCCCAGAATAAATCACAAAGCTCACATTCACAGAAGTTATTATCAGTTCAGTATATAGATATGGCATTTCATATTATTTGACTTATTCAACTGGTTTACCTAAATTCAGTAAAGTCTTAAACCATGCTTTTCTAAATAATCACCTTAAATGATATTAATTCAATCGGTTATCATGAATACTCAAACTTAAGTAGTTTGCACCATATTCGTGTACCTTAGTAAAATAATTGTTATGGTTTGACACCGACCCCAAACGCAACGACACAAGAGAGTAGGATTCAGAGTTGCCAAATACGAGGGCTTGTTTATTTGGTACTAAGAATAAGAGAAACAGGGAAAGCAGGTCAAACAAGACAGGTACAATGATCAAGGGGCAAAGTTCTGCTGCTCTGCAGCTTCTCCCGTGAGGGTTGTCTTGGGAAGCAGGTGTTGACTTCTGAACCGCTCTGCAGAATCCTCTCGGCGGGTTCTCAGATGTTGTGGCGAGACCGAGAGAGGGAGAGAGGGAACGAGTCAGTGACAGAGCAGTCTTAAACGAGCAGGAGAACAGGGTGTACAATTCTTCGTGTTAACAACACAGTGAGCACAGTTCCAAACACAGCCCAAGTGAATCTCTTCGTGTTAACAACACAGAGAGCACAATTCCAAAAACAGCCCAAGTGAAACTCTTCGTGTTAACAACACAGTGAGCTAACTCCAAACACAGTCCCAGTGAATATCTTCATGTAAACACACAGTGAATATCTTCATGTAAACACACAGTGAATATCTTCATGTAAACACACAGTCCAATTGTGAAATAATATCTTCGGTGTGAGCAAACACACAGTGGATATCTTCATGTAAACACACAGTCCAATTGTGGAATAATATCTTCGGTGTGAGCTAGCACACAGAGGGAGATGGTAGATCCCAAAATATCATTCCATAAAAGAACAAGCAAAAATAGATAAATGGCTGGGTGAGTGACTGTCTGACAAAAAGGTGGTAGTCTTCAGTGTAAGTTTACACACGAAAAACGGAATAGGTCAAGAACAGTCAAATAGATAACTCACCCAGACGAGATGCGTAATTGGAAAAGGAACAACAGTGGAGGCGAGCGCGCGCCACGGGAGCAGGTATCCAAGCGAAGGCTTCTAGGAATTCCTGGAGATCAGCACAGAGAAAAAAGCAGCAGCAACAGCAACAGGGAAAAATATCCAGAGACAAATCAAGGCGACAAAACAAGACGATCCAACAACTTAGAGTGGGGAAAAACGGGGTATAAATAATGAGGGATCGATTGATTGAAAAGCGTGGGGAAGTGAGAGAACCAATCAGCGATGTCTCTGATGACGTCAACGGGGAGAAAGCAGTGACAGCTGGGGAATGTGATTGAAAAGCGTGGGGAAGTGAGAGAACCAATCAGCGACGTCTCTGATGACGTCAACGGGGAGAAACGTGTGAACGAGGGGATAGAACCAATTGACAGAAAATGAATGAAAACAAAGCGAGGGTGGTTAAAGGAACAGAACGAGTGAGAGCGCAAGGACAGAAACCTCACAGTACCCCCCCCTCCACGGGAGCCACCCGGCGACCAGGCCGACCCGGCTCGTCAGGATGGGCCCGATGGAAGTCGGTGATCAAGCCGGGATCCACGATGAGCTGCCGGGAGACCCAGCTACGCTCCTCAGGGCCGTAACCCTCCCAGTCCACCAGGTATTGGAACCCCCGGCCCCGCCGACGAACGCCCATCAACCGGCGGACCTGCCACTGGGGGTGACCATCCACTAGCACAGGAGGCGGCGGATCAGGAGCTGGAGGCATAAGGGGACAGAGGGAGACGGGCTTAACCCGGGAGACATGGAACACGGGGTGGATGTGCATGGATGCAGGAAGCTTCAGGCGCAGGGCCGCCGGACTGAGTACTTTCAGGACCTCGAAAGGCCCGACGAAGCGGGGGTTGAGCTTCTTGGCCGAGGACCGTAGCGGGAGGTCCTTCGCGGAGAGCCACACCCTCTGCCCAGGGCGGTAAGTCGGCGCGGGAACCCGGCGCCGGTCGGCACCACGACAGGCGCGTTCAGATGTTCGGAGCAGCGCGGTCCTGGTGATCTCCCAAACTCGACGGCAGCGGTCGAGGTGGACCTGCACGGAGGGAACTGCCACTTCCGTCTCCAGTGCGGGAAAAAGAGGGGGCTGGTAGCCCAGGGAGGCCTCAAAAGGGGAGAGGCCGGTGGCGGAACTGACCATTGAGTTGATGGAGTACTCAACCCAGGGAAGGAAACGGCTCCAGGATGCCGGCCTCTCGGCTGCCACACACCGAAGAGCAGACTCCACGCTCTGGTTCATCCTCTCCGTCTGCCCGTTTGTCTGGGGGTGATAGCCAGAGGAGAGACTGACCGTTGCCCCCAATCCTTTGCAGAAAGCCCGCCATACCTGGGAGGTGAACTGGGGCCCCCGGTCAGAGACGATGTCCTGGGGAAAGCCGTGAAGGCGGAACACGTGGTGCGTCAGGAGGTCCGCCGTCTCGGCTGCTGAGGGAAGCTTGGAGAGGGCCACGAGGTGGACCCCCTTGCTGAATCGATCCACCACGGTCAGAAGGCAGGTGTTCCCCTGGGAGGAGGGTAGACCAGTGACGAAGTCGAGCGCCACATGTGACCACGGACGGCTTGGAACGGGAAGGGGCTGCAAGAGCCCGGAGGGTGCCTGGTGAGAGGCCTTGCTGCGGGCACAGACCGCGCAGGCCAATACGAACTCCTTGACGTCGTTCCGCATGGTGGGCCACCAGAAACGACGAGCCAGGAAGGAGAACGTGCGATGGACGCCTGGGTGGCAGGCGAACCGGCTGGTATGGCCCCACAGCAGTACCTGGGACCGGACAGAGTCGGGGACGAAGAGACGGCTCCTAGGGACGTTGCTTGGAGCACGTTGGAAGCGAAGGGCACGCCTCACCACACCCTCGATGCCCAAGGTGATGGCTCCAACCACTCGGGCCTCCGGGATGATGGGAGATGGGACCTCAGAGGGTGGAGCCCCCTTGGAGTGCATCCGGGACAGAGAGTCGGCCTTCGTGTTGCGGGAACCGGGGCGGAAGGTCAGCGAGAAGTCGAACCGACTGAGGAAACTGGCCCATCTCGCCTGCCGACCGTTGAGGCGCCTGGAAGCGCGGATGAACGTTAGGTTCTTGTGGTCCGTCCAGATGGTAAAAGGCTCCTCGGCACCCTCTAGCCAATGACGCCACTCCTCCAGCGCAGCCACGACCGCCAGTAGCTCCCGATTGCCGGTGTCGTAGTTCCTCTCGGCGGGGAGGAAGCGACGCGAGTAGAAGGCGCAAGGATGTACCTTCTGGTCGGAAGGAGAACGTTGGGATAGGACAGCGCCCAGACCAGAATCCGAGGCGTCCACCTCCACGATGAACTGTCTCTTGGGGTCAGGGTGGAGCAGGATAGGGGCGGAAGTGAACCTTCTCTTGAGGGAGCGGAACGCAGCGCATGCCGCTGGGGACCAGTCGAACGACAGAGCGGGGGAGGTCAGCTTGGTAAGAGGCTCCGCCACTTGACTGTAGTTCCGGATGAACCTTCGGTAGAAGTTGGCGAACCCGAGGAAACTCTGTAACTCCTTCCGAGTGGTGGGTTCCGGCCAATCCTCCACAGCCTGGATCTTGCGAGGATCCGCTCGGGTCAAGCCCTTCTCAACGATGAAGCCCAGGTACTTGACGGAGTTGGAGTGGAAACGGCACTTCTCCGCCTTGACGAAGAGCCGATTGTGGAGGAGGCGCTCCAGCACCCGGCGAACATGCAGGATGTGTTCCTCGAGGGTCCTGGAAAAGATAAGAATGTCGTCCAGGTACACCACCACGAACACCTCCAGCATGTCACGGAGGACATCGTTCATGAGTGCCTGGAATACCGCCGGGGCGTTGGTGAGGCCGAACGGCATCACAAGGTACTCATAGTGGCCCCTGGGGGTCTTGAAGGCGGTCTTCCATTCATCGCCCTCACGGATACGGACAAGATGGTAGGCACTTCGGAGATCCAGCTTGGTGAAGAACGAGGCCTGGGTCAGTGGCTCGAAGGTGGAGCTCATGAGAGGTAGGGGGTATTTGTTCTTGATGGTGATCTCGTTGAGCTGACGATAGTCGATGCAGGGCCGCAGGTCTCCATCCTTCTTACCAACAAAGAAAGAAGAACCCGGCTGCCACCGGGGAGGAGGAAGGCCGAATGAGTCCTGCTTCCAATGACTCAGAGATGTAGAGATCCATCGCCTTCTTCTCCGGGACAGTCAGACTGTAGAGGCGGCTGCCGGGAAGGGGAGCCCCTTGGCGGAGGTCGATGGCGCAGTCATAGGGGCGGTGAGGTGGAAGGGCCTGAGCCCTGGTCTTACTGAATACCTCCATGAGGTCGTGGTACTCGGGAGGAATGGACGAGGGGTCCGGGGGCAACTCACCAGCCGGTCTCCGGGGCGGGGGACAGGACGCCGCCTGCAGACAGCGGGCGTGACAGGAGGAGCTCCAGCCCCTGATGGTACCGGAGGACCAGGCGATGTGGGGCTCGTGCAGCGCGAGCCAGGGCCTACCCAGGACCACCGGGACAAGGGGGGATTGGGTAATGAGGAACTGGATTCTCTCGACGTGGTTCCCAGCGATGGTCAGCACGACTGGGCCGGTGCGTTGAGAGATGTCGGCCAGGCGGTGTTGGTCCAACGAAAAGATCTCCAAGGGCCTCATAAGGGCCTCAAGAGGTATGTTGGCTTGGGTGGCAAACTCGAAGTCGAGGAAGTTCTCGTCTGCCCCAGAGTCGATGAGGGCCTCCACCGTGGCACGTTGGTCCCCCCAGGCCAGGGTGACGCTCATCAGATGGTCAGGTGGTGCGCGGCGCTGGGACTGGGAAAAACGGCTCACTAGGATCTCCCGGGGTCTTGGTGAGCCCGATCTTTTGGCCGGGTAGGGCAGTCGGCGATACGGTGTCCCGCACCTCCGCAGTAGAGGCAGAGACCGGACCTGAGCCTTGCCTGACGCTCCGCCTGGCTCAGATGAGAGCGTCCCAGCTGCATGGGTTCCTCTTCGCGCACCGGACGGGGAAGCCTGTTACCATCAGTAGTGTTGGGGACGGGGCGTCCAGGAGTCCGGGGTGCTTCAGGAGGTGACAGTCGGGTCCTCTCGCGCCTTCTCTCCAGGAGGCGTCCGTCAATACGGATGACAAGGCTAAACAGCTCCTCGAGGGAGTCGGGCACCTCCCTGGTAGCGAGCTGGTCCCGGACTGCGTCACTGAGCCCCCTTATGAAGGTTAGGCGAAGAGCAGGTTCGTTCCATCCACTCTCCACCGCCGCCAGTCGAAACTCTATGACATAGTCCGTCACCCTGCCGCTCCCTTGTCGGAAGGTCCCCAACCGGGCTCCAGGGTCCAGACCTCGGGCTGGGTGGTGGAACACTCTGCGGAGCTCCGCCACGAAGTCTGGGTAGGAGAAAAAAAAATCTGCTTCCATTGCCCAGGAGGAAGTGACCCACTGGGCAGCATGGCCTGAAAGTAGGTTGGTTATAAAAGCCACTCGGGACCCATGAGCAGAAAAACGGCTTGGTTGATGACGGAAAACCAACTCACATTGCATGATGAATGTGGCACACTCCTCGGGATTACCGTCGAACAGCCGTGGGACGGAGAGATGGGGTTCCCGAGGTGCGAGATCTGCTGGGGCTGCGGGGAATGTTCCTGAAGGGTATGAGAGATGAAAAGTGTTAACGGCGTCGCCCAGCGAGTTAAGTTGAGCGAGAATCTCGGACTGTTGTCCCGCCATAGCGGCCATAGAACCCTGCATAGGCAAGACCTGGTCCCTGAGGTCTTGCACCGCAGCCGCAGCCCGCTCTAATTGGAGACCGTGATCCCTGGTCAACTCGACTTGAATAGCAAGTGCGGTCTTGACCCTCTCTGTGTCGGCTGGGGTCGTCATATTGTTGGTTGGATCGTAATGTTATGGTTTGACACCGACCCCAAACGCAACGACACAAGAGAGTAGGATTCAGAGTTGCCAAATACGAGGGCTTGTTTATTTGGTACTAAGAATAAGAGAAACAGGGAAAGCAGGTCAAACAAGACAGGTACAATGATCAAGGGGCAAAGTTCTGCTGCTCTGCAGCTTCTCCCGTGAGGGTTGTCTTGGGAAGCAGGTGTTGACTTCTGAACCGCTCTGCAGAATCCTCTCGGCGGGTTCTCAGATGTTGTGGCGAGACCGAGAGAGGGAGAGAGGGAACGAGTCAGTGACAGAGCAGTCTTAAACGAGCAGGAGAACAGGGTGTACAATTCTTCGTGTTAACAACACAGTGAGCACAGTTCCAAACACAGCCCAAGTGAATCTCTTCGTGTTAACAACACAGAGAGCACAATTCCAAAAACAGCCCAAGTGAAACTCTTCGTGTTAACAACACAGTGAGCTAACTCCAAACACAGTCCCAGTGAATATCTTCATGTAAACACACAGTGAATATCTTCATGTAAACACACAGTGAATATCTTCATGTAAACACACAGTCCAATTGTGAAATAATATCTTCGGTGTGAGCAAACACACAGTGGATATCTTCATGTAAACACACAGTCCAATTGTGGAATAATATCTTCGGTGTGAGCTAGCACACAGAGGGAGATGGTAGATCCCAAAATATCATTCCATAAAAGAACAAGCAAAAATAGATAAATGGCTGGGTGAGTGACTGTCTGACAAAAAGGTGGTAGTCTTCAGTGTAAGTTTACACACGAAAAACGGAATAGGTCAAGAACAGTCAAATAGATAACTCACCCAGACGAGATGCGTAATTGGAAAAGGAACAACAGTGGAGGCGAGCGCGCGCCACGGGAGCAGGTATCCAAGCGAAGGCTTCTAGGAATTCCTGGAGATCAGCACAGAGAAAAAAGCAGCAGCAACAGCAACGGGGAAAAATATCCAGAGACAAATCAAGGCGACAAAACAAGACGATCCAACAACTTAGAGTGGGGAAAAACGGGGTATAAATAATGAGGGATCGATTGATTGAAAAGCGTGGGGAAGTGAGAGAACCAATCAGCGATGTCTCTGATGACGTCAACGGGGAGAAAGCAGTGACAGCTGGGGAATGTGATTGAAAAGCGTGGGGAAGTGAGAGAACCAATCAGCGACGTCTCTGATGACGTCAACGGGGAGAAACGTGTGAACGAGGGGATAGAACCAATTGACAGAAAATGAATGAAAACAAAGCGAGGGTGGTTAAAGGAACAGAACGAGTGAGAGCGCAAGGACAGAAACCTCACAATAATCCTGTACATTTGGCTATAACTACTCCATGTTTACTATCAAACTGTTTCCCAGGTAAAACACATCATTTCAGTAATAATTGTACTTTAGTCTTGTTCAAATTGAATATGGAAAACTACATTTCTAATGTCCTATGTTTGCTAAGCAATGTCTCCTTCCTCTGCCTGTGGTCTGTCCTCAGCAGAAGTTGGGCTTTTCACACCTCTCAGAGAAAACAGCTGAGGACCTGCTTCTATGCAAATGTTCTTGTGTGCCTTCCAGATACACTTCATTAGTTACAGAATAAGTTATTCTTAAAAGATATATACTTTATCACCTAATACTTGAGATGTATTATTTTAAGTCACTTCTTTAATAACCCTTAGAAGTCTAACCTAAATAGCTCCTCCTCCTGAGAATTTCCCCCCTTTTTTTTTGTTACATAATATAAAATTACAGATTCATACCTTCAAAATAAGCCATCAATTGTCAAATTTGAGACAATAGTTTTCAATCAATGTCCTATCAAACATTCTGGTAAAATCCTAACACCTTTCAATATAGGACTTGAAGTAGAATCAAGTTCATTCAGCTATCTGATGAGAGAACTACACTCCCAGAATTCAATGTGATCATTGTCACTAGAACCATTTCACACCATTTCACACCTGAGCAAAGGCCCAGTCATTCCTTTGTTATTCCAGTGAATGGACCCAGCAGGAGGCCTAGCCTGTGTGTGTGTGTGTGTTTCTGTGTGTGTGTGTGTGTGTCTGTGTCTGTATCTACAGTACTGTACCATATCAAAAAAAAATAAGCAAACTAGACTAGATGTAAATGTAATGTGTAAATGTGTAAATGTAAATGTGTGTGTGTGTCTGTCTGTCTGTGTATGTGTGTGTGTATGTGTGTGTGTGTGTCTGTGAAACATGTCTTGTACTCATTTACCTCACTAAATACAGCAATGTGTAACTGTAGATTTCAAGAGAGAGAGAGAGAGAGAGAGAGAGAGAGAGAGAGAGAGAGAGAGAGAGCGACATTTATAATAATTATATTATTAATTAGTTTTTTTACACACACACACTAATAACATGATCATAACCAGAGAAAACAAGACCAAAGACAACTGGAATAGAATATCACACAATTTTATTAAAAACACATAGAGAATAATAATCAACAAGAAACATCAACTGTATCAATTGTATTGTACAATGAACAACCCTATATATCACTTTTGGATTACAATAGTAATACAAGGTGCCTCATATGATATTTGGCAGAGAGCGCGACCACAATGAATTTAGGCAAAATCTCAAAAAAAAAAAAATTATGCACATGTATAAAAAAAAATAGGTGTCTCCTCATGGTTGTATCTGCCTGTTTTGTATCACACTAAGTGATATGTGAAAAAGCAGTTCCTGTCTGGAATGAGACAGAGGGCCACACCACATTCACCGCACTTCCAGGGGGTCTTCATCATACAATGTACGCAAAACAGGCGGCCAGCCGTGGCCTTCTGGGATTTATCTGCCTGTTGCGTGATCGCAACAGGTGAATGGTTCCTTGGTAGGCGGTCCACTGGTGCTGTGGGTAGATTGTCCACTGGCACCTGTACAACTCTGATGCCACACAGCTCAGCTACTAGCTCCTGCTGGAAGACCAGGTGGGTCATCGGCTGCACCTGCTGCTCTCTGCACAGCTCCATGTGAAGAAGGTAGGAGTTAGTGGCGGCAATGTCCAGATAATGATAGAGCAAAGTCCTGTACCATCGCATGGTCTTGTGGTGTGCAGAGTAGTACTGGATGAGTTGGTCAGACAAATCAACGCCTCCCATGTACTTGTTGTACTCCAGGACAGGTGTTGGGCATGCAATGTTCTCAATGGACCAGGTCTCACTGCGCTTGTTTTTTATTCTCCTCAGCACAGTTTTTCCAGCGAATGACTTGTGGATTGTGGAGCAAACAGAGACTTCACGTGTGTCCATCCACTTCACAAAGACCAGTGGGCCATCACGTAGCCACCTGATGGTGCCCCTAGCATCCTTCTTTTTGAGAGCATTCACCTCTGTGCGGGGGCATTCTTTTCTGTTGTCTCTGTACGTTCCACATGCTCCGACACCCAGGCTATGCAGATCCCTGAAAAGCTTTGGACTTGTATAAAAGTTATCGACATACAAATGATATCCCTTGCCCATGGGTACTTGCTTGAGGTGTGCTGGCTTTATTTCCCTCTAAGTTATTTCCCTCTTATTATATTATTAATTCGTTTTTTACACACACACACACACACACACACACACACACACACACACACACACACACACACACACACACACACACACACACACACACACTGTTATGGTTTGTAACCGACCCCAATCGCACAACACAAGACAGGTATGATGGTTTGCCAAGAAACAGATATTTATTTAGAACAGGGAAAAAGGGCACTGTCCCTTTAAGGGAGAAAACACAAAACACTGGAATAACACAAGAGGGGAAGGTAAAGTGCCTTTAAGAGGCGGGCAGGAAAAGGGAACACTATGGGAAGGTAAGGGAACGCCTAAGGGAAGGTTAAGGGAACGCCTAGGGAACATAGGTACTAGAGACTAGGAGAACTAGTGACAAGGAACTAGGTGGAACTAGAAGGGGAGAACTTGGGACAGGAACTAGGTGGAACTAGAAGGGGAGAACTTGGGACAGGAACTAGGTGGAACTAGAAGGGGAGAACTTGGGACAGGAACTAGGTGGAACTAGAAGGGGAGAACTTGGGACAGGAACTAGGTGGAACTAGAAGGGGAGAACTTGGGACAGGAACTAGGTGGAACTAGAAGGGGAGAACTTGGGACAGGAACTGGGGACAGAGAACCGCGGAGGCGGGCTGGGGACAGGGAGGAACTGGGGACTGGTGGGAAAACATCTGGGCCGCTCTGCAGAACAGAGGAGAGGGTTAATATTCAAAGGGAACAAACAGAGCAGATGCAGAACAGTCCAAATAACAAAGTAACAAAGTAAATACTATCTTCGTGTGAACAAACACACAGTGGGAGATGGAATGTCCAAAATAATATCCAAGTGAGAACTAACGGAGGCAATACGCTGGGTGAGTGACATCACAATCAAAACTCACCCAGGCGTCTGCGTAATGGTACAGGAACAGCAGCGGGAACGAGGGCAAGGGGCATTACGCTGAGTGAGTGACATCACAATCAAAACTCACCCAGGCGTATGCGTAAAGGTACAGGGGCAGCAGCGGGAACGGGGGCAAGGGCACTACGCTGAGTGAGTGACATCACAATCAAAACTCACCCAGGCGTATGCGTAAAGGTACAGGGACAGCAACGGGGCGAGGGCATCGCCACCGGGTGGCTGGCTGTCGGAGCCGAGGAACAGAGTGCTGGAACAGCGGCGGTGACGAGGATGTCGTCCACCGGGTAGCCGCTGTCGGAGCCGAGGAACAGGGTGCTGGAACAGCGGCGGTGGCGAGGATGTCGTCCACCGGGTAGCCGCTGTCGGAGCCGAGGAACAGAGTGCGCGCCACACCTTGGTGTGCGCGTCGGAACAGTGGCGGTGGCGAGGATGTCGTCCACCGGGTAGCCGCTGTCGGAGCCGAGGAACAGAGTGCGCGCCACACCTTGGTGTGCGCGTCGGAACAGTGGCGGTGGCGAGGGCGTCGTCCACCGGGTAGCCGCTGTCGGAGCCGAGGAACAGAGTGCGCGCCACACCTTGGTGTGCGCGTCGGAACCGAGAGACGCCTCGGGGTGCGTCTGCGAGGAGGTGTGTGCCAAGCACGAAGGTCTGGAAGATGCGCGTCGGCGCGCTGAGGTCTGGAGAGCGTGCCAAGCTCGAAGGTCTGGAAGATGCGCGTCTGTGCGCTGGTACGGAGGAGCGTGCCAAGCTCGAAGGTCTGGAAGATGCGCGTCAGTGCGCTGGTACGGAGGAGCGTGCCAAGCTCGAAGGTCTGGAAGATGCGCGTCTGTGCGCTGGTACGGAGGAGCGTGCCAAGCTCGAAGGTCTGGAAGATGCGCGTCTGTGCGCTGGTACGGAGGAGCGTGCCAAGCTCGAAGGTCTGGAAGATGCGCGTCTGTGCGCTGGTCTGGAGTGGAACACTGGAATGCCTCCCGTAGAGAATTAGAGAGCGCAGAACAATGTCTCCTCCACAGGCTACGGCGACAGCAGACGAAGGCTGGAGCAAACATCTCAAGGCTGGAGAGATCCATCTTACAGCATTGGTAGACCAGAGGATCTCCCGAAAAAGTCTAGATGTTAGAGAATATGACTCAGCATGAATACAACACGACCCCACGCCAAAACGAGGGGAAGCGCCCTGGTATTTAAAGCCCACAGGGGGACTAATTAGCCTGCCATCACAGGTGCGAGAGATAATAGAATATCAAACAGGTGTGGCCACTAAGGGTAAGGAACGAGAGGGTGGGGGCTAGAGAGAGTGAGTAGGGAATTCCTAACAGTAGGCTTAAAGAAGACAGAGAAAAGGTAGTGAGCAGCGGGCAAAACCTCACAGTACCCCCCCCCTCAACGGGAGCCACCCGGCGACCCAAAACAAATACAGACAGAGTGGCAGGGGGCAAAACAAGAGGTACTGGCCAAGCCAGCAGGGGAAGCCACCACAAGAGTGGGGCTAGCAAAAGAAACAGGGTCGCCGAGGGGTAACTAGGGTAGCAGAGGGGCAACTGGTCTAGAGGAACTGGGTCTAGAGAACTAGTCTAGCGAACTGGGCAAGAGAACTGGTCTAGAGAACTGGTTTAGGGAACTGGTCTAGAGAACTGGTCTAGAGGAACTGGTCTAGAGGAACTGGGTCTAGAGAACTGGTCTAGAGCAACTGGTCTAGAGGAACTGAGGGGCAAGCAGGGTAGCTAAGGGGTAACCATGGAAGCACCGGGAAAGGGCTAGCAGAGGGAAGGTTAGCTGCCAGGGCACTGATAGCTACAGGGCCTATGCTAGCTGTACTGCTACATCAACATAGAGGCTGCGCTAGCTGCCGGAGCTAGGCTGGCAGACAGGGCTGGACCAGCATGAGAGCACAAGCTAGCTGGAAGGACAGTCCTAGCTGTGTGAGAAAAACTGACCTTGCTAGCTGAAAGGGCAGTCCTAGCAGTGGGATAAACTACACAAAAAAGTGGAGGCCAGCAGAGGGACCGGGTTAGCTGCTTGGGCCTGGCTAGCTACAGGGCCTATGCCAGCTGCAAGGCTGCATTAACATAGAGGCTGTGCTAACAGCCGGGGCCAAGCTAGCAGACCGGGGCCATGCAGAGGGAAACTGGGTTAGCTGCCAGGGCATGGCTAGCTACAGGGGGGTCAAACAGGGCAAAACGGGAAGCAAACAGGGGAGCTAACCGGGGAGACTAACAAGCTAAACAGGGGAGTAACAGGCTAACAAGGGAGCTAAACAGGACTAACAGGGAAGCTAAACTGGGCTAACAGGGAAGCTAACAGGGCTAACAGGGGAGCTAGAGGGGACAAGAAAAAAAAAGGCAAACTCAACATACACCGTCTGTGCTGGCTGGGGTCGTCGATTTGGTGGGGTCGTACTGTTATGGTTTGTAACCGACCCCAATCGCACAACACAAGACAGGTATGATGGTTTGCCAAGAAACAGATATTTATTTAGAACAGGGAAAAAGGGCACTGTCCCTTTAAGGGAGAAAACACAAAACACTGGAATAACACAAGAGGGGAAGGTAAAGTGCCTTTAAGAGGCGGGCAGGAAAAGGGAACACTATGGGAAGGTAAGGGAACGCCTAAGGGAAGGTTAAGGGAACGCCTAGGGAACATAGGTACTAGAGACTAGGAGAACTAGTGACAAGGAACTAGGTGGAACTAGAAGGGGAGAACTTGGGACAGGAACTAGGTGGAACTAGAAGGGGAGAACTTGGGACAGGAACTAGGTGGAACTAGAAGGGGAGAACTTGGGACAGGAACTAGGTGGAACTAGAAGGGGAGAACTTGGGACAGGAACTAGGTGGAACTAGAAGGGGAGAACTTGGGACAGGAACTAGGTGGAACTAGAAGGGGAGAACTTGGGACAGGAACTGGGGACAGAGAACCGCGGAGGCGGGCTGGGGACAGGGAGGAACTGGGGACTGGTGGGAAAACATCTGGGCCGCTCTGCAGAACAGAGGAGAGGGTTAATATTCAAAGGGAACAAACAGAGCAGATGCAGAACAGTCCAAATAACAAAGTAACAAAGTAAATACTATCTTCGTGTGAACAAACACACAGTGGGAGATGGAATGTCCAAAATAATATCCAAGTGAGAACTAACGGAGGCAATACGCTGGGTGAGTGACATCACAATCAAAACTCACCCAGGCGTCTGCGTAATGGTACAGGAACAGCAGCGGGAACGAGGGCAAGGGGCATTACGCTGAGTGAGTGACATCACAATCAAAACTCACCCAGGCGTATGCGTAAAGGTACAGGGGCAGCAGCGGGAACGGGGGCAAGGGCACTACGCTGAGTGAGTGACATCACAATCAAAACTCACCCAGGCGTATGCGTAAAGGTACAGGGACAGCAACGGGGCGAGGGCATCGCCACCGGGTGGCTGGCTGTCGGAGCCGAGGAACAGAGTGCTGGAACAGCGGCGGTGACGAGGATGTCGTCCACCGGGTAGCCGCTGTCGGAGCCGAGGAACAGGGTGCTGGAACAGCGGCGGTGGCGAGGATGTCGTCCACCGGGTAGCCGCTGTCGGAGCCGAGGAACAGAGTGCGCGCCACACCTTGGTGTGCGCGTCGGAACAGTGGCGGTGGCGAGGATGTCGTCCACCGGGTAGCCGCTGTCGGAGCCGAGGAACAGAGTGCGCGCCACACCTTGGTGTGCGCGTCGGAACAGTGGCGGTGGCGAGGGCGTCGTCCACCGGGTAGCCGCTGTCGGAGCCGAGGAACAGAGTGCGCGCCACACCTTGGTGTGCGCGTCGGAACCGAGAGACGCCTCGGGGTGCGTCTGCGAGGAGGAGTGTGCCAAGCACGAAGGTCTGGAAGATGCGCGTCGGCGCGCTGAGGTCTGGAGAGCGTGCCAAGCTCGAAGGTCTGGAAGATGCGCGTCTGTGCGCTGGTACGGAGGAGCGTGCCAAGCTCGAAGGTCTGGAAGATGCGCGTCAGTGCGCTGGTACGGAGGAGCGTGCCAAGCTCGAAGGTCTGGAAGATGCGCGTCTGTGCGCTGGTACGGAGGAGCGTGCCAAGCTCGAAGGTCTGGAAGATGCGCGTCTGTGCGCTGGTACGGAGGAGCGTGCCAAGCTCGAAGGTCTGGAAGATGCGCGTCTGTGCGCTGGTCTGGAGTGGAACACTGGAATGCCTCCCGTAGAGAATTAGAGAGCGCAGAACAATGTCTCCTCCACAGGCTACGGCGACAGCAGACGAAGGCTGGAGCAAACATCTCAAGGCTGGAGAGATCCATCTTACAGCATTGGTAGACCAGAGGATCTCCCGAAAAAGTCTAGATGTTAGAGAATATGACTCAGCATGAATACAACACGACCCCACGCCAAAACGAGGGGAAGCGCCCTGGTATTTAAAGCCCACAGGGGGACTAATTAGCCTGCCATCACAGGTGCGAGAGATAATAGAATATCAAACAGGTGTGGCCACTAAGGGTAAGGAACGAGAGGGTGGGGGCTAGAGAGAGTGAGTAGGGAATTCCTAACAGTAGGCTTAAAGAAGACAGAGAAAAGGTAGTGAGCAGCGGGCAAAACCTCACACACACACACACACACACACACACACACACACTAATAACATGATCATAACCAAACCAATTTCAAATGTATCATCAAGTACAAAATAGATTTGATCGTAATATTTATGAGAATGCATGTTTTTTCACACTACAGTATGTCACAGTATGATATCATAATCGAACATTCTAGAACCTTAACCTTAACCATGCCTAACCTTAACCGGCGAAAGAATACATGTGTAAAAAAAAAAATCACGCTAAAAAAAATGTTTGTATGGGATTCGAACTCGTCAACAACGGACCGCAGGAGCGCAGGACCGCTGCTCTGCGAGGTGAGCTGAAGCGCCGAATGAAAATCATGGAACAGTAACAGGCCACCTCTCTACTCTAGACTAGAGAGCTGTCATCACCGTGATGCGCGCTGAATGAACTGCGAACTGCAGGACTATTATTATCAACGACAGACAGTGAGAAACACAACCCCCCCCCCCCTCTCGCGCTGAAGAATATGCATATTAGATCACTCAGTGATTAACACCTATGCGCTGTTTGTGTGTGCGCGCATGCATGTACGTGACGCGTTGTAGTTTCGGGGGAATACAGGGATATTTAGAACTATACAATTGAGCAAGAATTAAACATATTTACAAGTCGTATTATGTTTAGCAAGTAAGGATACATATAGATTACACTATATGCACTCGAAATTGTCTTTGTTCTATTTTTACAGATTTTTGAAAAACGGGACTTCCTGAGCATTTGTGAGAGATTCTAATTCTTTTGTTCTCCGCCCACGGGAGCAATAAGCCCCGTTGACTTCTAAGGGTTAAAAAAGGCTTGATCCAAACAGAAGCTTCTATTTCCTGATTATATTTTAAGTAATTTTAAAAGAGCAGTCTAGCTACTCACACAGTCACTGTTGACACAGCTGTTTATTAGGGATGTCCGATATTATCGGCCTACCGATATTATCGGCCGATATCGGCATTAAAATGTGATATCGGAAAATATCTGGATCGGTTTTCAAAAAAAAATAAAAATTATAAAAAAAAATTACATTTCTATAACCTTTATTTACCCAGGCAAGCAAGTAAGAACAAATTCTGATTTTATTTATTGTCAAAAGTATGCATAATGTTGTGTTAATTCCACAACAAGAGATATGTAATGTTAATTACCTGAAGTTATTCCATTTTTTGGGGGGGGGGGGAGAACCCTGCATATATCGGTATCGGTTGATATCGGTATCGGAAATTAAGAGTTGGACAATATCGGTATATCGGTATTGGTAAAAAAGCCAATATCGAGCATCCCTACTGTTTATCACTTCCATGTGATTTGAATAATATCACCTGTTTCTGGCCGAATCATTGTTTTTAATCTTTGGGGGTGAATCGCCTCTGTTTTGGATTCCCTTGAAGCTCGTAGAGGTGTTGGTTATGCTAAATTAGTTTCTGTTGAGACATTCTAACTTGCATGTTCTAAGCCAAATGGTTACTTGTAATGATTATTACAGTTTTCAGTCACCCAAGCATTTTAATCTAGCACCTTCATTCTAAAACTCCAAATAAGGAACTAATACAGTTATCAAGAATAAGTATAATTAACCAAATTATACTACACTATCTTATGTCGTTGTCTGTCTGGCTATCTGTCCTATTTGTCTGTCTGTCTCTCTGTCTGTGTATTCGGTATCTCTCTCTCTCTATTAGTCTGCGTTCTGTCTGTCTCTCTGTCTGTGTATTCGGTATCACTGTCTCTCTCTCTCTCTCTCTATTAGTCTGCGTTCTGTCTGTCTGCATGCCTGCCTGCCCATCTACCTATCTGATATTATGTCCTATCTTTGTCTGTCTGGCTATCTGTCTGTGTATTCTGTATCACTGTCTCTCTCTCTCTCTATTAGTCTGCGTTCTGTCTGTCTGTCTGTCTACCTGCCTGTCTACCCATCTACCTCATTTCTTTGTCTATATCTGATATTTGTCTGTCTGTCTCTCTGTCCATCTGTCCTGTTAGTCTGTCTATCGGTCCTACAGTATCCGTCTGTCTGTCTGTACAGTAGAGCCTGTGGATGAGGTAACCCAGAAAATAGCATCATTTCCAGGGGATTTGCTGTTGAATAGTGTAATGGGAAATATTAAGGGACAAAACGATGAGCCGTTTACAAATAATTCTGAGTCATTATTAATAATAATAGAAAAGTTTATTTCACCGTGGCCACAATGAAAGGACAGTTTACAGACAGATACATCATGTTCACACATAATCGTCTGGCCGTAAAGTGACCAAGAGCTCTGTTCAGACGTATATTAAATACACAGTTGTCAGACGTAACATAATACATCAGATATGATGATGAAGGTAAATAAAAAATGGTTCCCAGTCACGGGAAGCAACAACACCCTTGCTATGGCTGGGGAGATGTTGGTATCTTGGAGTCCCTTAAAGAGACACACACACATTACATAGCTGGTCAGAGTGAACCAGTCAAGCTGTCTATAATGACATGATAATATATTCCACGACAATAGCGCTCCATTGTCATGTTAATGCCATGCTTCTTTACTTAAATGTCTGCGTAAATTGGAGACAAAACACCCATTGGCGTGTTTCTACGCGGTCTCCCCCTGGCTCCTCTGGAGAAAATACAGCCACACATGCTGGCAGCGCTGATAAGACACAGAGAGAATTCGCTCTCATTCTGCTGCCTCACACAGGCGCTAATAGGGAAGGGGAATTATTCATTGTCATCTATTATGTCTGCGAAATCATGCGTCTGTTTTCCCATTCTATTCCATTCTGTTCTATTGTGCCCAACATGCCTGTGCTTTCATTCAGACATTGTGTTTCCAAATAGCAAATGGCCTTGCTGTCAGTGATGAGACATGGGGGTATTTAAGAGATTGATGAATAAATAAAGATTACAGTGTGACTATCTAATATTCATAAACTGCCAAGATGCTACAACAGAAAACAACTGTTCTTTTCTGTGTATGTGAGCGTGCTGGACACACACAGTGCTTGTGTTTATTCGCCACAGTATTGTGTGTATCTGTGTGTGTGTGTGTGTGTGTGTGTGTGTGTGTGTGTGTGTGTGTGTGTGTGTGTGTGTGTGTGTGTGTGTGTGTGTGTGTGTGTGTGTGTGTGTGTGTGTGTGTGTGTGTGTGTGTGTGTGTGTGTGTGTGTGTGTGTGTGTGTGTGTGTGTGTGTGTGTGTGTCTGTCTGTCTGTGTGTGTCTGTCTGTCTGTGTGTGTGTGTGGGGGGGGGGTGCATACTTTATGTTCTCATGGATGTTTTAAACTTGTATTCAATGTGTACATCAATCTATTCAATACAATCTATTCTCATGGAGAGAGAGAGAGAGAGAGAGAGAGAGAGAGAGAGAGAGAGAGAGAGAGAGAGAGAGAGAGAAGAGAGAGAGAGAGAGAGAGAGGTGTGAGTGAGCATGTTAGTGTGTGTCCTTGCACACTGATGGAAACACAAATAATTTATTATATGGCAATCACATATTAGAGTGTTCATGCTTGTGCATATGTGTACGCTTACATGCTGTGCATGCTTTGATGCCGTGTGAAAAACGCTGTGCATGCAAACCTGAAATGGCAGGTGTCACAAGGGACTGGGAAAATCACTCTTTATTCAGCCTACAGAGAGAGAAAGAGAGAGAGGGGGGGGGGGCAGAAGAGAGAGAAATAGAGAGAGGGGGGGGTAGATGATAGAGGGGGGCAGAAGAGAGAGAACGAGAGTGGGGGGGGGGGCAGAAGAGAGAGAAACAGTGAGAGGTGGGGGCAAAAGAGAGATAAAGGGAGAGGGTGCCGCAGATGAGAGAGGGGGGGCAGAAGAGAGAGACAGAGATAGAGGGGGGGCAGAAGAGAGAGAGAGGGGGCATAAGAGAGAGAGGGGGGGACAAAAGAGAAAGAGATGGGGGAGAAACAGAAGGGAAATAGAGGGGGGGACATAAACAGAAGGGAGAGAGAGAGAGAAAAATAGAAGCAGAAGAGAGAGAACAAAAGAGAGAGAGACAATAGAGACAGAAGAGAGAGAGAAGGGGAAGAGAGAAAGAAGAGAGAGAGGGAGAGAGAAAGAGATAGAGGGAGAGAGAGAAGAGAAACAGAAGAGAGACATTTTATTTGAGAAAAGACAGGCATACGAGAGATAAAGAGAGACAGAAAAGATAAACAGAAGGGAGATAAAAAAGAGAGAGAAAGGAGAGACAGAAGACAGAGAAGGAGAGAAAGGGGGAAACAGAAGTGTGAGAGAGAGAGAGAGAGAGAGAGAGAGAGAGAGAGAGAGAGAGAGAGAGAGAGAGAGAGAGAGAGAGAGAGAGAGAGAGAGAGAGAGAGAGATGATTGAGCATGGTTCTTGCACCGTACCACTGGTTTACATTTCCTTTCAGTATTTGCACTACAATGTGCTGAAGTGCCAAAAATATTCAATTTTTATAAGCCTGACTCCATTTAGTAAAGTACAGGTGGAAGAGGAGTGTACAATATAGGGGAGGTGAAGAGCAGAAAGGAGAGGAGGGAGAAGAGAGGAGAGGAGGGAGAAGAGAAGAGAAGATGAGAGAAGAGAAGTGAAGATGAGAGAAGATGAGAGAAGAGAAGAGAAGAGAAGAGAAGAGAAGAGAAGAGAAGAGAAGAGAAGAGAAGAGAAGAGAAGAGAAGAGAAGAGAAGAAGAGAAGATGAGAGAAGAGAAGAGAAGAGAAGAGAAGAGAAGAGAAGAGAAGAGAAGAGAAGAGGAGAGGAGAGGAGAGGAGAAGAGAGGAGAGGAGAGGAGAGGAGAGGAGAGGAGAGGAGAGAAGAGAAGAGAAGAGAAGAGAAGAGAAGAGAAGAGAAGAGAAGCGAAGAGAAGAGAAGAGAAGAGAAGAGAAGAGAAGAGAAGAGAAGAGAAGAGAAGAGAAGAGAAGAGAAGAGAAGGGAAGGGAAGATGAGAGAAGAGAGGAGAAGAGAAGAGAAGACAAGATGAGAGAAGAGAAGGGAAGAGAAGATGAGAGAAGAGGAGAGAAGAGAAGAGGAAAGAATGAATGACAATCTTTGTGTGTATGTGTGTGCGTGCATGTGTGTGTGTGTATAATGTGTGCGTGTGAATGTGTGTGTCCGTCCGTATATACGTGTGTGTGTGCGTGTGTGCGTGCATGTGTGTGTATAATGTGTGCGTGTGAATGTGTGTGTCCGTCCGTACATACGTGTGTGTGTGAGTGTGTGTAGGTTAATTGCTGTATGACCATGCTGAGACCAGCAAACTCTGACCTATCAAGGGTCATGGAAGGGGCTCTCTGATTGGCTCTCAGAGGGGGGGAAATGCATAATTAGTCTGAATACCCTTGCTGATGACCTTCATATTCACACACGCACACACATAGAGGATGGAGTGCCAGCGTTACAAATTAAATACTAATGCGTTTATTTTTATAAAAAAAAATTAGATATGTTTTTAATTAAGCAATCGAATATGCCATATCTCTGGACTGGCCTTTAAAACAACCAAATGAAATGAAATTGAACATAAGCAGTCAATCCTCGATCCATTGACTTCTAAAGTTTATGTTAAAGTGGTATGTGGTCCAGTTATGCTCCTCTGAATATGTCCTCTTGAAATTGACAAGCTTCAAATGTGAAAGTACATAATCTTTTTTGTTTTCCATGCAAAATATTTTTCTTCAAAGTAACTAAGTAACTGATGGGTTCAGATAAATGTAGTTGAGTAAAAAGTACAATATTTCCTTTGAAATGTAGTGGAGTAAAAGTATAAAGTTCCATAAAATGTAAATACTTACATAAAGTGCAATTTTACTTAAGTACAGTACTTAGTTACTTTCCACCACTGCTGATGAGCAACCAGCCATAGTATACTGGGGGGGGGGGGGGGGGGGTAACAGTAGCAGCCTTGGGGTATAAATGTTGACTGTTCAAGTCCTAGCCCTAACATTGATGTGGCGTATTGAGGACAAGATGGCCAAGAGGTAAAGAGGCCGGCCAGTAAACAAAAGGTAGGCGGTTCGATCCCTGCCACTGACAGGAGGGTGTATTGCTGGTGACTGAAGGGTGGCTGGTATTACATCGACGGTGCCCACCATCCTGCTCACCAAGTGCTCTTGAGCAAGGCACTGAACCCCAAAACTGCTCCCATACATGTATCAGTCCATCGCTTACCCGTGAATCTATCAGTTTAGACCAAAATAAGTGAATAAAAAAGAAGGAGATGGAAACGAAAGGAATATACAGAACCCACTCATTCTCTCACATCCCTGACAACGCTAACACATCCCTGCCAGGAGACACTAACAAACAGGACAAGCTAGTGAGGAAGGCTAGCACCATAGTCGAACTATCGAACAATCTAGAGCAGGGGTAGGCAACCCTAGGCACGTGTGCCTGCATAGGCACGCGGGGGCATTTGCATAGGCACAGGGGTGTTAGATCCTGATCAAACTGGCCAGTATCACGTCTTCGTCTGTTTGGCTCTCCATCCAATTCCTCTGCGTTGTGTCATTTTAATGGTCCTGACGTCTCTGACACTGGCTGATAAGATCCTTATCTCTCCCCGTTAGTACAATCCGCAAACCATAATAATTCTCCACCTCCGTAAGAATTCGACACTTCGACAACGTGAAATACCTTACAAGGAAAAGCGTGGTTTATTTGACAAACAGAAACCTCAGCTCAGATGTTAACAGATGTTATTGTCCTTGAAAAGTCTATTCTAATGATCTTTCGGTGTGTTCGTCTATCGTCCTTTTGTTATTCAGTCCAATAGTGTTCAGGCCTGGTCGTCAGCCTAACCCTCCTCGCGTTAGCCGAAGCTAATGATGATGTGGCATTCTTCCTCCCCCCCCCCCCCTCTCGATGAGAGGAGAGAGTGTCTTCTGTGTGATCTCAGTCCTACTCGCTCTTGGTCTGCCTTACACCCGGAAACACCGTTCGACTTATAGATCTTCGTCGTAACAACGACGGCCCCGCCTTCTGGTTGTCATGTGCCGCGCTGTCATGACAACCGCGTTTAACCTTTACACACATTTCACGTTTCATTAAGATGAACCTCTCTCCCTCCTGCTCGGGGCCTACAGTACACTCGCTCTTATCAATGTTTTGTTACAAGGAATTCAAAACATAACACCCTCGCTGGCAGTGTGCTTGTGAAACCCTGAACCACCGTTCTATCACCGTCTTCCATGCACATTTCAATCTCACCGTTTTCGCTGTGGTCATCTCCCCACAATCTATACATCACATACATTGAAAAAGCACCCCAAATCCTTCATTCCCCCCTTTGATTCTTAATCAACCTTCAGAATCAACAGACTACTTGGTTTTTCAATTAATTATACCCAAAAATAGACTCATAACAATGAGGGCCCCGCTGTCTGCTGTTTGCCTTATTGTTTTCCATTACCCGCATCACACCCAAACCAGAAAGGATAGACAACGGTCAGGGAGGAGAGAGAGAGAGAGAGAGAGAGAGAGAGAGAGAGAGAGAGAGAGAGAGAGAGAGAGAGAGAGAGAGAGAGAGAGAGAGAGAGAGAGAGAGAGAGAGAGAAAAACACAGATTGCAACTTTTCAGACGACACACCTAAACCCTTCGGCCCCCCTATTAGGTACACCCCACGTCCAAATCAGAGCGCTCCCTTCCCTCTTACAGTACACCTCCCATCTTGGGCCGGTCCCGTCTCCTAGGGCAAGGGCCCCTTCCAGTGACGGCTCCTTTCCTGATCTGGTCCCCCTTCCAGGGCGGGTCCCCTAGGCAAAAATGTCTCCCCTGGTCTGCTACTGCTCAGTGTCTCTGGCTGTCCTCTCCACATCTGCTCTCCCACCGCCGCCGTCTCCTCTCTCTCGTCGTGGATGATCTGTGTACCAGGCTGCGGTGCCTGGCCCCTGCGGCTTCCTCCTCCTCCAGTCTGTCTCCTGGTCATCTCCACCGCTGTCGGTGTCTCCCCCCGCTGAAAGCAGAGACACAACACCAGCAGTCGTCTGTACATTCGACTTCCCTTGTTTTGCTATTAGTCTACCACCTTCTCCACACCCATAATCTGTCCTACAGGGCTGTTCCCTGTTTGTCTTCCGGCGTGACACCCGCAGCTAAATGATACCCACTCCGCGCTCTATCTGTTCATCCCAGGTTGACCCCCAGCGCGCGCCAGTTCTTCTGGTGACATGTCTTCAAGACTCTGCCTATTCATTAGGTGTGAGAAGGCCCCACTGGAGATCGAACTCCCTCTTATTTCATAATTAAACTTATTTAATTAACCGCATCTCATCTCTCTCTGTGCAATTCTTATTTAATCATTCCCCCCTTCCGCCACTAGATGGTAGTACAGACCTATATCTAAATATTCCCCTATGGGTAATGAAAACTCCCCAGCACTACCCCCCCTCCGCCACTAGGTGGCGACCTACTCCTCCTCTATGGTGTTTTAGTTGACGTGTCACTTCCTGGTTCTTATCTGTTGTTATCTCCTCGTGGTGCTCATGGCCATTTTGTCTCGGTGCAAATGGCTACTCTCTCAAACAAACGGCCGCTGCCCTTCCTTCCAAGGCCTAAAAACACAGCTGTTTTTCCTCTCTTTCCTATCCATTATCAGGGGACGCTTTCTCAGACTAATACTCTTGCCTGATCGGACATAATACACACTGGTACAATCTCCTTTCGACTTTCCTTCTGTTATGAAAACAGTCCCGCCATTAACAATTTTTCGATCTGGTTCAAGCGTCCCCCCCCCCCCCCTTTCCTCATCTCGCATTTACCCTCCTTAAACCAAAACTGTGCAGCCTGCCTCGTTTGCTTTCATTCTCTGTAGATAACACCCTCGATTTTCACCATGGCTCTCTGCTCATATTATTACAGCTGGCTTCTCTGTCGCTACTTATTTACGGGATGCACTATCTGTTCGTTTTTATTTGGCTTAAAAGATCAAAACAACCGTGTGTGCACAGTGAACTCACATTTTTGATCGGAGCGCTGTTTCTCCTACAGCGCTGGTTCGCCTCCTGACCGCTCGACTCGCCGCTCTCTCCCAGGGCTGGCCGGCCTTGCTCGATCATGATTCTCCCACACACGATGACTGTTGTCCACTGTCGTCCCATTATTGAAAAAGTCTTTATCCGTTGTTCTTATCTTGTGCAAATCTGGCTGTCATCGGCAACCAACTGTTAGATCCTGATCAAACTGGCCAGTATCATGTCTTCGTCTGTTTGGCTCTCCATCCAATTCCTCTGCGTTGTGTCATTTTAATGGTCCTGACGTCTCTGACACTGGCTGTTAAGATCCTTATCTCTCCCCGTTAGTACAATCCGCAAACCATAATAATTCTCCACCTTCCTAAGAATTCGACGGCCCCGCCTTCTGGTTGTCATGTGCCGCGCTGTCATGACAACCGCGTTTAACCTTTACACACATTTCACGTTTCATTAAGATGAACCTCTCTCCCTCCTGCTCGGGACCTCTTATCAATGTTTTGTTACAAGGAATTCAAAACATAACACCCTCGCTGGCAGTGTGCTTGTGAAACCCTGAACCACCGTTCTATCACCGTCTTCCATGCATATTTCGATCTCACCGTTTTCGCTGTGGTCATCTCCCCCAATCTATACATCACATACATTGAAAAAGCACCCCAAATCCTTCAGGGGGCAGCATAAAAAAAAATAAAAAATGTATTATATTTTTTTTTTCTTTTTTTTTTTGCTTTGAAATATTATAGTGAAATATTATGCACTGTTGTCGCATTTATCTTGTTGAAATCCTCCCACAGGTTCTTTTTACTACCACATATTTAATTGAGACACTTTATTTGTTTATTATTTCAATTTAGCTGGAAATACATTGCTACATCATTCAGTAACATTTGCAGAGCCTTATAACAAAAACATTATTACGGTCACCATTGTGACCAGTGGGATTAATCAACAAATTGCATTATTTATTTTTCTATTTCATTGAACATTGCACATGTTAAAAGCAATTTTTTTACTCAAAATGTGAGTATTACCAAGTCAACTTGTGTTCTTAAAACAATGACAATAAACATAGTTTTATTAGGTTGAAATAATGTGGTTGTGTACTTATTTTTCTGTTAACTTATTATGGATTGAAAACTGAAAACCTTAATGCACAGTAACTGAACTCAATATTTTTAAGTTCTGGTAACTTATTATATTTTTTTTACAGTGTAGTCTTGCGATCAATCAAAACTTATTTACACGATATACCTCACATTCACCCTCCATTCACATCCTGGTGTTCTCCATTAGGCCTGTAGGTGGAGCTATGACAGCACACGTACAGTACACACACCAATGGTGTGTGATGTGTCCAAAAATGAATGGGCAAATGTGAGTGAAATGGTCGCACTGTATGCAGCTGTTTGTCTGCATTGCATTCCCCCCCCCCAACTCAGATTTAGGGTTGATACAACCATCATAATAATATTGTTAATAATAACAATAACAATAATGATGTAATAATGTAAAAATTATCATTAAAAAGACCTGATTATGAGAAAAAAATATTACGATGCATGGAATATTGTTGAGGCACACTAGTTACAACTATATTTTAAACAGGCACTCCATGTCAAAAAGGTTGCTGACCCCTGATCTAGAGGTTGTGGAGAGCGGAGGACAAGGGAGAAGCTATCCTGGAGAACCCCTCCCCTCTATGAGGAGCTAGCTGAGAGCATGGAGCACGTTCAGCCACACACCATTCAGCCATAGAGTATACATGTACATATCTCACCTGTCCAGCAGATATTCTTATTTTTATTCAATATTTGACCTTGTTCTGTACATAACCTATAGACTGTATGGGTTCAGAGCAGTGGAGGCTGCTGACCAAATTTTTAGGTGAAGCACAAATTATTATATTATATTATATATTAAATAATATTTTTAAAACATCCCCCACTGTGTGTCAGTGGTCAGTGGACACAGATGAAAACATATTAACATTAGGTGACAGCGGACCTGACCAGATGAAAACATATTAGGTGACAGCGCACCTGACCAGATGAAATCATATTAGGTGACAGCGCACCTGATCAGATCAAAACATTTTAGGTGACAGCGCACCTGACCAGATCAAAACATATTAGGTGAAGGTGACAAGGAAGCCACAGACTCATACCCCCCCGACACTCAACTAACCGCCTCGGACAGTCCTTCATACCAGTGGCCATCAGGCTCCACAACAGTGGGCAGCGACTGCTGCCAGACATCGACCTAGAACTAATAGGAACCCAAGTAGGACAATAACACTACCTTATGCATACTGCACCTTATGTGGATACTGTGATACTGTGAATAATGAATAATGTATATTTCAGTTAGTTAGATAGTAAATTATATTGACCTATTTGTTTACACTGCTTGTGTTGTTTTCACTACCTGTACCCCACCCTTCCCCCATGCTGCTATGATGCCTGAATTTCCCCAAGGGGATCAATAAAGGAATATCTTATCTTATCTTAAAAGGAAAGATGAAATTACCTACCTGGGTTCCATCCTA
>NC_140183.1:72123128-72165628 GCF_963971535.1 Notolepis coatsorum
TCAGCTTACCTTCATAAGCAGGTGTGTGGTCACCTGCTCTCCTCCTTCTCGCTTTCACCACAAGAAAGTGCCTCGGTAGTACCCCACTTGACGTGTTGTTAGTGGAGAAAGATTTTGTTTACAAGGAAGGAGATACGTTGACATCATATCTTTATTTTCTCTCTCACTATTTTCGAGAAAATACGGCGATATTGTCTTCGTACTGGAGTGTCTGGAAGATGTTGATCATTCTAAAAATCCTCCACCGGTTTTCGTATTGGGAGCACGCCGCTGCATGCTTCTCAACTGCAGTTCCTTGCTGTGTTTGTTGGGGTGAAACCTGTCAGGCCACAGCTGAACTGTCGGACATGCCGCTGTTGTGAGAAGCGGTGCGTTCCAGGTTGGGTGAGTAGTGTTTGCTGGCAGGCTCCACTTGTCTGTTAGTGCTATGGGGGCTACTTGACAATGTTTATGGAAACCGGCCCCAGGCTAGGGTCCTTTGTTCAGCCACCTAGGCGACAGAAGACCTTGGTCTGAAGACCATTATAGTTTTAACTAGTGGGCCGCGACCATTAACACTGGTGATCCCTGTGTGTTTTGGACGAGTGGATTCTCTCTGTCACCGTGTTAAGGCCCCATCTTTCATATCCAAATGAGAGTATTCCTTCACGAGGGGATATGTGCATGGATGTGCGATAGCGGCAGATCCATGTTCAAAGTCAGCTACACAGGCCAGTTGGTATTGTGCTGATTCCGTCTGGTGTTGGTAAAATCACGTTGTGAAGCGGTGTTGACATCTTGTTTTCTCTTTTCTCTTAAAAAGTGAGGAGAGGTTCAGAACGGCGGCCTGTCTGGGTGAGTGTTATGTCATTGTTACAGGTTCAGTTGATAGCTGCTTAGCTTACGGTTAGCCAGTCAGCTGTTAACTGCTGCGTTAGCCTGCTGGGATCGCTGCATGGCCTGCTCAGGTTGGGCCTACTGTTAGCCAGTCAGCTGTTAGCTGCGGTGCTAGCATGTCGTGATCGCTAGGTAACGTTAGCTTGCTGCTATAGGCCATGGCCTGGCGCGGGGTAGCTTAGCTTCTCGCGCGCCGCCGTGAGCTCGCTTCTGATCGCGTGCGTCGTTAGCTCGGCGTCTCGCGAGCAGAAGCAGTAGCACCCGAACGGTTGGAGCGGCCGTTAGCTTGATGCTATTCTGTTGAACGTGCTTTGATTTTAACATGTTTTACACTCTTGACTACGACGTCATCCTTGACAGGGGATGTTTCGTCGACCCTGCCCTGAGCCAGGACGGCAAGGTTGCATCAACAAAGGACTGTAGTGCGGGTTGGAGCGGCGACGCTGACCAGTTCGAACAACACAGGAGCGGCTGTGTTCCTACGGTGTCTGTGACTGCACTTCGCTGATCTACGTTCCGGGTAGGAACAGGTTTGACCAGACCTTATAACACGTTTTCTGGTTTTACTTTTCTAAATGTATTGTGAATAACGATGTTTTTCCCAAAACGTGTGTTGCTGCAATGCATTTGGGATACGGCGCGGGTTATGTGTGAGCTGTTTTTGTCACTGGCAGTTAGCTTCTCCGTGCAAATCGGGATGTAATGATCTGGTTGTTGTGTGAGAAACATCATGGTGTTTATATGTACCGTGTACTCACAACTAAGGTAACTGACCTATGAAGCTAGGCTTGGTGACAAGTGAGTAAAATAATGTTCTTTTCTCAGCCTGTGATGACAATGAACAGTGTGTTCACATATTAACAGGTTTTCCTGTTTTTAACTGGCCGTATTGAGGGTAAAATAAGAGGATTGTGTTTCCCCCCGGTTCCCTGGGGACTTTTTCATCCTCCTATCAGACATGTTTGTGCACTATTTGTGTCTTTTGTGTGGTAGGGATGCGATGTAACTCTTAGCTTGATTGCTGAGGTTGTGCTAAAACTGCTGGAGAAACTTTATTTTCCTAAAAGAAAAAATGGTTTGGTCGCTGTCATGTGTGCTTAGCAAGGCCTGTGGCCGATACTAATCGAGAATGATGTATTCTCTCATTGTGAAAAACGGCGTTCCTCTGTTGAGTGTTTTTGCCATTTTTTGTAGGTGATGATGGGTTGTGTGTGTCATGTGACCTACAACTGGGTTGGACTGGCCACAGAAGCACATGTGTATGTTGGACCGGGGCTCTTAGAGCCCTCTCTATTCTGTGTTTTTCCTTAGTAAAAATCAGATAGCAGGTTAGCTCATGCGCTGTGTGGAGCTGTCAAACGCTTCATAGAGCTGACTATGACTGTGTCATATTCTCTTTTTGTCATTACATCGTATCATGGGTGTGGGGTCGTAAAGGGGTGAACTGGTAACCTTTCCTCTCCCCCTTGTTTCTGTCGGTCAGGGGTACACCCCCTGTCCTTCAAGGTTCCCGTCACGTGGCGGTTCGGCACGTTACGGGGGGGGGGGGGGAGGGAGTTCCTGGTCCCACGGCCTGGTATATTGGGCGTGTGCACCGCAGGAATTCCCCCGCCATAGAGTACGTCACCGTGCGCGTCTCTGTTGGTAGGACTTCCGTGTGCTGTTCAGGTCCATGTGATGGATCTGTTTCAGGGGGGTGGTCAGGGCTCCTCCTCACCAAGCCCCTATTCGGTGAGTTCGGACTCCTTCTTCCATGTGAGGGAGCCTCCATCGGAGTACAGAGCCTTCCTCCTCAGATTGTCAAAGTGAGTGGACCCTCTAGAAGGGTCCTATTCTATTGTATATGTGTTCGATTCAATTCGATTATTGAGTGTGTATGGGTTCAGTGCCTCTTTCCCGGAGAGCCCTAAAACCAATTTTTTACATGGCTCAAGGTGCAATATATATTCTTTTCAATCTGTACAGCTCGCGTGGGAAGTCTCTCTGGGGATCCCCGTCTCCTTCCTATGGGAGGGTGGTGGGATGTAAAAATGTGAATTTTTTTACCCCTGGCTGTGTAGACTGGGATACATACTGTTGATGCTTCCTTCTTTACTATTCCAGAAGTGTTGGAGTTAGGGAGTGTCACACCCCTCTTGTCGTTCCCCTGGGCGCCTTGGGGATTCAATGACGGGTCTGAATAGCCTGTTCATTGATGGGGGTGTGTCCCGACGCACGTATAGTGCTAGCTCGCTGTAAACAGGCGACTGACTGGCACGCCTTGGTTGCTTGTGGTTGAAACAGCGTTTTTATAAAGCAACTGAGATGGGGGTTTTTCCTCTTCCGACGACCAAGTCCCACGACCTGGGTTGGTTTTTCGACGGATTCTCGTTCATGTCTGGGGGATGATGACGGAATGGATCTGAACATATGTAGAGGGGTCTCACGCCCTTGGGGTGGGCCACCAGGCGCGGTTCGGCTGAACGTCTGGGTGGCGCCTTTTTTTTCATGTTAAGATCGACACGCATATCTGCCCTTTCTCCTGGAGTTGGCATGTCGGCGTGGTTAGGGCACGGGACTGGTTCTGGTCACGCTGGACCGGATCAGTTGAACCCGTTGTCCGCCGGGGATGCAGATCTGCTGTTCTGGTACCCTGAGGGACTTGGGCTTTTTTCGGGGGAAAAATGCCAGGTCGGTCCGGGTGTCACAGGGTTAAGCGCTATGGAGACCCTGGTTGGGTACGTTTTTACTCAGCACTGTCGTAATGGCTTATGGCCATGCCAACCTGTACACGCTCGATCTCGTCGGATCTCGGCCGCTACACAGGTTGGTCCTGGTTAGTACTTGGTTGGGAGACCGCCTGGGAATACCAAGTACGGTGTGCTTAGGGGCTGGTTCTCCATTGTTTTTCGCTCCTCTCTCACGCATGGCGAAGAGGGGCCTGTTGGGGGTGGTCTTTGACCTCCTCTGGTGACCCTGTGCTTCCCGTATCGCCAGGCCCGGTCCGAGGTAATGTTCGTCGACCCGTAGGCCTGGGTTAACCCTTTTTTGAAAACTGAGACACTTGTACTGCGGTATAGCCGGTGTATACCCGCAGGTGTGTTTTGGAGTTTTTTCTTGAGGGGTTATAGGAACAACCACCGCATTGGGTAACACCGAGGTGGTTGATTCCCTGGTGTGTTGGAGCAGTGTCAACTCCCGGGTTACCCGGTTGAGGGTGCCCCTGCACGTTCATGACGTCTGCCAATCGTGTCAGCCTTCTCTGCCTCAACCCCTCTGGGTGGGGGTTTTTAAATGGAGGCTTGGTCATGCAACAACGCCAGCATACGCCCCTTCCGCCGGGGCAGCTGTGTTCAGCTGTCCCCTCTGGCGCCTGTCTCGTCCGCAGTCTCCAGGCTAGGGTTAACAGCCTGTTGCCTGGTTTTTCCCCGGTGCGCTGCCTGCTTCCGTTGGTTAACGTTTTTTGTGTGCTTACGGCCATGCTGACTGCCTGTTCTGCAGGGTCAGTGTGCCAGGCGGTGTACTGTTGGGGGGACGGGGCCCGCTCGGCTTACGGCCATACCGACCTGAACACGCCCGATCTCGTCCGATCTCGGAAGCTAAGCAGGTTCTGGCCTGGTTAGTACTTGGTTGGGATACCGCCTGGGAATTCCAGGTGCAGTAACTGGGGGGCCTTTGTCCGAATACGCTGGCGATGTGGGGGGCGGGGCACTACGTGCCCACCTGGTGGGGTCTTGATGCTGGCATCATGGACTTCTCCGGGCCCCCATTCCAGGGAGTCCAGTCCTTTTGGTGGGTCTGGGTCTTCCTTCGCGCTCCGCTGCTACGGCCTTGCCACGGGGTTGGGTTTGCCCTTGACCCCGTGATTCTGGGGGCAGTAACGAGGTTGTTCCTCCGTTCGTTCCCGGGTGGCATGCGGGTTGTGCGTGTGTGTAGTCGTGGGGTCAAGCCACGGTCTGCTCACCCTGTGCGTTGAGTTGCTTGAGTGCCTCTTTGCACGGTCGGGTCCGTCGCCTTCCCGTGAAGCCCCTAATAGGGGGGATACCCTCCATCAGGGGGGGTCGGGGGGGCTCGGCCCTCCCTGTTCTGATGGTTTTGGGGGGCTGTCAGCGGGGTGTATTTGTCAGCCAGCGGCTCCGCTTGGCCTCCCTTGTGCAGTGTGATGCCAAGCAGAGCCCCTTAACGAAACAGAACGTTAGGTTATGGCTATAACCAAGTTCTGTTAGTTAGGGGTGACGCTTGGCATCAGACGGCCGCTGCAGCCCTTGACCTCACCTTGTGGTGAAAGCTTGGGAAGGAGGAGAGCAGGTGACCACACACCTGCTTATGAAGGTAAGCTGATGAGGGGTGTGGTCAGACTAATACTGGTATTAAAGGTACATTTGTGGAATTTATTCAGTGCGCATGCACGTACGCGAGGAAGTGCAGTGTGATGCCAAGCGTCACCCCTAACTAACAGAACTTGGTTATAGCCATAACCTAACGATATGTTTGTGCTACAGGTTAATGAGGTTGTTTGTCAGTAGATATGTTTGTGCTACAGGTTAATGAGGTTGTTTGTCAGTACATAATACTGTACAGTATGTTTCTTTAACACTGTACCGAACAGATATGATTATATTCAGTGAGTAGGTTGTTTGTCTCATTGTGTTTTAATCTTGAGCACTGAACGCCTATTCCTTTCAACCGTGTTGACATGGCAAGAAAGTATTATGTAAATTGAATAAAATTGAATTGAACAGGCACACTCCTATGCAGAACGACGATCCACTGTCAAACGTCTCTGCCCAAAGATCAAGTAAACCACAGTACTACGTGTCCTACTAGTCCACGCAAACTGTCTAACCCCTGTCCCCGTCTCCCTGTCTCCCTGTCTCCCTGTCTCTCTGTCTCCCTGTGAGTAGATGTCTCGTGGCGATGGCAAGATGGTGCGATCTTCTCTACATCACCACCATACTTCAAATGGATTTGTGTTTTTATTACATGTACATACATTCGCCTGTTTTATTCTCCACCCATCGATCATCCACAGCAACACTATTATCACCGACATCCAAGTAGGGGGATCCCCCCTTGAACGGCCCTTCTAAGGTTTCTCTCCTCCACATCGCCTGTGGTGCTGTTTTCCTATTGCTAAGTTTTTTTGTGAGTTCATCCTTACCTTCGATGGGAGTGTTGCATTTATTTATTTTACATTTATTTTGGATTTTATGGTGGTTTTTGTTCTTGATTTATTGTGATGTTTCTTCTTGACTTGTTTATTAAAGAAAACTTGTCCAGCCCATGGGGACATTACCTTGTGATTTCGGGCTTTACAAATAAATGTGATTTGATTTGATTTGATTTACATAGAGGTTTCTCTATGCCTGTATGTCACAGCCTGCTAAACAGCTCTGCCCATGAGTGACACATCCACAGCCAAATTAGATTGAAAGAAAATACAGCTATAACATTGAATCGGGTGTCCATGGACACGACGATGAGCGCAGATATAAAGATATAGTTTCGCTATGCAAGAAAAGTCTGTTTACTTTTCTGATTAAATACTATCACTGCATAACTCGTAAATTTTCAGACAAGCTTAATTTTGCTCATTTGTGATTGATTCAAGTTCAAAGTAATAACCCATGTCAAAGTTAGAACCGCATTTTCTTTCAAACCAATTTGGTCGCGGATGTCCAGATCTGGCACGGGTTTGGGCAGAGCTGTTTTGCAGGCGTGTAATGTCCAGGCGTAAAGAGACAGCTCTGCATAGGAGTGTGCCTGTAAAGGCCTTGGAGACGCGTAACTGTGATTAAGAGCTATACAAATAAACCTGACGTGACTTACGTGGCGGTCTAAACAAGAAAGATGATTCCATGCAGTGGCCTACGCAAGCATTTATCAGTACACCCATCCATAAGAAGAACGGGGTTGGTGCCAAAAAGATTTAAAGATGAGCTATTCTGTGGCTCTGTAAATCCAAGCAAAGTGTATTGGGAGCAGATGGAGTGCATTTTCCAGGCTTGATTAAGGTCCTTGCAGGGCAAGGTAAGCAGCATCAGAGGCCTCGGAGGGCAGGGTATATGCCTATGAATACAGTGCCACTCTGAGTGATGGCCTTCACCCCATGGTGTAGCATTTCCATACTGACGTGAATGGCCTATCGTGGAATGACAATGCTTCCTAGGTATCCAATGATCCTATGGCTACATGAATAGAGCTCCGGACTCATGATCGGAAGATCACCGGTTCGAGCCCCGGTCAAGGCTGCTGTTGGAAAGTGGTGTTGTTGTCCAGCAGGGGGCACTCTGTCCTCTGTTACTTGTCTGTAACAATGCCCCTGTTACGGCGATAGGGACAACGTACAGCTGCGAGTGCCGTCCTTCGGATGAGACGCTAAACCAAGGTCCTGACTGAATGTTGTCGTTAAAGAACACAGGAGGCCTATCGCAAAGAGTAGGGGGTTCCCCGACTTTCCTCGCCAAATTCCCAAATCAGGTCTCTGACATCAAGGCCACCTAATCATCCCTTCCCCTTAATTGGCTGATATCAATCCCTGTCTCCTGAGCCTTTCAGCCATTGTGTAGTGTGATGTGTGCCGGGTGCCAGTGTATGGCAGCCATTGAGCCTGCGTAGCCCATGCTTGGGTGCTACCAGTGGTGGTGAAGGAGGCAATTTCCCTAACCCTACTTTGAGTCAGAGAAAAGCGCTATATAAATGTAATGAATTATTATTATTATTATTATACCTGGGGCATAAAAGAGAAGCCGGCTATTCTCGGTGGAACAAACTTCCCACCACAGTCAGGATAGCCGAAACCCACTCCATTCTCAGTCGTGGACTAAAGACACACTTCAATCAATATCTGAAATGAAAAAGAAGGAAAAATGTATAAAATATACTAACCTGCTTACTGTCTCTTACTAGTATGCACTCTGCTACTAAGGAATCTACCTTGTCTATATTATTACCTACTATGCCAGGGGTGGCCAACCCGCGGCTCGCGAGCCTCATGCGGCTCTTTGCCCGTCAATGTGCGGCTCTTCCATCCATAAAAAAAAAACGTTTTCTTTTTTTTTAACTTTTTTTTTATGTCACTCATTCCATAAGGACGTAGAATAAACATTTACAATTTTACAGAAATAGTGTGTCTGTTACTAGGCTTGAGTAAATTGTAATGAACCAAAGGAGAATATCAATTCTATTTAAAAAAAAAAAATTATCTTTGACTGTGAATAACACCATGCTAAAATTGACCAGACCTGAAAAATCTAAGCAAATTAATAAAGGGAAGATGATTAAACAGAAGGTTTTGTAGATACAGTACTGAATTCTGCCATCTTTTTTATAATGTAAATTTCTCCACCATTTTTCATCATTGCAACACCGTTTTTTGCAAGACGTTCACAGAAAGGTAGAGAAACTAACTGCGTTCTGTTTTATGGCAATAACGTTCAGGTTTGTGGGAGATAATCCCAAAAAATAAGAGAAATAAAAAAGTGTATCCAGAAGTCAGATGATTGACAGGGGCTGGTGTGAGCTGGGTAGGGTAGTTTTTCGAAATTTGAAAGCCCTGAGTCTCTTCCTTCAAAAGACTACACTCACTTTTGGATGTGCCACTTCCTCCTGTCAATATGCGCCGGTTTCCGACTCAATGCCCTGAGATTTCTATAATCTTATATTTCACTAATAACAGTTAAAATAATTGGTAAACAAACGTAATGCTGAAAATATACACTTTTACTGTATATCTCGGGCTTAAGAGGTTAACCCTGTGAGGCCCAAATTAAAAAGACATTAGCAACTTCAGAGGCCAGAGGGTGGGACATATAAACACATTTACTATCAAATAGCATTGTGAGGCTGAACAACAGGACCAATTGAAATACATGTGCTTAAAGGGGAACTATTTTATAAATGGCCTTTTTCAGCGTTTACCATTGTTTCTTAGCTATGTGGACTTATATTAATAGGATCTATGTCTCTAATTCTCATATTGGCGCATTCTTCCAATTCTCCTCTCACAATATTCACCCTCACTGAACTGAGTCATCTGAAAATATGCATATCTGTGATGTCAGAGATTTCTCAGCTGCATAATAATGTGGCAGTTGATGTGGCAGTTGGCACCAGGCATTAGCAACTTCAGAGGCCAGAGGGTGAGACCTATAAACACATGAAGGGTGCCGTGACTGAAAAAAAAGATTGAGAAATGCTGGTATATGGTGTGGCTCTTTGTGGTACCACAGTAATTTTTGTGGCTCTTAGTCTCTGACTGGTTGGCCACCCCTGTACTATGCTAATATGCACTCAAGTCTGTAGCACTCAAGTTCGACACTGTTTGACGAACAATATTACTTACTCTCAGCTGCCAGAGTTTGTACCATTCCTGCTGACTTGTTGTACAGAACTTGTAAGTCGATCTGGATAAAAGCGTCAGCTAAATAACTCAATGTAAATGTAAATGTAGAAGGACAATAGAATGAAGTGACATCCCAAAATCTCCTATACTTTATTCTGGAGACTATATGATGTTTTTTCAATTCAAAACATTGGATCAGCTTGAAACTTTTCTTGGCATTGATGAGTCTCCATAAATCTAAAAATAAAACAACAAAATAAGAAGGTATGGTTGTGCAGGCACGTGCACACATAGAGCCCAAGGGGTGCTTGAGCACCTGCCATTTTGAGCCTCATAAAAAAGTGCCATTAAAAAAAAACAAAAAAAAACATTACGCATATAGACTGCCCTTCCAACTGAAAAATGTCAGGATAGAATCAAAATATTAGGTAAAGAGAGAGAGAGATGCCCCATATTCCATTTCAGTTTGCATGGCCTCCTCAGCGTGCCAGTGGTGATGATGATAATGATAGAAACCGCTGTGGCGCACACAGTTGAATGCTGGTATTACACTCATTGAGGGACACGAAGAAGTCACGTCCAATGGGATTTGGGAATCTAAAATACAAATCGGGATTGGAATAAAAAATGCATTTATATTAAACAATACAGAATATACAGCACTTCTTGGGGTCTGTAGGGTAAGCACTTATTCCCTCCCCCCTGAACATTTATGGAGATGTATGGGCCTTTTAAGTCAGTGATAAAAGTGTCTTTCAAAGATAAGTGAGCTCCTGCACTGATTATTATAGTTCAATATTCAATATTTGATCACCAAACCCCCCCAAAAAGCATAAAAAGGCCCCCCCCCCCCCGCCCGAAAAGGGCCCTTAAAAATAAAAATAAATTTAAAACACACACGTGTATAGTGCCCTTTTCAGCCTTTGAGCACCTGCCCCTCTAAAGTCCTGTGCACGTCCGTGTGGTTGTGTATTTCCCAGAGACACTTGGCTATAGTATCTAGTCATTCTAGCTAACTAACACTAACCCCAGAGAAATGACCGCTCCATGGCAGTGATGTCCCAACTAAGATATTTGCTAGAGAAAATAATTATTTACTTTATTATTTTTAATAATTTTCCTTTTTTTCTTTTTTTTACATTTCACCCCTTTCACCCCGTGGAGCTGTTCAGCTATGCAGGGACGTGCACAGGAATTTAGAGGGGCAGGTGCTCAAAGGCTGAAAAGGGCACCACACTTGTGTATATATATTAAGCGAGCGCGCGAGTAGCGCGCGAGCGCGATTTGTAAGGGCCCTTTTCGGGCGGGGGGCCCCCTTTTTATGCTTTTTGGGGGGTTTTGGTGATCAAATATTGAATATTGAACTATAATAATCAGTGCAGGAGCTCACTTATCCTTGAAAGACACTTTTATCACTGACTTAAAAGGCCCATACATCTCCATAAATGTTCAGGGGGGAGGGAATAAGTGCTTACCCTACAGACCCCAAGAAGTGCTGTATATTCTGTATTGTTTAATATAAATGCATTTTTTATTCCAATCCCGATTTGTATTTGAGATTCCCAAATCCCATCGGACTTGACTTCTTTGTGTCCCTCAATGAGTGTAATACCAGCATTCAACAGCGGTTTCTATCATGATCATCATCACCACCCACGCTATGCATAAAATATATAGGTCCGCGGAGAGGCATGCTGAGGAGGCCGTGCAAACTGCAATGGAATATGGGGCATCTCTCTCTCTTTACCTAATATTTTGATTCTATCCTGACATTTTTCAGTTGGAAGGGCAGTCTATATGCGTAACAGTAAAAAAAAAAAAAAAAAAAAATTCAAAAAGGGCACTTTTTTGATGAGGCTCAAAAAGGCAGGTGCTCAGGCACCCCTTAGCCTCTATGTGTGCACGTGCCTGCAGCTATGTGTCTCTGAGAATCAAATAGAAGAAGAAAATGTTTTTGAACCATTCAAAATTAACTGGATTGTAGTGTGGATACATAACGTTTCACTTTCTGCAACTACACACATTCTTTATTCTCTCCACATTAAATTGAGGTCACCCTTCCTCTTTTGCATCAGCATAGACTTCAGGTATGTTTGGTTCATTTTCTTTGTTAGATTTTCTATAATGGTAAATGGACAGCATTTATATAGCGCTTTTGATCCAAAGTGCTTTACAACTTATGCCTCACATTCACCCACTCACTCACACAGTCACGGCGGAGGCAACCATGCGAGGCACCAATCTGCTCATCAGGAGCAATTAGGAGTTAAGTGTCTTTCTCAAGGACACTTCGAAACGCTGCTGAGTAGAACAGGGATCGACCGGGAACCTTCATATTACCAGACGACCGTTCTACTGTTTAAACCCCTGTGTCAGGCTCTGTCTCGGGCTATAGTTGACTCCATTCATTCAACTGTGATTCTGGTCCCATGCAGAGGAATTCCTTTTCATAAATACAATAGATTGTGGGTGTGAGGTTTGGTCCGCCCCCCGCCACACGCTCCGTTCCTTTAAGGTACTATGTTGATTGATGCATTCCCCGCCACGCGCTCCGTTCCTTTAAGGTGCCGTGTTGGTTGGTGCATTCCCCGCCACACGCTTTTGGAGAAAGTATCAATCTCATCCCGCAGCTGTCACAGTTTGTAATTAGCGCCCCTGAAGGCTTTATATACACAGACCTCCTTGCTATCGATGTTGGGTCGTTCTGGAATACAACTGCATATACCTGCCATTCCCCGTTGCTGTTCCTGTCTTCTTTCTCTCCAGGACCTTTTTGTGGAGAACCGCTGTGGAGAACCTGGTTCCCCGTTTGGAGCTGCGCCTCGTTATCTGTCCGCTTTACGCGTTGCGCTCTGGTGAGTTTTTGGAAACAGTCCTTTTGGATTATCAGTTTTTTGTGTGTTTGGTGAACACTGAAGAAATACCATTTTTGTTTTGTACTGGACTCAGCTAATTTGTGTGTTAGGATAACACTGAAGAATTCCGTTTTGTTTCGCACTGGACTCAGCTAATTTGTGTGTTAGAATAACACTGAAGAATACCGTGTTGTTTTTCACTGGACTCAGCTAACTTGTGTGTGGTACACTAAAGATCAAGTCACTTGGGATTAATACTGGACTCAGTCACCTCTCTGCCTCTGTGTGTTCGTTGGGCTGTTTCTGATTTCTCTCTCTCTCTGTTTTTCCACCGTGAGTGAAAGCTGGGAGTATCTGCAGAGCCGCTACAACGTCACATGCCAATTCCTCACCACTATCTACTGGGAGTATCTGCAGAGCCGCTACATCGTCACATGCCAGATCCCCGTTTGTTTGATTACTGTACCTCATCCATCTTGTGACTCTGTAAATAAATACGCCCTAGCTTTTGGCTAACTCTGAACTCCCTGTCTGTGCCGTTGCGTTTGAGGTCGGTTACAAACCATAACAGTGGGATACATACAGTAGCAAGTGTTGTCACCTTCTTTCAATAGATAGATAGACAGACAGACAGACAGACAGACAGACAGACAGACAGACAGACAGACAGACAGACAGACAGACAGACAGACAGACAGACAGACAGACAGACAGACAGACAGACAGACAGACAGACAGACAGACAGACAGACAGACAGACAGACAGACAGACAGACAGACAGACAGACAGACAGACAGACAGACAGACAGACAGACAGACAGACAGACAGACAGACAGACAGACAGACAGACAGACAGACAGACAGACAGACAGACAGACAGACAGACAGACAGACAGACAGACAGACAGACAGACAGACAGACAGACAGACAGACAGACAGACAGACAGACAGACAGACAGACAGACAGACAGACAGACAGACAGACAGACAGACAGACAGACAGACAGACAGACAGACAGACAGACAGACAGACAGACAGACAGACAGACAGACAGACAGACAGACAGACAGACAGACAGACAGACAGACAGACAGACAGACAGACAGACAGACAGACAGACAGACAGACAGACAGACAGACAGACAGACAGACAGACAGACAGACAGACAGACAGACAGACAGACAGACAGACAGACAGACAGACAGACAGACAGACAGACAGACAGACAGACAGACAGACAGACAGACAGACAGACAGACAGACAGACAGACAGACAGACAGACAGACAGACAGACAGACAGACAGACAGACAGACAGACAGACAGACAGACAGACAGACAGACAGACAGACAGACAGACAGACAGACAGACAGACAGACAGACAGACAGACAGACAGACAGACAGACAGACAGACAGACAGACAGACAGACAGACAGACAGACAGACAGACAGACAGACAGACAGACAGACAGACAGACAGACAGACAGACAGACAGACAGACAGACAGACAGACAGACAGACAGACAGACAGACAGACAGACAGACAGACAGACAGACAGACAGACAGACAGACAGACAGACAGACAGACAGACAGACAGACAGACAGACAGACAGACAGACAGACAGACAGACAGACAGACAGACAGACAGACAGACAGACAGACAGACAGACAGACAGACAGACAGACAGACAGACAGACAGACAGACAGACAGACAGACAGACAGACAGACAGACAGACAGACAGACAGACAGACAGACAGACAGACAGACAGACAGACAGACAGACAGACAGACAGACAGACAGACAGACAGACAGACAGACAGACAGACAGACAGACAGACAGACAGACAGACAGACAGACAGACAGACAGACAGACAGACAGACAGACAGACAGACAGACAGACAGACAGACAGACAGACAGACAGACAGACAGACAGACAGACAGACAGACAGACAGACAGACAGACAGACAGACAGACAGACAGACAGACAGACAGACAGACAGACAGACAGACAGACAGACAGACAGACAGACAGACAGACAGACAGACAGACAGACAGACAGATAGATAGATAGATAGATAGATAGATAGATAGATAGATAGATAGATAGATAGATAGATAGATAGATAGATAGATAGATAGATAGATAGATAGATAGATAGATAGATAGATAGATAGATAGATAGATAGATAGATAGATAGATAGATAGATAGATAGATAGATAGATAGATAGATAGATAGATAGATAGATAGATAGATAGATAGATAGATAGATAGATAGATAGATAGATAGATAGATAGATAGATAGATAGATAGATAGATAGATAGATAGATAGATAGATAGATAGATAGATAGATATGCTCTGGCAGAGGTCAGCGACTTCAAATACCTGGGTTCCTGTGTCAACTCAACAGAACAGGACCTTAAGGTGAGGAAAGCACTGGCATTCATGGCTGTGAATCATGGACCCTGAAGCCCACCCTGCAGTAGTTTATGGACGGATGCTACACCAGAATGCTGCGTGTGGTACTGAGCATTGACCACAACGTGCACCTAACCAACAAGCATCTGTGTGGGGGGCTACCAAGGCTGAGTGACAAGGTGGCATCCAGGAGGATAAAACTTGCATGTCACTGCCACCGAGACCAAGAACTTCTAGCTAGAAAGCTACTGTAATACTCTGGGAGCCAACACATGGGCACCGACCAAGAGGACGTCCCACGCCAACATACGTGGGCGCTGGCAAACTCATCTGAGGATGACCAAATGATGACACATATCATTCACTCTAGGGGTATAACGGTACACAAAAACCACGGTACGGTACGTACCTCGGTTTTGAAGTCAAGGTTCGGTACGGGTTTTCGGTACAGTGGGGGAAAGTTTGGCTTTCCATGTTCCACTCAGGGGTGATGTAGTGTGCAGTAACTAATTGTACTTGTAGGGCTGTCAACGAATATTCTATATTGAAATTAATAATCGACTTGTAAAAAAAAAATATATAATTATATTAGATTGTGAAAAAAAACAGGCCCCGGTGGGCGGTCGTTAGTGGTTAAAATACCGTTGTATTCGTTCGGTACACTACACAGCCGTACGGTATACGGTACACACTGAAACGGTTCGGTTCGGTATGGATACGTACCTTTACACCCCTAATTCACTCCATACTAAACACATCACTCACTCCATACTAAACACATCACTCACTCCATACTACACATATCATTCACTCCATTCTACACATATCATTCACTCCATTCTACACATATCATTCCCTCCATACTACACATATCATTCACTCCATACACATATCATTCACTCCATTCTACACATATCATTCACTCCATACTACACATATCATTCCCTCCATAATACACATATCATTCACTCCATTCTACACATATCATTCCCTCCATACTACACATATCATTCCCTCCATAATACACATATCATTCACTCCATACTACACATATCATTGCCTCTATACTACACACATCACTCACTCCATACTACACATATCATTCACTCCATACTACACACATCACTCACTCCATACTACACATATCATTAACTCCATACTACACATATCATTGCCTCTATACTACACATATCATTCACTCCATGCTACGCATATACTACACATATCATTCCCTCCATAATACACATATCATTCACTCCATACTACACACATCACTCACTCCATACTACACATATCATTAACTCCATACTACACATATCATTAACTCCAGTGGAGGCTGCTGACCAAATTTTTAGGTGAAGCACAAATTATTATATTATATTATATATTAAATTATATTTTTAAACATCCCCAACGCTGCAACACCCCCATTTCTCCCAGGTGTCAGGCTCCTCATTCGCTTCCATTCATTTTGGGGACCATGTTTAAATATCATACTTCTGAAGTATAAACAAACTATACTGCTGTCACGCTGTGACGATTTCAATAAAACAGACCATTCTGAGTCAATGGTATGCAAAACTGTACATTGGAATATCTAACATGTATTTACCACCTTCCTCTGCATGAGGCCACAGATGGGTTTTATGTAACACAAGGACAATGAATGAATGAATGAATGAATGAATGAATGAATGAATGAATTAATGAATTAATGAATGAATGAATGAATGAATGAATTAATGAATGAATGAATGAATGAATGAAAACTTTATTTAACAGATTGCAGAATGGGTACAATACAGTACGGCTCAATACACACAATTGTTAAGGGGATGCAGACCAGAGAAAGACTTTCGTCTTGTTTACATCAGGGTCCCCCATTTTCAATTCATCATAACATGACATACAGATAGACAGTACTGCTACATCTATATATGACATACAGAGATATAGACAGTACTGCTACATCCAGACATTTATGACATACCAGATCTACAAATATACATTACTGTTTAAGAGTACAACGCCTGTCATATAGACCTATAGCGTTGGAAACTCTGATTAAGGAGAGGAGAGGTATAGCGTTGGAAACTCTGATTAAGGAGAGGAGAGGAGAGGGAGAGGAGAGGAGAGGAGAGGAGAGGAGGAGGAGGAGGAGGGGAGAAGAGAGAGGAGAGGGAGAGGAGAGGAGGAGAGGAGAAGAGGAGGGGGAGAGGAGTAGGAGGAGAGGAGGGGAGAGGAGGAGGAGGAGGGGAGGAGAGAGAGGGAGGAGAGGAGAGAGAGGGAGGAGAGAGAGGGGGAAAAAATCAACAAGCCGCCATCTTTAAATGCCTCCGTGCGCTATTTAGCCTATGTAGCACTTATTTTTCAGCAAAGTGCAATAAAAGTGCAATAAACAAAACGGATACATTCACTGTGTGTTCTGCCTCTCATTTGTTGATGAAACAAAACTAACATCAACACAATTAACCACCAATTAACTCACAAAAAGATCGCCGATGTTGTTAGCTACATGCTAACTTGAATGGAATATGCCAGTATAACAGTATAGCATTGTGGCTAGCAGCTAACATTAGCTCACGTTAGTTAGCCAGCCAGCAACAAACTGATGATATCAGGAGCTATCACCCAAGCAATTGCCAAAGCAGTGCACTCACCAAAGCTGTGGGCTCACCTATCCCATCTTCCTCTTCTTCTTCTTCCTCTGGGTGAACGTTTCGATGACTTAGCTATTAGCTCACGTTAGCTACAACAAGTTAGCTTACACAGTCCAAGCCGGCAATCACGTCAATTACACTACTTCAACTGAGATAAAAAATATATATATCATCAAACGATGCACAATAAGTTCATGAACAATAACAAAACACTCCACCCTGGGCCTGGTAGCTGCGGTGGTAGCCCTTTAGCTACGTTAGCTCCAACAAGTTAGCTTCTTAAACTGAGATAAAAATGATTTTGTAAACAAGCTGCAGAGCCGCAGAAGAGAAACCATTCTCTGATTGGATCACAAGGCTGTCAATCATTCAACCTCCGTCTAGCTGCAGAGCCGCAGAAGAGAAACCATTCTCTGATTGGATCACAAAGCTGTCAATCATTCAATCCCCCATTCAATGGCAAGAGTTTAACTGCACGGACCGTGCTTAGATGACGTTAATAGCCTATTTTGATTGGCTATTATTTATTATTTATTTAATCCCGGGTCAACCTATGCAGAATGTTTCACCAGTTTGTACTGCAGCCATTACTGCAGTAGTGCAGTGCAGGCCTGAGCTCAGAGCTGTCAATTTTGGCAATTTTTGAAGAAAAGAAAAAATTCACTGGCATTTTTTTTACAGAGGAAAACATTTCTAATAAAATAATAATAATAATAATAATTTAAAAAAAAAATATATATATATATATATATATATATATATATATATATATATATATATATATATATATATATATATATATATGTGTAAATTAATAATAATTATGAATTATGAGTGAATTTGTGATTCACGTGTTGTCATAGAGAAACCCATGGGTACACTCACACAGTAGCTACCCATAGTTCCTCCCAATACCCATGTCATTGCTAAAAGTAATAATTCAAGGGTCAGTTTAAAGCAGTGCATAGACAGATAAAAAGTACAAAAGGTATCAATATCATCATGACTATAGCACACCAATGTGAATATAGAGTGATGATTATTGCACAGATATGTGTGTGGACAGTGAGATGATTACTGCTCTTAGATTAGAGCTCGTATGGGAAAGAAGCTGTTAGTGAGTCTGGGAATAGAGCCTCGTCTAGGACAATGCCTCCCCACGGGGCAGGGGCGGCCCGCTAAACGGTTGGAGAAGCATGAAATGTATGCAAACCATATTTCACATTTTTCATATTTCATAGCCGTCTCCATCATCAGATCCGCACCCCCATTGAACACTTATGGGAGGTGCTGTAGCCGTGCCTGAGACGGCAATTTCCCCGCGCCATGAATAAAACACCACGCGGTGGGTCTTCCTGTGGAGGAATGGTGTCACGACCCCCCCCCCCCCCCCCCGAACAGAAACTCAGACAAACTATTCCGAGACTGCACCGGTGTGTCTTCCTAAAAACTGTTTAGCTCGACGTGACGCGGCCAACGCTGTTACGTGATCCAGTGTCCACGCACGTCGTAACAGGCACAATTAAGGGGGCGACAGTGGCTCGGGAGGTAGAGCAGTCGTCTGGCAATCCGGAGGTTCCCCGTTCGATTCCCGCTCCTCCCGGGCAGCGTGTCGATGTGTCCTTGAGCAAGATATTTAACCCCTAATTGCTCCCGATGAGCAGGTTGGCACCTTGCATGGTTGCCTCCGCCGTCGGTGTGTGAATGTGTGAGTGAATGGATAAAAGGTGAGTAACAAATTGTAAAGCGCTTTGGATAAAAAGCGCTATATAAAAAAGCAGCCATTTACCAATTATGGTCTCCATCTAAAAATGGATCCCATTGACCTACATCCATGTCAACGAAGGGGGTGGGAGAGACGGAGGGGTGGGGACAGAGGAGGGAAACGAGGGGAGAGAGACGGAGGAGACCTGTGGGGAGCGCACTCCTCATCATCACTCACTCTTAAGAGCGAGGGGAGGCAGAGATGAACTCACGCTCGTGATAAATTACAGAGAGAGAGAGCAACAACGTTAGGGAGAGAGAGAGATCAAGAACGTTAGGGAGAGAGAGAGAGAGCAAGAACGTTAGAGAGAGATAGCAAGAAAGCGAAAGAGCAGTAGAGAGAGAGTGTGTGTGTGTGTGTGTGTGTGTGTGTGTGTGTGTGTGTGTGTGTGTGTGTGTGTGTGTGTGTGTGTGTGTGTGTGTGTGTGTGTGTGTGTGTGTGTGTGTGTGTGTGTGTGTGTGTGTGTGTGTGTGTGTGTGTGTGTGTGTGAGAGAGAGAAAGACAGAATCAATCCTCACATCATCTCCTCGCTGAAGACGGAGTCTGAGCTCCTTCTCTCTCGCCCTCTCTCCCTTCCTCCCTCCCTATATACCATCCCGCTGCTTTCCATACAGGAGTGGTGGATAATTAAAAGATGGACAGATAGCCGGGGAGACACTGAGACTCCCCCCTCTGTTCGCTCCACACTCTGCCATAATTAAAATATAGAGACTTTAATAGAATCATCCAGGGCCTCTCTCTCTCTCTCTCTCTCTCTCTCTCTCTCTCTCTCTCTCTCTCTCTCTCTCCGACACAGAGTCACACGGCTGGCTTCCATCAACACGAGTCTTCGGAGACGGCTTGCAGAATAATAGATTTGCTGAGCAGCGGGAGAAAAGAGGACACCGCACAGACACCGGGACGTTCGGCGAGCTGAGGGTGTGGTTGGTGGGAGTCGTTTAATTGCTCCAGATGGAGAGTGTAAAAGTCCACCGCATTGTCGCGCGCTCGACTACATACGAAACAAACTCCTCGACGGAGCCTCTAGATTTGAAGAGGTTTGTACTTTGTGAACTGTATACATTAGATAGGCTGGTTCTCCCTCCACACCAGGCGACTTCATCGCTGGCTTCTATTTATTTACAAGACTCTACTAGGAAAGACATACCTCTCCAGCCTCATGCACCTTTCCCATAACAACTACCACCTGAGGTCCAGTCTCCATTAAGCCCGACGGCGGGTCGGTATACCGGTCCCAAAATGACATCACGTCACAAATCAATCTGTCTAGACTGTATGACATAATGTTGCGTTCTCTTTCAAATGTATCCAAGAGTAAACATCCTAACCAGGTCACAACAGTCATGTATATTTTCAGCAATACGTTTGTTTACTAATAGGTTAAAGGGGAACTATTTTACTATTTCTTTCACTATTTGGGCACTTTTACACAATTCCTGTGAGTCTATGGAACACCTCTGTAATATATATATTTTCTTTATTCATTGTTTTGTATTTCTAATCAAGTCCTCAAAAACAGCATTTTTCTACCTCAAGATCTCGAGCTGTTTTGAGCCTGGGCTCCTAAACCACTGCGCAGCGTCGTCTTCGCCTGAACATTAACATGCAGCGGTGTCTTTATGACATCACATATAGGGCACATTTTCAAATGACTCAGTTCAGTGAGGGTGAATATTGTGAGAGGAGAATTGGAAGAATGCGCCAATATGAGAATTTTGAGACATAGATCATATTAATATAAGTTCACATAGCTAGGAAACAATGCTAAACACTCAAAAAGGCCATTTATAAGATAGTTCCCCTTTAACGTGTTATTAGTGAGATTTTAGTTTTTGAAATGTGATCATATTTCCGCGGAGATCCGGCATTTTGAATTAGCAGCTGTCGCCGAATGATGATGATTTGTAGTCATATCAGCACAGGGCATCCAGAGCTCTCAATGAGCGTTGACATTTCTAAAAACTACAGTACCCAGCAAATTCTAGCTTCCTGCAAGCAAATTACTTGTGTATGAATTTATTTTATTTCTCTTATTTCTCGGGATACGCTATCACAAAACGGAACGTTATTGGAGCATAGATTGGAGCGCAGTTAGGTCGCTTTCACATATAGGTGCGGTTCTGGTGGTGAAGTTGCAACATTGTTGCATTCTTCATTTGGTTCGTCTGCGTTCACATAGCAATTTGTCAGGCGCACCGAACTTTCTGAACAATGTCACCCAGTCGAAAAGGGAGCTCGTCTATTGGACGGAAGTGTGTGTGTGTGGCTGCGAGCCCGTGTGTGCGCGCGCGCGCGTGTGTGTGTCTGTGTGTGGACTGCTAGCCCTCCAGATCAGCGGAGGCGGAGTTGTTTATTTTGACGTGACATTGATCCATTGTTCTATTGAAGCCCATTACCACCATCCTCTCGCTAAACAACTTGTACACCGCATTGTTTTTATGAGTGCCCACAAGTAGCTGTTTTATTTGGTCTTCTGCCCATATGTGTACAGTGTGCTTGTTTTGCAGTGAATGCCGAGCGCCTCGGTAATAATATAATAAGCCACGTTTTTTCTTCCTTCTATCCAAGATGCACAGATAGATAGATAGATAGATAGATAGATAGATAGATAGATAGATAGATAGATAGATAGATAGATAGATAGATAGATAGATAGATAGATAGATAGATAGATAGATAGATAGATAGATAGATAGATAGATAGATAGATAGATAGATAGATAGATAGATAGATCGATAGATCGATAGATCGATAGATCGATAGATAGATAGATAGATAGATAGATAGATAGATAGATAGATAGATAGATAGATAGATAGATAGATAGATAGATAGATTCTAAGAATCAAACTGTACATACATTCTCGATACTAAATCCAAATTGAACTCTGCCATTTCAAAAAGGAGATTTGGCCCGATCCATAGATGTGCGAGTTGGCTATAAAAAGGTAATTTATAGGCCTCATATTCTATATTCTATAATAATATTTAAAATTGCATGGGTCCGGATGGCAGAATTCAGTACTGTATCTACAAAGCCTTCTGTTTAATCATCTTCCCTTTATTCATTTCCTTAGATTTCTTGTACACGTGATCTCAAGAAGGTACTGAACGCGCTTTCATGTCTGGACATTTTTAGCATGGTGCAAAGATGCATAATCATAATTCATATTCTCCTTTGTTTCATCACAATTTAAGCAAGCCTATAGTAATAGACACAATATTTCTGAGACTGGGAATACATTCCATGAGATCCATAGATGTCCCTAGATACCAAGAACATGCAAATGGACCTTGTAGAAGTGGATCAATCTTCCATTTACTTAGGTACAATGGGGGAAATAAGTATTGAACACATCAGCATTTTGTCCCGTAAATATATTTCCAATGTGGCCATTCAAGTGAAATTTTCACCAGACTTTGGTATTAAGTCAGGGAATCCAGACATAAAATCTAAACATTAAAGTCCATACATAAATAAAGTTATGTGTAATAAAGTGGAATGTGGAATGACTGCAAGTTTCCTTTGCTGTATGCTTTGGATTGTTGTCATGGTGGAAGGTCCACCCACGTGTCATCCTCAGCATCCTGGTGGATGGCAGCAGGTTCATCTCAAGAATCTCTCTGTACATGGCTCCATTCATTGTTCCTTCAATGATATGAAGTCTGCCAGTACCAGGAGAGGAGAAGCAGCCCCACACCATGATACTTCCACCTCCAAACTTCACTGTTGATAGTGTTATTCGGGTAATGTGCACTGCCATTTCTCCTCCAAACATGGTGTGTTGTGTGACAGCCAGAAAGTAACATTTTGGTCTCATCTGACCAGAGTACATGCTCCCAGTAATTCACTGGCTTGTCCAAATGTTGTTAGGCAAACTTTAAACAAGCTTCAACATGTCTTTTTTTCCAGTAGTGGAGTCTTGCGGGCTGAGCGCGCACAGAGGCCATGGCGGTGGAGTGCATTGCCTATGGTCCTTTCTGTCTGCTGCCTCCAAGTCTTTCTGGAGCTCTTTCCTAGTGGTCCATGGCTCTCTGGCTACTCTTCTAAGTATCCTTCTGACTCCCTGATCAGAAATGTTGCGAGGAGCCCCTGTGCATGGCCGGTTGATGATGGAGTGATGTCGCTTCCACTTATGGATAATGCCCCCAATGGTGCTTACTGGAAGATTCTGAAGTTGTGAAATACGTCTTTAGCCAATTCTATTTTCATGATTTGCAACAATCTGTTTGTGAAGGTCTTGAGAACTCTTTGCTTTTACCCATCATTTTATGTTTCTTGTGTGGCACCTTGGTAACAAAAAAAAAACATTTTATAGCCCATAAATATATTCTAACCCAGTTGACATTATTAGCACAGATAGGAGGTAGAGTTGCCTCCTAATTAGTTTTGGTTTTCAGCTAGTTCCTTGCCTTTCCTTGCTGTGGTGTACTGCTTTTTCTTAGTGTGTCCAATACTTTTTTCCTGTTTCATTCCACTTTATTACACATAACTTTATTTACATATGGACTTTAATGTTTAGATTTCTTGTCTGGATTTCTTGAGTTAATACAAACGGCTGGTGCAAATTTCGCTTGAATACGCTCATTGGAAATACATTTACTGAACAAAATGTTGATGTGTTCGATACTTATTTCCCCCATTGTATGTATTTTAGGCGGATTTTCAGAAAATAGGGCTTGGGCCTAAGAGGTTAAACCTTCATCACTTCCATCATTTCATGTGTTTAAGCAGAAACTGCAACAGTCCCTAGCTGATTCCCATTATCCTCTCTATATATTACACACCTGCAACTGTCACCCAGCCTCTGTAATTTAACTGCTCTGCTTCATGTATGTATCATGTATCAGGTATGTCATTTAATTTGGTTGTTTGTTTGATGTATGTCCCCGTACCTCTGTGATGTTTGTACCATCTGTCTCTCTTCTATTTAATTTAATAGATAATTGTGTCTCCTTTCCCTGTTACCCTTTCGAGCAGAGCTTTTTTCCTCTTGCCAGGCCGTCACTGAAAATAAGAAATGTTCCTGCCTGGTAAAAGAAAAATTTAATAACATGCCGCAACTTTTATTACACACCAAAGCAGATATGCTGCACTGTATAACAGTGGCGGAAAACGGTTACAAAGCTGATCAATTAAACTATTATAGTTTGACACGATTCTGAACTGGATCATTCAATTGAAGAAGATCTGGTGAACATTTACAGATGTCATTAACGCTTATCAAAATACAATACAAACTAGCCTGTCCCTCACATTAGGCCAGTAGCATGGTTGGGGTCCAGCTGGACTCTCTAGCAAGGGTGGCGGAGAGGAGGAGCCTTGCTAAGCTCCAGGCCATCAGGGAAAACCCCTCCCACCCACTATACACAGACTTGGCTGACAGGAGGAGCATGTTCAGTGCTAGGCTAACACTCCCTAAATGTAGCACTGAACGGCACAGGAAGTCCTTCGTTCCGACAGCCATCAGACTTTACAATGCATCACTGTGCCTCACTGCATCACTGAGCACAGAGTGACAGTTACCATCTTCCTGGGCCCTCATTCATCAACGTGACGTAGAAAATGTTCTATTTCCACACGTAAGCACAGAGTTTAGAATGAGTGCACGCACAAAATAAACGGGATTTACCACACGTGCGTACGCAGGTTATACGCACACCTGTCATGATAAATATCACCTTGGCCCTGTGCCGAGGCTCGTGCACACTTTCACGTATTTGCATACCAAAACCGCCCCGATTAACCATATACGGTAATGGACACCCCCATGAAATGTGGAAGAATGGACTAAACCGAGGGAAGCGTGTTATGAGACAGGCTGACAGACGTGTACACGTACGGTGATGTCGGATATGATATCTATTAACCATTGCTGCCTGGGCAGCGCAAACACTAATAAAGACCGTGCTGGAATATGACTGCCTTTTTCCGTTTTGTTTGATTAATACCCAGGGATTAAAGTTCTCCTCAATTTTATTCCAAATCGCGACGGATTTTCCGTCAATCTTCTACCTGCTGCATATGATTTCTAGAGGCATACAATCTATTTTGATGTCAGTATTGGGTAGCCTATATAAACAATAATACGACTAGAGCATATACAAGAACAATGAATCTCACTGCCATGTATGATGTAGCAGATACGCCATGTGTAGCCTGCCTATATGTGATCAATACAAACTTGAACTTGAATTCCATCATGTCTGTGTGCGGCCTGTGCGGGTCACTGCGGGAACTCACAAGGCTGTTGTCACAATGTAAATAAGAACGTGCACTGAAAAGTTACAGTATGTAGTTGGTTGATTATTTGTATGACAGTCAGTAAACCCTTGCAAAAAGTATCCGTTTTATTTAATGAATTGAAAACATGCAGCATGCCTTTCCTCCCGGCATGCAGCAACAACATGTATCAGGCAAATGCGCATCGCAACATTGACTGAGTGGAATCCCTTTCTATTCACATAACTGCATTTGTGATGGAGCTTTGACAGCTACAGTAACAGTCTATTGCTCGATCCATCTCCAATATCACGATGGACCGTGCCGGTGGCAAAGACCCGAGGGTGGAGAGGACTTGAATGAATTCCATCATCATATTTATATGTTGTGTCTGTCCACTATGTTTGTTATTGCAAGGGTTTTGTAATACACATACACCCTGGTGTCATTACAATGCGTTTTTTATTCTTTCTTATACAGTAAAAAGGGGGAAGAACACTATATCGTGGGTGTTCATATGACTTGTATTCTGCTTACAGCTTCGAAATTCCACTTGTTTCGTTTAACGTAAAGCCTTTTAAATATAATCAAAATGTTCCCGTGTTTCTGCGGTCTGTGCGCAAAATAATAACGAGTTGAGCTACGCGGAGCGCAGTCAGTCAGTACACCCCGTATATTCCGATACCGCTATATAAACCATGCTGCATTCATCCTGAGAGAAAGATCTATTATTCCAAATGCTATTTATAGGGTTTTGACCATAATTACACTACTGTTGCTATTTTACAATGAACTATAATGAATTACGGTTCATACAGAACATGCCAGTGTTGAAACTAATGCACAGAAGCTCATTTCCTTGTTGTAATAATATATTCTACCAACGGGCGCCAGGTACGCATGGTCCGAGATGTGCGTAAATATAAGCACGAAGTCAAGTTCAAGTTGAAATTGATGAATCCCACACTCTGCTTAGAAATGGTCGTACGCACAGCTTAAGCACATTTCTATGCGTAAGTCACGTTGATGAATGAGGGCCCTGGACTTTTACTTTTGAAACAACACTGTGCAATATTACACTTACTGTAGACTTCTCTATATTTTTACTGTATATTTCTTACTGTATATTTTATTCTATTCTTATTCTTAGCAATTTGTTTTGTTATTCTTATTCGTGACTTTGTTCTCTCTAAATGTTTAATGTGAGCGATTTGTAGTGTCAAATTTCCCTCGGGATAATTTAAGTATTTCTATTCTATTCTATTCTATTATGGCAGGTTGCCACATATTGCGCTGCCAGAATTGCACGTTGTGTGTCCTCTGCCCAGCGGTATTGGACTTTGTATTTGTCTGGGAAGGTATTGTCACACGTTAAATGGGACAATGTGGCGCTTTATTGTAAAAATTACATCTTTTCAATTCTACTGAAAGAGTAGGAGAAAGTGAAATATAGTGCCAACCTTTCATAGCTCAGACCTTCCTGCTTGTTGTTGGTCGGCTCTGCTTGCCGACCTTGCACTGATAACATAATAGGGCTTTAATTCTATCCATATATTGTATTAAAAGAAATGCACACCCGAGCCGCTAGAGGTCGGCAAAGTGGCGCGTCGTGAATCGTCCTCATGAGGGCCCACATGTGGGCCCTTGGATGTTAAGAGGTTTTAATGTTGTGTTTTTTTTTCAAATGTAGCCAAGAGTAAAGACCTTAACCCTATCAAAACAGCAGTCAAAGTGTATATTTTCATTATAAGATTTACCGAAAATAAGAATTTATCGGAAAAATGCAAATTATATCTCTTTTATCGTAAAACCACGGGTAAATTACTAAATCCAGATTTAATACTGCCATTGGAAAGAGGAGCCTTTTCCCTATCCATAGATGTATGATTTGGCCATAATAAGGTCACGGTCAAGTTCAAGGTCAAATATGAATTCATAATTAAAATGGATTATAATTTATTACTATATCTACAAATCCTTCTGTTTAATCATCTTCCCTTTATTCATTCGCTTAGATTTTTTTGTACACTTGATCTCAAGAAGGTGCTGAATGAGCTCAGTGAGCGAAATCTCTAGCGCCGCAATTGTAACATGGTGTTATTCATCGGCACAGATGCAAAATAAAATCATAATTTATATTCTCCTTTTATTTTATTACAATTTACTCAAGCCTAGTAACAGACACAATAGTTCTGACACTGGGAATACATACCCCAGGTCCCTAGATCAGTGGTTCTCAACCTGTGGTACGTGTACCACTAGTGGTACTTGGGCCCCCTGCTGGTGGTACTCAGAGGGATCCCTAGAATCTCAATGTTTTTCAAAAATTTAATAAAACCAACTTTAAAATCAAAATACTAATACTACAACGAATGAAAATAAGCTTGAGATAATTGAAATTGGGGTTTAAAATAAGTTGTAAATTTATTTGGTTGTTTTTAGATTTAGAAACTAAATAAATGTTTGTTTCTGAGTCTGACGCATGCACGATTAACGATAGGTTATGTAGATAACCTAGTTATATTAGTATAGGCTAAGCGTCCCGCTCTGAGCCTTACGAGATACTCATATCTCCTGTGATACCTAATGTATCTCCCACGAACAAAAACACATGCACCCCACCTGTATGGGGCCCCGCCCCTTATGGTGGCCACCGCCCATATAACCATGACCCTGGTCATGAAACACCCTTCCTCGCCAAAACCCGTCCCAGGAAAAGATCCCTCAAGAGGGAACTCAGGGCGCGCAGAGCGGGACGCTTAGCCTATACTAATATAACTAGGTTATCTACATAACCTATCGTTATATATCGTATAGCATCGCGTCCCGCTCTGAGCCTTACGAGATAATGGGGAAGAGCGGGCGCGAGACCCGACAGATGTACCCCCTGAGGACCCGTAAGCCCACATCAAGGGGTGCGGGGAGCCCTGTCACCCCATCCTTCCTAACGAAGGGGGGGCGCAGTCAACTCCACCTGAATGCGAACAAGAGGGAGCCAGAACCCCTTGAACACACCGTACAGGCGGAACCACGTGTGACTCAACACACTGCGGCCCATACCCATACACTCCTGCTACCCGACCAAAGGACGGGAAGCAGGAAAGGCCACAGACCCCAGAACCGCCTGGGAGACAGAACCCCCGGTCATGTCCATGAGGAAAAACCTTACAAAGGAGCCCGGGGAGGACCATGAAGCTGCAGCACAGATGGCCTCCACCGAGGCCCCACCCAGGAGAGCGGCAGAGGCAGCCACCCCACGAGTGGAGTGCGCCCTGACGCCCCCAGGGGGTAACACCCTCGCACAACCAATGGGACAGGCGCTGCTCCGACAGTGCCTTACCAGCACGAGCCCCACCGTAACAGACAAAAAGCTGGTCGGTAACCCTGAAATCCTGAGTACGGCTGAGGTAAATCCCCAAGCACGGACTGGACATGACAGGTGAAGGCCCGCATCTAACTCACCAGTGTGAGGAGGAGGACGAAACGCCTGAACCACAATATCCCGGGAGCGGAAGGAACTCCGGATATTCTCAGGCACGAAAGCAGGATTAGGTCGCAGAGTGACATCCGAAAAGACAGGCACTCTGGATGTACCGAGAGAGCACAGAGCTCACCTACGCGTTTAGCGGAAGTGACAGCCAGAAGGAACGCGGTCCTGAAGGACAGCTGTCCCAACGGCGCCCGCTCGAGCGGCTCAAACGGGGCCAAGGACAACCGACCGAGGACCAATTGAAGATCCCAAGTCGGAGCCAAGGAGCATTGCACCGGCTTAACGCGTCGAGCGCCAAGCAGGAAACGCTTCACAAGAGGGTGGCTGAACAAGACATCCCCTCAAACCCCTCATGATAGGAGGATATAGCTGCTGCATATACCCTCACCGTCGAAGCCGACAGTCTATCAAGGAGAGACTGGAGGTAACTAAGGACAGCAACCAGGGGGCAGGAGACCGAGTCCTGGCCCCCCGCCTTACACCACACTTGGAACATACGTCATCTGCCCGCGTAAGCGCGACAGTGGAGGGAGCATGCGCATTCCAGATGGTAAAACCATCAGGATCAAGAACCTGCGCCCCTCAACGTACCCGTCCCAACAACTGACCTAACAGATGTATGGGGAAGAATCCCTGGCGGCACGGCATCGGTCCCAGACCTGCCTGGCCATGTCCAGACGCAATCCTCACCCGTCAGGATGAGGGCCGCCCCGCGACAGTACACCTGCACCCACATTCTCCCTGCCGGGGATGTGGGGAGCCCTTAGGCCGCGCAGATGGAGGACGCCCATAGCCAGCCGCCCGCCGCCTGGTGCAGACAGGGGGAGCGTACTCCTCCATGTCTGTCGATACACGACACTGACGTCGTATCGTCCGTCCTGATCAACACCATTTGTGGACCAGAAGGACCGCTTTCAACACCAACACATTGAACGCAGCGCAGACCGGGCAGCATGGTTTGCCAGCTGCCCCCTACTGCGTTGGCCCGACGCATCACCAGCGAGGGAGGCGTCGGTGAAAACGCGACGTGAGACAGCGCCGTAACCGTCCTAGGACGGAACCTCCCGAGCATGTTGACAACACGCTCCGAGATGGATGCCCATAGCCCTCCAACCGTTGACTGGGAAGAGGAATACTCTACATCCAGTCTACAGCAACCCCAGGCTGGTAGAGACCTGCCTGGTACGAGACCTGACGATCCACCTTGACCGCGAAGGACCAGAACGTCATCAGGGCAGAACACTCCGTAACCCCGGATGACGCAGAGGCCCCAGTGCGGCCTCCACGCACTTGGTGAAGATGCGGGGAGCCAGAGAAAACCGAACGGCAGCCTCTGGTACTCATACGCTAACCCTGCAAAGGAAGCGTAGGTAAGCCCTAGGATGGAAGATCGGGGATGCGCATACGCATCCTACAGGTCTATGGAGGAGAACCAGACCCCCACCTGACAGTGTTCAACAGGTAGGAGACGATCCAAAAAATGCTGAACCTTCCCATGGGACAGGTCCAGCCTGGGTCTTACACCCCTCCCCCCCGACTTCTCGGGCAGAGAACACCGGGAGGAGAACGCCACAACGATGGCATGCTTCGTCCACAGAGATTGGATCTCGTCGACCAGAGCTGTCCCCGCTGGAGACCCCGACAACAGGGTCTGTACCAAACCTGAAAACGGGTGGGGTTGTGTAAACACAAGTCCCCGCCTCACCATTCTCTCCATCTACCTCGACATATGGTACTGCCGTAGCCATATGTGACGACACTCCCAACGCACCCGCCGTCACGTGGCGCAGGTCCGCCAGGAACTGTAGATAGTTGGCCCGGTCCCCCCCGCTGTGCGAAGACAACCCTGGAATCGTGCGAGGAGCGCGTTCCGTGTCGGAACACCTGACCCTGACACCACCCACGAGGCAATCGCACCCAAGGGGGAACCCCGACAGAAAAGGGCCTGTCTGATACGGGGGGCTTCCGATCAAAAAAGCCCCCCCACTGAACACCCCTCCAGAACATGCTGAAGGAGTTGTTCTGCAGCCGGACATGCAAGGTGTAAGGCCCCCATGGGTTCCTACACACCGTAGCCCTGCAGTGATATCACTACCACCCCAAACCATGTGAGCTGCGACCACTTGCCAATATTCCAGGAGTGGGAGCACCAACATGATACCTGGCCTGGCGAAGGCGAGGCCGGGGAAGCCCGCACTGTGTGCCTCAAAAGGTTTCGAGCCCCCCTGCTGACAACACTTAAGTTGACAGACGTAACACCAGGCTCAACCAACACAGTTCAAGGTGTGGGAGCCGCTTGACAGCACAACATTCTCACGGACAGACCCAGGCTCAGCCATCAACTGGGTGTCAGCCCCTGTCTCCATGAGAAGCGAAGAATGGGGCCGCATACGCTTCAATGAAGGTTCGCGGCCCGCAGCCAAAGGAGAACGCTCAGAGCCCCGCTTCTGGGGATACCAGAGAGAGGATTGAACGGGGAGCGGGCTGCTCGCGGCAAAATGACGACGGAGTGGTTTACCAACACCGAAATCACCCAAAATGGCCGATCCCTCGGCCGCCAAGACTGTCGGCCTCGCGATACCCTGTCGATTCTCCAACCAGGGCACCACTGGCGGGGGAAACATGGCCGCCTGTCGAGGGCCCCGTCATCGCCGCTGACGAGGCCGTGCTCTCTCTTCTTCTGGCTGCGCGGTGTGAGGCGGTGTAGGGCCTAGGACAATACCGCCCGCGCTCCAGCAGAAGACCAAAATCCCCTGCGGAGAGGGGAACCCTGAGCGGTTATAGCTTGCGGCTGGGTCAAAGCTAATAACGTCAACAACCTTGCGCGATGTGTCGACGTCGGCCGGCCCTCAAGGCCCCTCCACCAGACACCACTTCTTTAATAGAAAAAACACCAATTCGAACACAGTTCTAATCGTTGCCAATTCCATACCGTGGCGGTACAAGCCTTAACAGCCCACCAGCCACTCGCCAGGCCGACCCATGGTGTCGGCCGGGCGGGGCATTGTTTCAATATATCAAAAACAAAGGACTGACGTTAACATGGAGCACCAGTGGTGATTGCAAACAGCACCCTCCACTGTGGTGTGGACCATGAAAAGGTTAAATGAATAAAAGAGCTAAACCACAAAAACTGTAGAATGAGCAAACCCATACACACAAAGTTTAAGGGGAGACGGACCAGACCCGTCTTCATTCAAAATATTCACAACAGAACACCAGCCCTAGTTTAGCCCATTTACCAAAAAAGGTAAACAAAGCCCCCCCCCCCGCACTACTCCCCCAGTATACCGATTGACCGTCAGTATGAATGGTTTGAGAGGAGAGAAAGCTGTAGCAAGACAGACCTTCTCATAGCAGAGTGACAAAATGAAACAATAGCCCCCTACACAGGGCCGCCCCAGGAGATGGGGGGCCTCGCGTCTAAAAACGCACAGGGCCTCACATTTCTCCCAAGCGGCCCTGCCCTTATACTACTGCAGCCCAACGCCAGGCAATGTGGAACCCAAGACAACAATTGCCTGTGCACAGACACGCAACATGTTTACCATGTCGGCTGGACCCATAGCCCCACTACCCGACGCCAACCCAGATGGGAACACCGTTCAACAAACCCCGCCGGAACACAAGGTAATACCTGGCTAGAACCTAGCCACGACCTACCCCGTTGTCAACCCATTTACCCGAAAAAGGTAAATAGAACTCAAAACCCCACAACAGCTACCGACTGACCTTCATTGATGAACCGGGCAAGAGGCGGGAGAGTGACAACATCTCACGGCGGAGACATTAAAACAGCATAGCAATTAGCAGTAGTGATAGCATGCGGCAGTAGCGATAGCATGTTAGCATAGCTTTAGATGTTTTAGCAGCACGCCCAAGACAGCTTGGAAACCGTTCCCTGCAGAGAACGTTCACCAAACCATCTTGCCCCTGGCGCCAACACACAACAAGGTTGTGTTAACAACACAAACCAGCATTACTAACACTAATACCCATGCCTGAAGACACAGGGCCTACCTGAGTACAAGCTGGCCCGACAGCCAGCCTTGTACAGCTGAACCTCGATGTGCAGTCATCAAACGAGGAACATCACAGGCCCGTCGTGTCGCCGAAAACATGCGTCGAAGATGCCAGGGGCCAGCAACCTCCGGTAAGCTTCCAACATTATTAATCTCCCTTAATCTTTTCATTCCGCTAGCTCGTATGGTGCACGCATCCAACACGCTGGGACGAAAATAGAGGAAGGGTGTTTCATGACCAGGGTCATGGTTATATGGGCGGTGGCCACCATAAGGGGCGGGGCCCCATACAGGTGGGGTGCATGTGTTTTTGTTCGTGGGAGATACATTAGGTATCACAGGAGATATGAGTATCTCGTAAGGCTCAGAGCGGGACGCGATGCTATACGATATATAACTAACGTTACAAGCAAGCTAGTGATGACTAGCCGAGGGATGTGGCAAAAGTTGCTCAAACGGGAGATATTCGAAAGAGAATAGTGGGGGTGAATATTTTTTTAACCAGAAGATTTCTTCACAAGAAAACGTGATGCACTGAATAAGCGCAAGTCCACGATTCAATCCTGCAGCCAAATCACAGGAAGCCTTGTATCATGCCAGGTAAGTAGCCACACACTATACCGAGTGACTGAACACGCGTTTCTCAAAGCCTTCCGTCTCTTCAAAAATGGACTACAAGTGTTTTATTGATTGGCGGCCGGGTAGCGCAGCGGACTAAGCGTCTGCCTAGACAGAGACAGGCAGAGACAGTGGGATCTAATCCAGCTGCCGTGGTACCTCCGGCTTGGTCGGTCATCCATACTGACACAATTCGCAGTGTCAGCGGGTGGGAGGCTGGTGGGGTGGGTCCTGGTCGTTGTAAACAGTGACTCCTACAGGTTGCTCAGCAAGGAAGGGATCTGGGTGAGGTAGTGTGATCCTCCCACGCATTACACTCAACCAATGAGAGTCCTCGCTGTCAGGTGAAAAGAAGTGGCTGGCTGACTCTGCATGTATCGGAGGAGACATGTGATAGTCTTCAACCCTCCCTAGACCGGCAAGTGGGGGGAAAATGCGCGCAATGACCAGGAAGGGAGGGAAGGGAATTGGCATAACGACAAAAAATTGGGATGGGAGAAAAATACAGAAAAAGGGGGGAAAAAAAGTAGATTAAAAAAAAATAATTTGTTGATTTACATCCACATTACTATTCATTCATCATTATGCTGTTACTGCTGTCGGATTAGAATTTATTTGATTGGAAGAAGATCCCTCGGGAAAGAGTCAGGATTTGATGCAGGATATCGGCGATATTATGCTAATAACATTTTTATTTTAACTAATTACCCGCAAACAATACAAATATTTTAGTTTGATTGCGACCGTGGTTGACCGCAGGCACTCGCCCACTATGGATCAGCCCGTGCAAAACTAGTGTGTGTGTGTGTGTGTGTGTGTGTGTGTGTGTGTGTGTGTGTGTGTGTGTGTGTGTGTGTGTGTGTGTGTGTGTGTGTGTGTGTGTGTGTGTGTGTGTGTGTGTGTGTGTGTGTGTGTGTGTGTGTGTGTGTGTGTGTGTGTGTGTGTGTGTATGTGAGAGAGAGACAGAGTGAGGGGGAGAGAGAGGAGGAAGAGAGAGGGAGAGAGAAAGGGAAGGAGATAGAGGGATAGAGAAAGAGAGAAGGAGAGAGAGAGGGAGAGAGAGATGGAGAGGGAGAGACACAGTGGGGGAGAGAGAGAGAATCTGACAGACAGACAGAGACACTTATTTATTTGTTTGAACTGTATTATCCCTCGCCTGTTACACTTTGTGCATGTGTGTGAGAGAGAGAGAGAGAGAGAGAGAGAGAGAGAGAGAGAGAGAGAGAGAGAGAGAGAGAGAGAGAGAGAGAGAGAGAGAGGGAGTGTATGAGAGGGAGAGAGTGTGTGTGAGAGGGAGAGGGAGAGAGTGTGTGTGAGAGAGAGGGAGAGAGTGTGTGAGAGGGAGAGAGTGTGTGAGAGAGAGATGGAGAGTGTTCATTCAGAGAGAGTGTTTGAATTAAGTACATTTGTACAGTTGTTCTTAATTTTCTCACTTGCTATGTGAGAATGTTAGTTATTATGTTCTTAATGCCCCTTGCATTGTATGATAATTGTGTGGAAGAGTTTGCTAGTTCTAGTACCCCTTTCGTACATTGTGGCTGTGTCTGACAAAAGTTAACAATAAATAATGGTATTAGGAATACATTTGCCGCATGAACTGTGCATAGATGAATAGAGTTAGACTGTATTTTAACGTCGGTCATATGGTGGTACTTGGAGAGCCAGCTACGCTCTCAAGTGGTACTTGGTGTAAACATGTTGAGAACCACTGCCCTAGATGTTCCTAGATACCAGGAACATGAAAATTTACTTTGTAGAAGTGGAGCAATATTCCATTTACTTAGGCATGTACCTTTAGTCAAGTCAAGTCAAGTCAAGAGTTTTATTTGTCACGGCATACGAGTATACAATGAAATGCGGGCGGTCTTGCCCGCAACGATGTGCAATACAGTGGGTACAACATATAATAGAATCCAATACAAATAACAGGTAACAGGTAACAGGTAACATGGTGTGACATCTCGGTATCTGTACATAGTTATTTACAGAGCATATAGGACATGCTAGGTAGCTTTGGTAGTGCAATACACTGTTACTGTTGCTAATACTAATTTAAAGTGGCCTTTCCTTTTGGCAATAAGTGTGTGTGTGTGCGGCATGAGTGTGTGCCCGCTCATGTTAAAGTGTTAAAGTGGCTGCTAGTGTGTGAGTGTGCACAGCATGCGTGTCGTGTGTGTGCTTATGTGTGGATAGTTCAGTGTTCTGTGGTACTCAATGTTCATTGTTCAGGACTCTGATGGCCTGGGGGAAGAAGCTAAGCCTAAGCCTCTCTGTCCTAGTAGCTGGGGTTCGCAGGCGTCTGCCTGACCTCAGCAGCTGAAACAGGCTGTTATTGGGGTGGTGGGGGTCTTTCATTATTCTGCAGGCTCTGGATTTGCACCTCTTGTTGTATAGAACCTGCAGGGGAGGTAGTGCAATACCCGTGGTACGCTCGGCTGAGCGCACCACTCTCTGTAGGGCCTTCTTGTCCTGTGCCATACCAGGCAGTGATGTTTCCGGTCAAGATGCTCTCTACAGCTCCTGAGTAGAAGGACTGGAGTATCTTCCCCGATACTCTGAACTTCCTTAACTGTCTCAGGTGGTAGAGGCGCTGTTTCGCCTTCTTTACTACTGTGTCTATGTGTGTTGACCATGTCAGATCCTCTGAGATGTGGACCCCCAGGTACTTAAAGCTGCTCACCCTGTCCACGGTAGCCCCGTTAATCATCAGTGGTGTGTGCGTCTCCTGCTGTCCTCTCCTATAATCCACGATCAGCTCCTTGGTTTTACCAATGTTCAGGAGCAGGCTGTTGTCCTGGCACCAGTGTTCCAGTACCTCAACCTCCTCCCGGTAGGCCTTCTCGTCGTTGTCCGAGATCAGCCCCACCACCACCGTGTCGTCTGCGAACTTCACTATGGAGTTGGAGCTGAACTTGGCCACACAATCGTGTGTGTAGAGTGAGTACAGCAGGGGGCTCAGAACACAGCCCTGGGGGGACCCGATGCTCAGGGTGATGGTGTTGGAGGTCTGACCCCCCACCCTGACCGCCTGGGGTCTTTCGCTCAGAAAGTCCAGTACCCAGGCGCTCAGGGCGGAGCTCAGACCTAGCTCGATCAGCTTGTCCACCAGTCTGGTAGGGGACTATGGTGTTGAACGCTGAGCTGTAGTCAATGAACAACAGTCTCACATAGCCCCCCTTCTGACGGTCAAGGTGAGAGAGGGTGCTGTGCAGTACCTGGGAGACCGCGTCGTCAGTGGACCTGTTTGTCCTGTATGCAAATTGCATAGGGTCCATATCACTGGGGAGGGAGGCACAAATGTGGTCCTTGACCAGCCTCTCGAAACATTTCATGACCACAGAGGTGAGTGCCACCGGTCTGTAGTCATTTGGACATGTTGGGGAGGGTTTCTTCGGTACAGGGATGATGGTAGACATCTTGAAGCAGGCAGGGACCACTGACTCCGCCAGGGATTGATTAAATATGGCGGTGAACACCGGGGCCAGCTGGTTGGCACAGGACTTAAGTATGCGTCCTGTTATACCATCTGGGCCAGCAGCCTTCCTGGTGTTTACCTGCATAAATGCTCTTCTCATTTATTTATCAGGCTGCTAAACGAACAATAAACACTATGCAACAACCATCAAATGCACACAGCACACACACCCACACGCACACACTCACTCAAACAAACAACACACTGCAGCACCCACTCTCCACACTTTAGATCACACAAACACACTTTACACTTTATATTTATTGATAAAGGATTTGCACTACAACTCGTACACCTACTGTGAATTGTACCTAAATTGCACCTCGTCCCATTTCTGCCTTGCACTATATAGTATTGTATATTAGTACACTGCACAGTATTGTATATTGTATGGTAACTACGTCTATTCTGCATCGAACATTGTACATATGTCTAAACTGAACACTGTGACCTCATTTTCTTTTTTACTTCTAATTTTACTATGTTATTTTATTTCATACTTATCTTGTCTTGCACAGTCTCTGGAGCGTAACAGTAAGAAGCATTTTGTATAAAAGTATTCTGTACTTCTGTATGACAAATATTAAAGAAACTTGAAACACACTGTGTTCCGACAACGAGAGAGCGTCCCCGCCCCCGCGGTTGCCCCCCCCCCCCCCTCCACAACAGCCGGCGCGCCAGTGACGTCACTAGCCGGAGAGCCAGCAGCGCCACTGTCTACACCAAACCGAGCGTAGAAGGTGCTGAGCTTGTCCGCGAGGGAGGCGTCGTCGCTCCCCATTGAGGGGGCGCTGACTTTGTAGCCAGTTATTGTCTTCAGTCCCTGCCATAATCCTCTTGTGTCGTTTTGTGCCATTTGTGTCTCCAGTTTGTCAGCATATGTCCTCTTAGCAAGTTTAACAGCCTTGCGTAGAGTATAGACTGAAGCCTTATACTCCTCCATGTTTCCTGACTCTCTACCCAGGTTGTAAGCGGTGGTGCGAGAGTTCAGAGCTGCTCTAATAGTACTGTCCACCCACGGTTTCTGGTTTGGGAAAACCTGCACCTTTTTCGTGAGGACGATACTATCAGCTATTGTTGTTATGTAGCTCACCACTGTGTCTGCGAGCTCGCTGACGTCACTGGCGCTGCCTTGGAACATATCCCAATCCGTGTCTGCTAACACGTCCTGGAGCGTGGCCTCTGATTCGTCGGTCCACTTCTTTGTCTCACGTGACACGACGGCGTCACGTGATCTTTGTTGGTATGCGGGGAATAACAAGATGGAGTCGTGGTCACTCGAGCTTGAGGACCCCATTAATGGCGGAGCGGCTACTGCCTTGTAGCCGGCTCTGAACGGGGAATAACAGTGGTCTAGCGTGTTCTTCCCTCTCGTGGAGCAGGCGATGTGCTGAAAAAAGGACGGCATCACTTTCTTCAGGTTCGCCTGGTTGAAATCGCCAGGCACTATCATCGCCGCGTCCGGATGTTTGATCTGGTGTCTGTTGAGGTGATCATGTAGTTCTCCCAGCGCTTTGCCAATATTCGCCTGTGGGGGAATATATACGGCGGTCATGATGACCGCGGTGAACTCCCGGGGGAGGTGGAACGGACGGCACAGGATAGAAAGATGTTCCATGTCCGGGGAACACGAGCTCGAGAGAACATGCACCCCTTCGGGATTAACCCAGGAATTGTTCGTGAGGATGCAGACCCCGCCGCCGATGCTCTTTCCTGAGGCTGCCGTTCGATCTGCACGTAATACGTTGAAGGCGTCCGAGGGAGAGACGCTTTTGTCCGGAGTCGCCGACGTGAGCCATGTTTCCGTGAAACACATGATGTTGATGTCTCTCATCTCCCGTTGGAAGCGGACCCTCGCCCTTAGGTCATCCATCCTACCCTCCAACGAACGGGCATTTGCCAGAAAGATGGATGGAATTGCTGGACGGTAAGCAGCTCTTTTTAATCGCAGCCTAATACCTCCACGTCTCCCTCTGTGCCTCTTCCTGCCGTATCCTTTGTTCTTTTCCTTGCCGCCGTTCTCCCGTCTGATTTCTGCTGGCCATTCTAGGCCTAAAGTGTCTCCAAACTCCTCTTTGAGCCCGGGGTTTAGGTCCATAAGTGTCTGGCGGTCGTATGACGTACCCGCCCGCCAGTGTTGCTTTAATAAAAAAAGTAGAAAAAACAAACATAATAGCTAAAAGTGTGTACATCGTTGCGGAGCTAAACCAGAGGCGTCTGACCGGGGTCGCGTCCTCTCATGGAGGCAAAATTTCTGAAAATAGGGCTACAGCTTAACAGGTTAAGAGGATATACTGCATTTATTAATTTATATATTTATATTTACCACACATATATATATACATATCTGTCTGAATAATCGTGCAAATATGCATCTCTGCATATAATCCTTCTATATACCTACTTATATACCTGCATATAAGAATATATATATTTATTCTTATCATATATATATATATATCCACATCTGTCTGTACATACCTGCACATAATACTTTTACATTTGTAGATACTATATCTATATCTGTACATATCCCTTACCTACTCGTACTAGTTACGCTGCTGGCCAGTTTGACTACTACCATACTGTCTTTATACCTGTATAAATGTTGCCATTTCACCCCTATATCTATATCTGTACATATCCTACTCTACTAGTTACGTTGCTGGCCAGTATGACTACTACTATACTGTCTTTATACACTGTACATATTATACTACAACTCTGTACATACATCTGATTCATTGTCACTCTGGTTGGATGCCAAACTGTACTTGTGCTGTGTAATACATTACATTAGATTAGAATCGAATCTCATCTAAATACTATCTAATCTAATACAAGGTCAATAGGAGGTGTGAGATATTGACTCAGAAGATGAGATTGCAGACCTCCACTGCCATACTTTACCACAATGATTCAGTGGTCAGTGTTACATTCTGTATAAAGATGCCTCTGCTATGGTTACCTTCTGCTAAAGGAACATGTGCTGTAGGGGGAGAGGATTACTTGAAACACGACGAGGCCCTCAAAGCATGAAAATGAATTAAATTTTAAAGTCTTTATTTATTTATTTATTTATTTATTTAATTTATTTATTTCGCACCATTTCAGCAAAACAGTAAAAAAATCAAAACATTGATCATGACAGAAAGTGTATATAAAGGTGCAGAGTAGAGGCAAGAGACCCAGATGGGCCTATACGGGGCCTCAACTCATTAAATCATTGGATTAAAAAAACACAAAAACAAAAGTAAAGTGAAATAAGTTCATAAAACAATTTTCATAATATTAAGATAATAAAATTATAATTATAATAACAATAATAATCAAAGTAATAATAATAATAATAATAATAATAATAATAATAATAATAATAATAATAATAATAATAATAATAATAATAATAATAATAATAATAATAATAATAATAATAATAATAATAATAATAATAATAATAATAATAATAATAATAATAATAATAATAATAATAATAATAATAATAATAATAATAATAATAATAATAATAATAATAATAATAATAATAATAATAATAATAATAACAAAAACAACAACATTAAAACCTCTTAGCAAGCGGGGGCCCACCGGCACTTTGGCGACCCCTAGTGGCTCGGGTGTGCATATTTTGTAATACAATATATATATATATCTAATTGAAGGCTTATTTGTTGCCTGTCGATAGCGACAAAATCCGTCCAAATCCGTTCAGCGGTTCTCGAGTTACATGCCGGTATTTGAGGCTTGTCACGTGGCTTCTACACATTGTGTAGACTTTGTAAAACCACACACACATGGAGGATGATCTACTGAGTCGATAAAAAAAAGAAAAAATTTTGTTACAAGGTTTTGTTCCGCCATCAGTGTTATACTGATTTGACCTAATGTTGTGCGGAAGAAATTACGATGAATATTATTTGATTGCCTTTTTGGATATGAATGAATACTGGAGTTTGATGTGAAAAAAATTATTATGGAAAACAATAGGAAATAAATCTAAATTAAACGTGCAGTTAAACAAACAAATACATATCTGGTATACATTGATATCAAAGATTGATAGTATTTTAAGTTGCTTAAAAAGAGGAGCAGATGGTAAGGTGATTAGAAGTAGTGGCAAGCATTATGAATTTATTTTGCAATATAAAAAGTTTATGAAGAGAAAGTAGGAAAAGTACTGGCCAAAATAATATTACAATATGATACATTTCAATATCATTAATATGTAATTTAGAGTCCTGTTTTGAATATATTTTGTTTTAATTTCTGAAAATCATATAATTAGATGTATTAATATTTAATGAAAGCCTATTAATCTGAAACAATGTTGCGGTTTGTGCAAGTATAGAATTTGCATCTTTAATCAGGGAACCAAAGTCAGAATGTGAAAATACTATGTACTGTGTCATCAGCAAAAATAATGGGCAGAGCGGTATCAAACTGTAAAGCAAAATCATTTATAAAAATAAGAAACAAAAGAGGCCCAAGGATTGAACCTTGTGGTACACCACAAGATACCTCAGTTCTATTGGAGTTCATACCCTCAATACACACATATTGCTGCCGGTTGCTGAGATAATCTCTAAGCCAATGGATTACAACATCCTGAAAACGATAATGATTCAGTTTGGAAGAAGATACTATGATCCACTGTATCAAAGGCTTTCGATAAATCTAGAAAAATCTCAATTGCAAATGTATTATCATTTAATGCTTCATATATGTTGTTAGTAAGTTGGAGGAGAGCCATATAGGTTGAGTGATTTTTACTAAATCCATATTGATGCTTATACAGGATGTTATTGTCATTGAGGTGTTTTAACACTCTTGCAGTGTTAAGTGTCATTCGGGACTACACCTGTTTTCAAAGGTGAAATTTCCTCTCTGTGCTTCACCCCTCCCATCGCCATTCCCCCCAAGGACAACCGGGAGCAGACACGAGAGTAGGACCACGCCCGGGGACCAATCCAAGTGCTCGCTGTCCGTAACAGCGTTAGCGATCTGTTCTGCATGTTTTTCCATTGGGTTTATCTCTTTTTCTGGAGGGGAAAACCTTGCGAGCACGGGGGGAGAACATGCAAACTCCACACAAAAAGGCCCAGAAGATACCCCACCTGGGTACCTGGCAACCCGGCAACCTGGTCCCCAAGGACATTCTTGCTGTGAGGCGACAGTGTTAACCACTAAACCACTGCCCAGATAGTGTACCTGCAAGTATTCATAAAATGAAGGAACTAGTCATTTGTACCAAGTAGGACGTCTTAAAGCAGCGAGCAACCTGTTGAATTGTAGATAGTAGCCTACTTATGGGCACACTTTCTCTCTTGGTGACAGATTGAGTTTTGCTGTGAACACAGATTATCTTCAAGGAACGTATGCAACACTTTTATCTTATTAGGAGGCTTTTTGGAGTGAGCCAGCATATTTTTAGAGAACGTCTACAGGATCCTGATTGAGAGTGGGATGTCATGCAAACTGAACATCTTCATATGGGATTCAGCTGAGTGATGAGTACACACTTCCACAGAGAGCCATAAATATCTTAGAAGATGACTCACATCCCTTCTTCCCCCCCATTTTGAAACGCATGCCTTCTGGGAAGTGCTGCAAGGTGCCAAGGGCGACCAAGAATGTCTGAAGAAAGTTGTTTATGCCAAACACAATCAACCACCTAAATGCCAGATGAAGTGCACGCACTGAATTTTCACACGTCACATTTTGCTGCCGTCAGGC
>NC_140183.1:72170628-72220823 GCF_963971535.1 Notolepis coatsorum
CCACTGGACTCGTTGAGCTTTCATAGTCGAGCAGATCTCAGCGGACGTCCGCGGTCTATTTCCTACATTTCTCGCACCAGTTTTATACATTTCCCACAAAAAAAGTTTTACGCACTTGAATAACAGGTAGCGAGATGCAATGAAATAAAAGCACCAGTTTTATTTAAAAATATTGGAAACGGAGATAACATTCTATGTTATCTCCGTTTCCAATATTTAGAAATAAAACTGGCAATTTTACACACTTCATTTAGAAAAGCCATTCAAACATCTCTCTTGGCACGGAGCGAGTGGTCAGAGTAACATTTTCTGTCTTATCCTGTCCTGTCCTCCTCACCTCCCCACTGCTCTGCTCTCCCCCCTCCCTCCCTCGGCTCCTCTCTGCTCCCCCCCCCCCCCTCCCTCACCTCCCCACTGCTCTGCTCTCCCCCCCCTCCCTCCCTCGGCTCCTCTCTGCTCCTCTCCTCTCCCCCTCTCCCTCACCTCCCCACTGCTCTGCTCTCCCCCCCCTCCCTCGGCTCCTCTCTGCTCCTCTCCTCTCCCCCCCTCCCTCACCTCCCCACTGCTCTGCTCTCCCCCCCCTCCCTCGGCTCCTCTCTGCTCCTCTCCTCTCCCCCTCTCCCTCACCTCCCCACTGCTCTGCTCTCCCCCCCCTCCCTCGGCTCCTCTCTGCTCCTCTCCTCTCCCCCCCTCCCTCACCTCCCCACTGCTCTGCTCCCCCCCCTCCCTCGGCTCCTCTCTGCTCCTCTCCCCCCCCCCCTCCCTCGGCTCCTCTCTGCTCCTCTCCTCTCCCCCCCCTCCCCTCACCTCCCCACTGCTCTGCCCCCCCCCCCCCCCTCCCTCGGCTCCTCTCTGCTCCTCTCCCCCCCCCCCTCCCTCGGCTCCTCTCTGCTCCTCTCCTCTCCCCCCCTCCCTCGCTCCTCTCTGCTCCTCTCCCCCCCCTCCCTCACCTCCCCACTGCTCTGCTCCCCCCCCCCCTCCCTCGGCTCCTCTCTGCTCCTCTCCTCTCCCCCCCCTCCCTCGGCTCCTCTCTGCTCCTCTCCTCTCCCCCCTCCCTCGGCTCCTCTCTGCTCCTCTCCTCTCCCCCCTCCCTCACCTCCCCACTGCTCTGCTCCCCCCCCCCCCTCCCTCACCTCCCCACTGCTCTGCTCCCCCCCCCCCTCCCTCACCTCCCCACTGCTCCTCTCCTCTCCCCCCCCTCCCTCGGCTCCTCTCTGCTCCTCTCCTCTCCCCCCTCCCTCGGCTCCTCTCTGCTCCTCTCCTCTCCCCCCCTCCCTCACCTCCCCACTGCTCTGCTCCCCCCCCCCCCCCCCCCCCCCCCCTCCCTCGGCTCCTCTCTGCTCTCTCCTCTCCCATACAGGAACCATGGCTGATCTAGGACAGGAACATGAAAAAGCAGTGCGACGGCGTGCCGCTATTTCCGACGCCCTTTCACTCTCGATCTCGGTAAACTTATCTCCACTTTGAACCACAATATCTGTGGATGAGGCACTTCCGAGTCGTCTCCTGTGGTGGAGTCTAACGGGCCATGCTGAGTGTGTCTCTGTGCTGTGGGACACACTTAGAGGACTCATCAACAGCCCTTATCTATTATTCACACGGTTGCACTGAAATTGCATTAAACGGTGGGAACATGCTTACTTCCAAACAACTGTAACTGTCATAAACAAAGAGTTCATATTCATACACTCCCCGGCACCCAGGTGGGGCGCAGGCAGGCAGGGTGGCGTGTCTTTTGATCTGTCAGATCTCTGCCGGTGTCACGGTGCCAAGTAAGGGAGTCCCTGATGAGACCAGTAAAAGTTAAAGCAGAGACAAACTCCCGCATGGGCACACACACACACACACACACACACACACACACACACACACACACACACACACACACACACACACACACACACACACACACACACACACACACACACACACACACACACACACACACACACACACACACACACACACACACACACACACACACACACACACACACACACACACACACACACACCAGCATGTAGCTGTTGTGTCAGTGACATACAGGGGTATCAGGAATATAATGCAAAACATTGTAAAGTCTAAGCTGTGATTGGTCAGAGCGTACAGTATATTCAGCCATCTGAAGCCTTAATTGGTCAGAGCGTACACAGCCATCTGAAACTGTTAGCTTACACTGTTAGCCATATGGACACAGCGGCTCTGGACATCTGTATGTGTTATTTGTCTGTACACGGCAATTCCTGCTGCATAAGTTAATTTCCTGCACGGCAAGAGGAAACATATTGGCGCACCTGGCTCTCCACAGCACATACACACATAGAGAGACACACACACACACACACACATACACACACACACACACATATTTTTGGCTAAAGTCAGAGGGTCTGGGCAGGATGTTGTGTATTCATGAATTGGTGCTACCCCTCTGGACCAATACTTCTGTCTGCAACTGAATATATTCTGATCAGGCTCCAAGTAGGGGTGGGAGGGGGGGGGGGCTGCAGAGGGCTGAGGGTGAAGTTGGTGGAGTGGGTGGGGGGGGGGGGGGGGGGGGGGGGGGGGCAGGACTCAGAGATACAGGGAATGAATTGCTGTCGAAATGCATTACAGCTACATCTCAGATCACTATGTCTACCGCACTGGCATTTGGCAGAGGGGCTGCTTGCAAACACACCCACACACACACCCACCCACACACACGCGCGCGCAAGAGAGACACACTCATCCACTCTGCATATCTATGAGTGAGAGAGTTGCGGTCCCAGGGCCGCGCCTTAATGATCGTCATCTCTCAGAGCCTCTGCCTCTCTGACATACCTTCACTTTTAACTGAGGGCCGGGCGGCCGGGGGGGTCACCTCAGGACGCGCCGTGGCTCAGAGAGGTATCACCACACTTTAACAGAGAGTGACTAATTGACCACCCACCCCGGAAGATCAAGCCCATATCTAAGGTGGAGGTGTCAGCTGTGACAGGGAGAGCTGCAGCCTGGACCTTGTCTCATATTTTAGGCCTCCTCCTCCTCCTCCTCCTCCTCCTCCTCCTCCTCCTCCTCCTCCTCCTCCTCCTCCTCCTCCACTCCTCTCAGGTTTGTGCTGAATGCAGCCATATTCAATACCTTGGGTATCACACTCCTCTATTCTTCTGGGTTACACCTCTATTGATCTCCTCTAAACATGTCCTGTGATACACCCGCCCCTCGACCTCCCCACCCCACCCCACACCTCAACCCCCTACCGCACCCCTACACCCCCTTCTAGTTCTGAGCAAGCCTGTGCCACACCCCCAGTCTTTTACTGTGACTTAATACAAATCATCCTTCTTCTAACTCTCAGCCATCTCTCTTTTATTCTCTCTCTCTCTTTTATTCTCTCTCTCTCTCTCTCTCTCTCTCTCTCTCTCTCTCTTCATTCTTTCTCCCTCTCATTCTCATTCACTCACATTCTCTCTCTCCAACTCTCATCCCTCACACCTCTCTCTCTCTCTCTCTCTCATTCTCTTCTCCATCCCATTCCCTTACATTCTCTCTCTCCAACTCTCACCCCACATCTCTCTCTCTCTCTCTCTCTCTCTCTCTCTCTCTCTCTCTCTCTCTCTCTCTCTGTGTCTCTCACTCTGCCCTCTTACACAAACACAACTCTAATAAATTGTGGCCCTGGTAATTACATAGAACCCACCGGTAAATTTCACTTCCATTTACATTTAGATTACAGCATATTTCATTCCTATCAATCTGTGAACGCAAGGTTGATGTGCGCATGGCTTTACCCATATGCATCCATACTCCCCCCCCCACACACACACACTCTCATACATAGGCCTGCACACACACACACACTCACACACACACACACACACACACACACACACACACACACACACACACAAACACACGCACACACACACACACACACACACACACACACACACACACATACATACATAAATGTACACACGTACATACAAACACATGCAATAAATCCCAATGTTTTCACTATATCTCACCGCTGCACACATATTCATATTAAGGTGGTAAATCCTCATTTTCCTGCATGCATTTGTACAGTACACACGCGCACACACAAACAAACAAACAAACACACACACACACACACACACACACACACACAAAATGCACAAACACTCACAGCTGATGCTCTTTGAGAGCGAGATGATGGCCTGTATATTGTATTCATAAATAGAATGTCACAATACAATAAAGGAGGAATTATTTACCTTCAACTGTACGATATGATCAGCACGTTCTTTATGTGGAAACATACTCTCTCTTTTTCTCTCTCAATCTATTATCCCTCTTATTCTCTCTCTTCTCCCTCCTATTCTCTCTCTCCTCCCTTTCTTATACTATCTCTTCTCCCTCTCCTATTCTATCTCTCTTTTCTCTCTTATTCTCTCTCTCCCTCCCTCTCCTATTCTCTCTCTCTTATTCTCTCTCCTATTATCTCTCTCTTCTCCCTCTCTCTTTTTCTTGTCATGTGGAAACATGCTCTTATTCTCTCTCTCTTCCTCTTTTATTCTCTCTCTCTTCTCTTCTCTCTCTCTTATTCTCTCTCTTCTCTCTCTCTCTTGTATTGTCTCTCTCCTCTCTTATCCTTTCTTTCTTATTTTCTCTCTTCTCTCTCTCTCTCTTACTGTCTTGTCTCTCTTTACTGGACCCCCCCCCCCCCTCTCTCTCTCACACACACACACACACACAAACACAAAACACACACACACCCCTCTCCCACTTTAGATCATAATACATTTGGCAGCAATCTCATCCGACTCGCATAGAGGAGAGAAATATGAGGCCAAAACCCTACTGTAATATTTCAGTGGTTTATAAGGAGAAATAACAGGGAGAAAAGCCAGAGGGGCAACTGGAGAGAGGAGATACCGCTGAGATCTGTCTCCCTCCCTCTCCTTCTCCCTCCCCTCCCCTCCTCCCTCCCTCCCTCCCTCCCTCCTCAGTATTACTGCATCATTTCCATCTATAATGAGTGCACCAGGGGCAGGGGGAAGAGAGAAAGAGAGAGAACAGGAGAGAACAGGAGTAGAGGAGGAGGAGGAGGTACTTCGGGGAATTACCGTGTTTAAAAGAAAATATACACGGCACAAGTTTTGTTCCCCCATGTGAATCAGTACAAATAACACCCCCCAAAATGATTCCCCGGAGGCAGCAAGCAATCCATGTGTGCCTCGATACCTCGGGGGGACGAACGTGTCCCACGACTTCTGGGTGGTAATGTAGAACATTACCATTTTTAACAAATCCCCAAGCAAGTCTTTAGTGCTGCGTCGTGCAGAGGGCGTATTCAGCGGCCCATATTGTCGATGCTTTACTTGATTGTTCTGGATACAGTCATTACGGCCTCTGCCGCGCTCCTCTCGTCTCACTCCGAGACAGAGGAGATACATTACCTAGCGGTGTTTAAGTGTATGAGACATTAACTAAAGCTCTCACCAGGAGAGACTATGGAGGTAATTTCCGGCGTGAAATTGGTTTCTTTTTCTTGTGTGAGGGGAAAGTCAAGTCAAGTCAGATTTATTTGTATAGCCCAAAATCACATTACATGTCTCAATGGGCTTCACAGGCCCAGGATGGTACAACACCCCCCTGGCTTAAGCCCTTAGGAGAAGATAAGGAAAAACTCAACCACAGAAAAAAATGTAATAGGAAAAATAAGAGGGAAGGAAGCTTAGATGGGCAATTCAATTAGAGATCCCCCCCAGGTATAGGATGGTGTTGAAGTGGCCAACAGTGTCGAAAATAAACCCTATAAGGGGGTAATAATGGTAATAATAATAATAATAATAATAATAATAATAATAATAATAATAATAATAATAATAATAATAATAATAATAATAATAATAATAATAATAATAATAATAATAATAATAATAATAATAATAATAATAATAATAATAATAATAATAATAATAATAATAATAATAATAATAATAATAATAATAATAATAATAATAATAATAATAATAATAATAATAATAATAATAATAATAATAATAATAATAATAATAATAATAATAATAATAATAATAATAATAATAATAATAATCATAATAATCATAATAATAATATAAACAGTAATAGTAATAATAATAATAATAATAATAATAATAATAATAATAATAATAATAATAATAATAATAATAATAATAATAATATTACTAGCAATAGTAATAGCAATGCATTACATTTACATTTAGTCATTTAGCTGATGCTTTTATCCAAAGCGACATACAGGTTCTGTACGACAAGTCAGCAGGAAGGGTACGACTCTTACAACTGAGTAACAATGTTCATCAAACAGTGCTGAAACTTGGGTGCTGCAGTGATCAGTGCCTAGTAGTAAAGACATATTAGTATAGTAGGACGAGTGCATGTTTGTAGTTGACGGCAGGTTTTATCTCTCTCTCTCTCTCTCTCTCTCTCTCTCTCTCTCTCTCTCTCTCTCTCTCTCTCTCTCTCTCTCTTTCTCCCTCTCATTCTCATTCACTCACATTCTCTCTCTCTCTCCAACTCTCATCCCTCACACACCTCTCTCTCTCTCTCTCTCTCTCTCTAAATTCCTGGGAGTGATTTTAGACCATAAACTCTGCTGGAAACCCCATATAGAATATGTGAGCGCTAAGACGGCAAAGAGCATCTCAATTATTAGTAAGGTGAGACATGTACTCAATCCCAACTCATTGCACACTCTGTACTGTGCAATGATCTTGCCTTACCTGCATTACTGCACAGAGGTATGGGGTAACATATACAAAACAACCATAAATACATTGACTATCCTACAAAAAAGAGCAATAAGAGTAATAAACAATGTTTCTACAATCACACATTTTGAAGTTCATTGATATGGTAAACTTTAAAACTCTGCAAGTTATGTACAAAGCAAGAAATAATCAATTACCGGTAAATGTAAGAAGCTAATTTCTGGATAAAGAGGGGGGATACAACCTCAGAGGCCCATTGAACTTCAAAAAACCTGTGATGAAAACCAACCTGAAAATAATGTGTATCTCCTCTTACGGAGCCACCCTGTGGAATGGGCTAGAGGATGAACAAAAATATTGTGAAAACATAAATCAATTCAAATCTAGACTAAAACAAATCTATTTTCGATAGGTACAGAAGGGAAGAAGAGCTTTAATTGCATATTAATAAAAAAAAATACATATGATACACTGTATTGTACGTTATATCATATTACATTATATAATCATATTGTAATTAATTTGTATATTATATTAAACTATATTTACACTATATAGTATATACTATTATATTATGGTACTTTATTACATGGCGTTTTCACATTCGCCGAAATGCTTGCTTGTGATTGGTCAACAGCCCCCCGACAGCGGTCATTATTTTTCAATAATGACCGCTGTTTTTTCAATAATGACCGCAGTGCGCAGCTGTTGGCAATCAAGCCCACATCAGTGCAGCAAATCAGACACACCTGCCGCGCTGCACTGACAGCGGAGTGTCAGCGGAGCCAGAACAGGGGCTGCCCGCGATAATAATAATCACTTTATTTGGGCTGACAGAGCCACAGAACAACTGCGATTTGTCAAATGAATTAGGTATATTGTTAGTAAGTTAGCCATGTAATAAGCGGGATAATGTATAGCCTACTCGGTCATTGTCGCAAAATAATTTACCTTCACTACGTTTAAAACACCTCGGCGCGGCGCCTCGGTATTTTAAACTCTGTGTCGGTCAATTATTTTGCGACAATGACCTCGTAGCCATACATTATCCCTTACATATTATATTGTATATATCATGTACTATATATCTCATATCACATTATATATGTGTTGTATACACTATTATGTACTATACTATTGTATATACTATTATATACTGCAGGTATACTATACTGTAATGTGTACTATATTGTGTACTTAATTAAAATTAAAAAAATTAACGTAAGTCTTCAGGGGTAGGGCCCGACAAGCCTAGTGCTTCTCCCTAGCCCTTTTCGGACAATTGGACAATGCTGCAATAGCAGCTGGTAAAACGTTGGCGATTTATGGAATGACCATTGTTATGTGTCCAAAACCCGAAATAAAAGATTACTGAACTGAACTGAACTCTCATTCTTTCTCCATCCCATTCTCATTCACTTACATTCTCTCTCTCCAACTATCACCCCACATCTCTCTCTCTCTCTCTCTCTCTCTCTCTCCCTCTCTCTAATAAAAAAGTCGGCTGTCCTAACTGTGGTGGGAAGTTCGTTCTACCACTGTGGAGCGAGGACCGAGAATAGGCGGCTACTCTTTGATGACCCTGGGGTGTGTAGTTAGAGACCATTGACCGGAGGTAGGCGGGAGTCGTTCCCTTCGCCACGCGATATGCCAGGTCGAGGACCTTGAAGCGAATTTGTGCGGCAATGGGGAGCCAGTGCAGGTCCCTAAGAAGCAACACATGGCTGACTTTGGTAGGTTGGCGATCAGACAGGCGGCTGCGTTCTGAATGAGTTGAAGGGGCTTGGTGGCGGTGGTCAGTAGACCCAGCGACCAGTGCATTGCAGTAGTCGAGACGAGACATGACTGTTGACTGGACAAGGAGTTGGGTGGCTTTTTTTGTCAGGAAGGGGCGGATCCTTCTGACATTTCTCAGGAGGAACCTGCTGGTTCTGGTTGTTGCAGCGATGTGAGCGGAGAAGTTGAGCCGGTCGTCAAGGACTACACCAAAGGTTCTTGGCGGTCGGGGACGAGGCTACGGCTACATTTTCCACTGTGATGGAAAGGTCAGCGGGGAGGATTTGGGCAGCAGGTGGAGCAGTTCCGTTTAGCTTAGGTTCAGTTTGAGGTGGTTGGTCATCATCCAGGTGGAGATGTCGGACAGACAGGCCGAGATCCGCTCAGAGACATGGATATCTGAGGAGTTGAGTATCATCGACATAGCAATGAAATGAGAAGGCATGGGATGTGATAATGTTACCCAGAGATTTGGTGTATAGGGAGAAGAGGAGGGGTCCAAGGGCCGAGCCCTGGGGGACACCGGTCCGAATGGGGCGGGTGGCCGACAGGGACCCTCTCCATGATACTTGGTAGGAGTGGTCGTCGAGGTAGGATGTCAGCCATGCCAGTACAGAGCCAGCCACTCCCATTCCTGCAAGGGATGCGAGGAGGATCTGATGGTTGACCGTGTCGAAGGCTGCCGACAGGTCCAGGATAATCAGAGGCCCTTTGCTTTTGCTAAGTGGAGAGCCTCAGTGACCGCTATGAGGGCAGTCTCTGTGGAGTGACCAGTCCTGAAGCCTGACTGATTAGGGTTTAGGAGGTCATTATGTAATACAGCATGTTCGAGTGATTTAGAGAGGAAGGAGAGAAGAGAGACAGGACGATAGTTGTCTATGCCAGTGGGGTTCATGGTTGTTTTTTTGATGAGGGGTGTGACTCTGGCTTGTTTTAGGGAGGTGGTACGCTGGTAAAGATATGCCTCTTAAAGTGTGTAAACGGAAGTACAGGAAGTACAGGCTACAGGCTTTCCAGTTTCGACAAAACAATTATACAAACGTGTGAAGTGCATAATATTTCCTTGTTTAAGCCACTGCAACGGCTTTGCCTGAAGAATTTACTACATGACCGGGACGTTCTAGCTTGTTTGCCGACAGGATTCGGGAAAAGTTTGGTGCGTTCGGAGGCAGCTTCCAGGGGAATTACATACACCGGAAATTCTACCCCATACACACTTTCGGCAGTAGTTCTTTACCAGTGAAAGAAATCGGTGGTGGTTTTCAATGTATGTGATGTATAGATTGGGGGGAGATGACCGCATCTAAAAGGTTGAAATGTGCATGGCTTGCCTTAGCAGACGGTGGTGGAACGCTCGGTTCAGAGGCAGGAGCCAGCAGAATGTTTAGCAGCCAGCAGAATGTTTTGAATTCCCCAGTACATCAACATTGATAACAGCAGGCACAGGGCACAGAGAGCAGAGCGGAGAGAGGTTCATCATTAATGAAACAGTAATGAAACGTTTAGAATGTGTGTCTAAAGGTTAAACGCGGTTGTCATGGCAGCGGCAACTGACAACTAGAAGAGGGGTGGGCCGTCGTTGCTATGGCGAGAATATAGAAAAGCAAGTTCCTTCCGGGTGTAAGCCAGACCAAGGCAGACTAAGGGCAGACTACAATCTGACTAGGACTGAGATCACAGAGAAGAGACTCCCTCCTCTCATCACGGAGAGGGGGAGGGGGGAGGAAGGAGGCCACATCATCATTAGCTTCGGCTAACACGAGGAGGGTTCTGGCTAACGACCAGGCCTGACCACTATTGGACTGAATAGCAGAAGGACGATAGACTGAACACACCGAAAGATCATTAGAATAGATCTTACAAGGACAATACGAATTGGTTCCCATCTGATTATGACGTTTCTGTTTATGAAAATAAACAACGCTTCTCCTTGTAAGGTATTACGCTGTGTCGAGTGTCGAATTCTTACGAATGTGGAGAATTACTACGGTTGCGGATTGCACTAACGGGGAGAGATAAGGATTGTACAGCCAGTATATGAGACGTCAGGATCATTAAAATTACACAACGCAGAGGGAGTGGATGGAGAGATGATAACACAAGAAGACGTGATACTGGCCGATTGATCAGAATCTAACACCAGGCTTTATCTCACGGAGGAAATAAAACTGGGAACGAGGTTATGTCATGGTTTTTGCCTTATTTCACCTTTCTGTGAGGGACAGCTGTCTATTTTAGCTTTATTTCACCTCTCTGTGAGGGATAGCTGTCAAGCCCTGGTCCCTGTGGTTAATTGCCTCATGGGTCGGCAGGTGTGTGGGCTTGATTCCACCTGATGTAGTGCAGCTGTGCCTATGGCCATGTTGAGTCTATTTAAGTTTGGATCTCGCAGTGTCAACTGCTAATTAATTTCCTTGTTGTGAGTGGGTCTGTCACTGACTCCGGGACAGCACGCACGCACACATACACACAACATTCACTCATCATATACATTCATACATAATCAAACATGCATACATACTCATTTATCTTATCATACATGCATTCATACATATATTTATACATTCATATCCATTCATACATATATTTATTTATTGTGTTGTGTTGTGTACATATATTTATGTATTGGGTTGTGTATATTTATTTATTTATTGGGTTGTGAGGGTATTGGTGTTGAAGGTTGTCTGATTTTAATGTGTATAGGAAACTGCTAATTAATTTGATGTGTAGCACCTGTTTAGTTTGTTTAATTAATTATGTGTGGCACCTGTGGAGGGGGAGGAGTCCAGGGTGTTCATGAGGGCTGCAGCCCAAGGAGTGTTGGTTCTTGCCTGGAAGTGTACAGTGAAGGTATACAGAGGGAAGCGCCGTAAGTGTTGTTAGTCTGTTTGTCTCTGTGTGGGGCTTCACCAGAACCACGGTTGCAAAGAGGGTAACTAGGGAAGCTCCACACAGTAAGTGTCTTGGCTGTCAGAGTGATGTTATTGTGGAACACACCTGACAGACTGCAGAGGTAGTAGTATAGTTTTTGTTATTTTGTTTATGTCACACTAGTATGAAATGTCACTGCTGCACCTTGGAAGGCTGGGCAATAAAGCAACCTCAACACCACATATTCCGACTACGCCATCATTGTAGTTTGGAGGGGAGAGGAGAAGGACCCCGTCACACTTGTGCTAGCTATACGTTTGGTCAGGCTCATTATATTTAAGTATAGTCCTGCATGCCCTATTCAGCATTTAGCCTTCTTTTGTAGCCATCTTGTTTTCGGCTACTGGCTTAGTTTACACTTTACTTTATAGAGGCTGAGTCCTTTATGGTAGTGTTTTCTTTTGTTCTTTTGGAACTGTCCTTTGCACATAAACTCTCTTGGTGGAGGTTTACTGTTTTATGTTTTCAATATAAACTCTGTTTTTAGGAGTTGCCTTTGTGGCTTATCTATTCTTTCTACAATACCTCTTTAATGAGTGTCGTCCTGTTTTTTTTGGACTTTACTTATTTTCTTAAATACTCACTTTGAGGCTTTCACCTGTAAAGGTTGTTAACTTGTTTTGTGTTGTTTATTTTTCCCCTTCTCCTAAAACGTCTGCGTAAGCAGTTTTGTGGTTATTCGTTTCACGTATAACTTTAAGAGTCCCTATTATCTGCTCATGACCCACACACACACCCACAGCCCTCACAGAATGAATTAGCCATGAATGGGCGGATAATACTGTTCTTGAACGTGCACTTGCTGCACAGCAGCAAGGATTACTTTCACATATGGAAGCTATCAAACAATTACAAGAGCAACAAGCCCTCATCGTGATACAGTGTGGGCCGATGTATGAAGGGTTGTGCAAGATGGAAGGTTCCATGCGTAATCTGGCTGACAGCATAGCCAATGCACAAGTATCTTCCCAAATATCTCCTAACGTCCCTCAAGCACAACACACAGTACCCCAGCCATTTCCTCGTGAGGCTAAAGTTCAGCTCCCCTCGCGCTTCAGCGGGGAGTCTGGTAAATGCAGAGGTTTTCTGGCACAATGCCAGATAGTGTACAGAGCCCAGCCTTCTCGTTTTCAGTCTGAGGATTCATGTGTTGCTCTAATCCTATCTCTGTTGGAGGGACCCGCCCTCGATTGGGCTGTTCCACTCATTACGGGCTCAGGCTCCAGTGTTAAATGACTCACAGACTCATGAATGAAATGGAGATCGTTTTTGATCATGAACTCTATGATAAAGAGGTCGCCATGAGACTGACGCGCATGTGCCAGGGCACCAGTAGTGTAGCTGAGTTTTCCATTGCTTTCAGAACACTGGCTGGGGCTACAGGCTGGCCAGAGGGACCACTCATTACTTTGTTCACCAATGCATTATCTGATCAGGTTAAAGATGCATTGGCGGTTGTGGGATATCCAGACAGTTTTGACACATTGGTCACTACTGCCATACGCGTCGATAACCGGATCAGAGAATGTGAGCGTGAGAGGCGGGACCGATATACTCGTGCCCCGCTGAAGGAAATCGCCCTGCACCCTTCAGTAGACAGTTCATCTGATCCTATGCAGCTGGACAGCACGTCTGTGCATGACTCCAGAGAGACTGGTTATCGTGTGGACTGGTGCCGGTACTGCAGGGAAAAGGGCCACACGAGGGTGGAGTGTCCTAAACTGAGGGGAAACGGTCAGTCTCGCTAGTGGGCCGAAAGACACTAGCGAGACATCATGCCACTCCCTTTCGAACCTTTCTGCCCATGGTTTTAGGCTGGAACAGGCAGTCTGTTGAGGTCGATGCCTTTTTAGACTCAGGGGCTGTAGACAGCTTTATCGATTCCAGATGGACTGGGGACTCTAAAATACCTGTACATTCCCTCCTAAAGCCCTGTAGTGTCACAGCACTTGACGGACGCCCATTAGGTACAAGCAGTGTCACCAAAATAACCAATTTCTTATCTATGCGGGTTGCTTATGGAAACCATTTTGAGCGCATTCGATTTTTTTTGGTCGATTCACCCACTTATCCCATTGTGCTGGGTCATTCGTGGCTTAGTAAACATAAGCCACAGATCAATTGGGGCAATGAGAGGAACACTGTCATGCAGTGGAGGACGCAGTGTCTTCACCGTTGTATCCAAATTCCTCTGTTACCCACGGTTCACAAGCAGTGTAGTGAGAGTGATAGTGATGAAGTGGTGGATGATCTTGTTTTCCAGAACCCACCATTTCAACCATTGCACTCCCAACCATCTGTCGATCCGGAAGAGAGTTTGGAATGGGATCCTCAGTTTGATTGGGACTCCCTCGGTGAGGAGGCTCCAGCAGAGGACAGTTTAGACTCTCTGTGTGAGGAGTTCTCCACGCTTACTTGTGCAACGGATCCCCTCATGGAGAGCACTAACATCATGAGCGTGGAGTCACACCCATTACCAGAGGGCATTCCCACTGTCTATGCTGACCTCAGTGAGGTGTTCAGCAAACAACAGGTCACCATCCTGCCACCACACCGACCTTATGATTGCGCCATCGAATTGCAGCCAGGCTCTATTCCTCCTTGTGGTTCCTTGTACTCACTGTCGGTGCCCGAAAGTGCAGCCATGAACAATTACATCAAGGAGGCTCTGGCTACCGGTTTTATCAGACCTTCCACTTCACCTGCAGGTGCTGGATTCTTTTTTGTAGGGGAAAATGATGGAGGGTTAAGACCCTGCATCGACTACAGAGGTCTGAACAGCATTACGGTAAAGAATCGCTACCCCCTTCCCCTGATGAACTCAGCGTTCGAACGCCTCCAGGGGGCGTCCATCTTTACCAAACTCGATCTCCGTAATGCCTACAATTTGGTGCGCATACGTCAAGGGGACGAGTGGAAGACCGCGTTCAACACTCATAATGGGCACTACGAATACCTGGTGATGCCATTCGATCTTACTAATGCCCCTTCAGTGTTCCAAGCGTTAATTAATGACGTGCTCAGGGAGATGTTGGAGAGGTTTGTTTTCGTCTACTTAGATGACATTTTGATATTCTCTGAATCCCTTTCTGACCATGTCAAACATGTCAGGCAGTTCTTGAAGTGCCTTTGGGATGCACGGTTATTCGTGAAGGCTGAGAAGTGTGCCTTTCACGTTAGCTCTGTGTCCTTTCTGGGATTGATTGTGTCTGATGGGAGGATTCAAATGGACCCCAAAAAAGTTTCAGCAGTGACGGACTGGCCTACACCTGTCTCGGTCAAGTAGGTGCAACGATTCCTGGGATTTGCTCATTTCTACCACCGTTTTATTCATAATTTCCGTTCAGTGGTAGCACCTATCACAGCACTCACCAGGAAGACAGCACCTTCCCATTTCCAGTGGACTCGCAAGCAGTGTTAATTTTGGCAGCTATTTTCATTTTAGTTTTAGTCTTAGTCATGTGTCAAGTGCTCCTTTTTCGTTTTCATCATATTTAGTCATCTTCATTTATTTTTCGTTTAGTCAGTTTTAGTCAACTAAATGTCTGAGCATTTTAGTCTTAGTTAGTTTTTGTCTCAATTTTGTCTTTTTTGTTTTAGTCTAGATTTAGTCTACGGAAACGGATGAAATTTTTGTCTATTTTTAGTTAATGGAAAAAAACTTCAGAAAGTCAGAAATAGTCAACATGGAACATTTTCTGATTTAAATTGTGTATTTATTTTTTAACCTAGGGGAATCTGAGTCTGCGGCACAAGTGATACACAGGAAGTATATCTTGGTGTAGACATGGTCCAATGTATTGTTGCTCCTACAGTATATGTTGGTGTAGACATGGTCCAATGTATTGTTGCTCCTACAGTATATGTTGGTGTAGACATGGTCCAATGTATTGTTGCTCCTACAGTATATGTTGGTGTAGACATGGTCCAATGTATGCATCAAAGAGAGCATTACGGATGTGGTGACGTTGTTTCTGACCAGAGAGACGACGCTGAACTCTGTCTGTCTTCTGTTTGCTGTGTCTTTCCTTTCTCTCTGCCATGTCTGTCCTCTCTCTGCTGTGTCTGTCCTCTCTGTCATATCTGTCCTCTCTCTCTCTGCTGTGTCTGGCAGTGGTTTATTCTATAACAGGATACTGTAAACTAAGTAAACAGAACACACAGTAGTACTAGTAGTGGTACACACTGATTGCAATCTGCTTGCATAAAAACATTATATAAAATCACATTCTGAGGTCAGTGTTAAAGTGCCACATGGAAGAGGTCTGGTTAGTGGTTAGAGTTAGAGGTGGTCTAGGTCTGGTTAGGGTAACTTAGGGGTAGTTAAGCATTCATTATAATTTATTATTATTATTTAGATAGATGGATGTAAAGGGCTAGACCAACTCTTAACCCCTATCCGGACCTAGACCACTTCTAAGTCACAACCCTAACTTAGGGGTTAAAGTTAGAGGTGGTCTAGGTCTGGTTATGGGTTAGAGTTAGAGGTGGTCTAGGTCTGGTTATACTGATCCGATACCAGTGCATACATTAAAAAAAATATATATATATTATATAAATTATAAAACTTTTTTTCTTTTCATTTTTACAGCTACTGTTTTATATATACTGTTTTTTAGTAATAACTAGAAAGTAATGGTATTTATTCAACAACAGGTGATTGTATAGATTAGTATTAGTATCATTAATTGACAACTAAGCTCAATGGGTCTCATTCCCAAATTTTTTTCAAAGATATATTCTGGAAGACTTATCTTGGAACCACTGAGACATAATCAATGACAAGTTCACTCTGAGTCCTGAACGTGCTGGTAATATGTGGCTGAAAAGGTCGCACAAATTATATGATCTGATATCTGCTTGGAGAATGGCATTCTGTCTTAAACTCGAAAGCGTGTTCCCGTTCAGGTCATTTGCATACAAAACAACGCCTCCAGAGGTCCTTATAAGGCAACTAGTGACGCAGCTGTGTGCAAATGCAATGGCGGAAGTGCTTTGCGAGTCTTGCGAGCCGTGTGATTATGAAACCTAGTGTCAGTCAGTGCCAATCAGAGAGCGTCTCAGAGAAATGCGGCTAGGTTTCGTAATCACGCTTGCGTATTGTATTGTATTGTATGTATTGGCATCATATACAGCTCGCGGTACACCTGCCGCAGCGCGCGCGCACACACACACACACGCGCGCGCAGTACTGTATATGAATGAATGAATGAAATATAATATATATAGCCTACGGTGGGCGTAATGAATGAACGCAGTATGGCTTATTATTCCATAATTAAGCCATAGGCTACTGTTCATTCGTAGGCGCACACAAGACTTGTTATGGAATATTAATGCAGTCTATTTCCACCGATTAGCTTTAGTTCTTATTCATTTATCCACTGTCATTTCAGTGTTGGTGTATAGGCTATATAGTGTATTTCAATATAAGTTTAATTGATTAATGATATATTCGAAGGAATGCAGGTTTATAGCTATATCAACCCCCTCCAATGTACAGTAAATTACCAAGTATGGTTTTGTCAATATTCCAATGTACAGTTTTGCTTGTACAGTGTAAGTCTATCCCCCACCCACCCCTCCTACCCAACCTCCTCCAACAGTTTCTACGTCAAATGTACTCTCTTTTCTGGACTCTTTTTGTATCACAAACAGTACTGTATTTGCACATCTGGTATGTCATAAATGTATAGATGTAGCAGTACTGTCTATCTGTGTTGTGTGTGTCATATATGTTATGATGAATTGAAAATGGGGGACCCTGATGTAAACAAGACAAAATTCTTTCTCTGGTCTGCATCCCCTTATGTAATTGAGCTGTACTGTACCCTGTTATGGTTTGACACCGACCCCAAACGCTAACGACACAAGAGAGTTGGATTCAGAGTTGCCAAAAACGAGGGCTTGTTTATTTGATATATGAATAAGTGAAACAGGGAAAGCAGGTCAACAAGAACAGGTACAATGAACAAGGGGCAAAGTTCTGCTGCTCTGCAGCTTCTCCCGGAAGGGTAGTCTTGGGAAGCAGGAGCAGACCTCTGTACCGCTCTGCAGACTCTCACGGCGGACCTCTCAGATGTTGTGCAAGACCGAGAGAGGGAGAGAGGGAACGGGTCAGTGACAGAGCAGACTTGAAACGAGCTGGAGGACAGGGTGTTATATTCTTCGTGTTAAACAACACAGTGATGTGCAATCTTCCAAAAACAGCCCAAGTGAAATATCTTCATGTAAACACACAGTGAGCAAAAATCCAAACACCGTCCAAATGTGAAATACTATCTTCGTGTAAACACACAGTGAGCAAAAATCCAAACACAGTCCAATTGTGAAACAATATCTTCGTGTAAATACACAGTGAGCAAAAATCCAACACAGTCCAAATGTGAAATAATATCTTCGTGTAAATACACAGTGGGAGGTGGAAGATCCCGAAATATTATTCCATAAAGGAAAGGGCAAAAACGATAATGGCTGGGTGAGTGACTGTCTGACAAAAAGGTGGTAGACTTCAGTGTAAAGGTTACACACGAAAATAGGAAATAGGTCAAGACAGTCAATCTAGAAAAACTCACCCAGACGAGCTGCGTAAAGGAACAGGAACAAACAGTGGAGGCGAGCGCGCGCCACGGAGCAGGTATCCAAGCGAAGGCTTCTAGGAATTTCCTGGAGATTAGCACAGAGAAACAGAAGCAACGGGGAAAAACATCCAGCGACAAATCAAGACGAACCAACAACTTAGGGTGGGGAAAACGGGGTATAAATAATGAGGGATCGATTGATTGAAAGGCAGTGACAGCTGGGGAATGTGATTGAAAAGCGTGGGGAAGTGAGGGAACCAATCAGCGACGTCTCAGATGACGTCAGCGGGGAGAAACGTGTGAACGAGGGAATTGAAATACTTGACAGAAAAAATGAATGAAAACAAAGCGAGGGTGGTTAAAGGAACAGAACGAGTGAGAAGGCAAGGACAGAAACCTCACAGTACCCCCCCCTCAACGGGAGCCGCCCGGCGACCAGGCCGACCCGGCTCGTCAGGATGGGCCCGATGGAAGTCGGTGATCAAGCCGGGATCCACGATGAGCTGCCGGGAGACCCAGCTACGCTCCTCAGGGCCGTAACCCTCCCAGTCCACCAGGTATTGGAATCCCCGGCCCCGCCGACGAACGCCCATCAACCGGCGGACCTGCCACTGGGGGTGACCATCCACTAGCACAGGAGGCGGTGGATCAGGAGCCGGAGGCATAAGGGGACTGAGGGAGACGGGCTTAACCCGGGAGACATGGAACACGGGGTGGATGTGCATGGATGCAGGAAGCTTCAGGCGCAGGGCCGCCGGACTGAGTACCTTCAGGACCTCGAAAGGACCGACGAAGCGAGGGTTGAGCTTCTTGGCCGAGGACCGTAGCGGGAGGTCCTTCGCGGAGAGCCACACCCTCTGCCCAGGGCGGTAAGTCGGCGCGGGAACCCGGCGCCGGTCGGCACCACGACAGGCGCGCTCAGATGTCCGGAGCAGCGCGGTCCTGGTGATCTCCCAAACGCGACGGCAGCGGTCGAGGTGGACCTGCACGGAGGGAACTGCCACTTCCGTCTCCAGTGCGGGAAAAAGAGGGGGCTGGTAGCCTAGGGAGGCCTCAAAGGGGGAGAGGCCGGTGGCGGAACTGACCATTGAGTTGATCGAGTATTCAACCCAGGGAAGGAAACGACTCCAGGATGCCGGCCTCTCGGCTGCCACACACCGAAGAGCAGACTCCACGCTCTGGTTCATCCTCTCCGTCTGCCCGTTTGTCTGGGGATGGTAGCCGGAGGAGAGACTGACCGTTGCCCCCAATCCCTTGCAGAAAGCCCGCCAAACCTGGGAGGTGAACTGGGGCCCCCGGTCAGAGACGATGTCCTGGGGGAAACCGTGAAGGCGGAACACGTGGTGCGTCAGGAGGTCCGCCGTCTCGGCTGCTGAGGGAAGCTTGGAGAGGGCCACGAGGTGGACCCCCTTGCTGAATCGATCCACCACGGTCAGAAGGCAGGTGTTCCCCTGGGAGGAGGGTAGTCCAGTGACGAAGTCGAGCGCCACATGTGACCACGGACGGCTTGGAACGGGAAGTGGCTGCAAGAGCCCGGAGGGTGCCTGGTGAGAGGCCTTGCTGCGGGCACAGACCGCGCAGGCCAATACGAACTCCTTGACGTCGTTTCGCATGGTGGGCCACCAGAAACGACGAGCCAGGAAGGAGAACGTGCGATGGACGCCTGGGTGGCAGGCGAACCGGCTGGTATGGCCCCACAGCAGTACCTGGGACCGGACAGAGTCAGGGACGAAGAGACGGCTCCTAGGGACGTTGCTTGGAGCACGTTGGAAGCGTAAGGCACGCCTCACCACACCCTCGATGCCCAAGGAGATGGCTCCAACCACTCGGGCCTCCGGGATGATGGGAGATGGGTCCTCAGAGGGTGGAGCCCCCTTGGAGTGCATCCGGGACAGGGAGTCGGCCTTCGTGTTGCGGGAACCGGGGCGGAAGGTCAGCGAGAAGTCGAACCGACTGAGGAAACTGGCCCATCTCGCCTGCCGACCGTTGAGGCGCCTGGAAGCGCGGATGAACGTTAGGTTCTTGTGGTCCGTCCAGATGGTAAAAGGCTCCTCGGCACCCTCTAGCCAATGACGCCACTCCTCCAGAGCCGCCACGACCGCCAGTAGCTCCCGATTACCGGTGTCGTAGTTCCTCTCGGCGGGGAGGAAGCGGCGCGAGTAGAAGGCGCAAGGATGTACCTTCTGGTCGGAAGGAGAACGCTGGGATAGGACAGCGCCCAGGCCAGAATCCGAGGCGTCCACCTCCACGATGAACTGTCTCTTGGGGTCAGGGTGGAGCAGGATAGGAGCGGAAGTGAACCTTCTCTTGAGGGAGCGGAACGCAGCGCATGCCGCTGGGGACCAGTCGAACGGCAGAGCGGGGGAGGTCAGCTTGGTAAGAGGCTCCGCCACTTGGCTGTAGTTCCGGATGAACCTTCGGTAGAAGTTTGCGAACCCGAGGAAACTCTGTAGCTCCTTCCGAGTGGTGGGTTCCGGCCAATCCTCCACAGCCTGGATCTTGCGAGGATCCGCTCGGGTCAAGCCCTTCTCCACGATGAAGCCCAGGTAGTCGACGGAGTTGGAGTGGAAACGGCACTTCTCCGCCATGACGAAGAGCCGATTGTGGAGGAGGCGCTCCAGCACCCGGCGGACATGCAGGATGTGTTCCTCGAGGGTCCTGGAAAAGATAAGAATGTCGTCCAGGTACACCACCACGAACACCTCCAGCATGTCACGGAGGACATCGTTCATGAGTGCCTGGAATACCGCCGGGGCGTTGGTGAGACCGAACGGCATCACAAGGTACTCATAGTGGCCCCTGGGGGTCTTGAAGGCGGTCTTCCATTCATCGCCCTCACGGATACGGACAAGATGATAGGCACTTCGGAGATCCAGCTTGGTGAAGAACGAGGCCTGGGTCAGTGGCTCGAAGGTGGAGCTCATGAGAGGTAGGGGGTATTTGTTCTTGATGGTGATCTCGTTGAGCTGACGATAGTCGATGCAGGGTCGCAGGTCCCCATCCTTCTTTCCAACAAAGAAGAACCCGGCCGCCACCGGGGAGGAGGAAGGCCGAATGAGTCCTGCTTCCAATGACTCAGAGATGTAGAGATCCATCGCCTTCTTCTCCGGGGCAGTCAGACTGTAGAGGCGGCTGCCGGGAAGGGGAGCCCCTTGGCGGAGGTTGATTGCGCAGTCATAGGGGCGGTGAGGTGGAAGGGACTGAGCCCTGGTCTTACTGAATACCTCCATGAGGTCGTGGTACTCGGGAGGAACGGACGAGGGATCCGGGGGCAACTCACCAGCCGGTCTCCGGGGCGGGGGACAAGACGCCGCCTGTAGACAGCGGGCGTGACAGGAGGAGCTCCAGCCCCTGATGGTACCGGAGGCCCAGGCGATGTGGGGCTCGTGCAGCGCGAGCCAGGGCCTACCCAGGACCACCGGGACAAGGGGGGATTGGGTAATGAGGAACTGGATCCTCTCTACGTGGTTCCCAGCAATGGTCAGCAAGACTGGGCCGGTCCGTTGAGAGATGTCGGCCAGGCGGTGTTGGTCCAACGAAAAGATCTCCAAGGGCCTCACAAGGGCCTCAAGAGGTATGTTGGCTTGGGTGGCAAACTCGAAGTCGAGGAAGTTCTCGTCTGCCCCAGAGTCGATGAGGGCCTCCACCGTGGCACGTTGGTCCCCCCAGGCCAGGGTGACGCTCAACAGATGGTCAGGTGGTGCGCGGCGCTGGGAATGGGAAAAACGGCTCACCAGGATCTCCCGGGGTCTTGGTGAGCCCGATCTTTTGGCCGGATAGGGCAGTCGGCGAGAAAGTGTCCCGTACCTCCGCAGTAGAGGCAGAGATCGGACCTGAGCCTTGCCTGACGCACCACCTGGCTCAGACGAGAGCGTCCCAGTGGTATGGGTTCCTCCTCGCGCACCGGACGGGGAAGCCTGTTACCATCAGTAGTGTTGGGGACGGGGCGTCCAGGAGTCCGGGGTGCTTCAGGAGGTGACAGTCGGGTCCTCTCGCGCCTTCTCTCCAGGAGGCGTCCGTCAATACGGATGACAAGGCTAAACAGCTCCTCGAGGGAGTCGGGCACCTCCCTGGTAGCGAGCTGGTCCCGGACTGCGTCACTGAGCCCCCTAATGAAGGTTAGGCGAAGAGCAGGTTCGTTCCATCCACTCTCCACCGCCGCCAGTCGGAACTCCATGACATAGTCCGTCACCCTGCTGCTCCCTTGTCGGAAGGTCCCCAACCGGGCTCCAGGGTCCAGACCTCGGGCTGGATGATGGAACACTCTGCGGAGCTCCGCCACGAAGTCTGGGTAGGAGAACAAAAAATCTGCTTCCATTGCCCAGGAGGAAGTGACCCACTGGGCAGCATGGCCTGAAAGTAGGTTGGTTATATAAGCCACTCGGGACCCATGAGCAGAAAAACGGCTTGGTTGATGACGGAAAACCAACTCACATTGCATGATGAATGTGGCACACTCCTCGGGATTACCGTCGAACAGCCGTGGGACGGAGAGAAGGGGTTCCCGAGGAGCGAGATCTGCTGGGGCTGCGGGGAATGTTCCTGAAGGGTGTGAGAGATGAAAAGAATTAACGGCGTCGCCCAGCGAGTTAAGCTGGGCGAGAATCTCGGACTGTTGTCCCGCCATAGCGGCCATTGAACCCTGCATAGGCAGGACCTGGTCCCTGAGGTCCTGCACCGCAGCCGCAGCCCGCTCTAGTTGGAGACCATGATCCCTGGTCAACTCGACTTGAAATGCAAGTGCGGTTCTGACCCCCTCTGTGTCGGCTGGGGTCGTCATGGTTGGTTCGTAATGTTATGGTTTGACACCGACCCCAAACGCTAACGACACAAGAGAGTTGGATTCAGAGTTGCCAAAAACGAGGGCTTGTTTATTTGATATATGAATAAGTGAAACAGGGAAAGCAGGTCAACAAGAACAGGTACAATGAACAAGGGGCAAAGTTCTGCTGCTCTGCAGCTTCTCCCGGAAGGGTAGTCTTGGGAAGCAGGAGCAGACCTCTGTACCGCTCTGCAGACTCTCACGGCGGACCTCTCAGATGTTGTGCAAGACCGAGAGAGGGAGAGAGGGAACGGGTCAGTGACAGAGCAGACTTGAAACGAGCTGGAGGACAGGGTGTTATATTCTTCGTGTTAAACAACACAGTGATGTGCAATCTTCCAAAAACAGCCCAAGTGAAATATCTTCATGTAAACACACAGTGAGCAAAAATCCAAACACCGTCCAAATGTGAAATACTATCTTCGTGTAAACACACAGTGAGCAAAAATCCAAACACAGTCCAATTGTGAAACAATATCTTCGTGTAAATACACAGTGAGCAAAAATCCAACACAGTCCAAATGTGAAATAATATCTTCGTGTAAATACACAGTGGGAGGTGGAAGATCCCGAAATATTATTCCATAAAGGAAAGGGCAAAAACGATAATGGCTGGGTGAGTGACTGTCTGACAAAAAGGTGGTAGACTTCAGTGTAAAGGTTACACACGAAAATAGGAAATAGGTCAAGACAGTCAATCTAGAAAAACTCACCCAGACGAGCTGCGTAAAGGAACAGGAACAAACAGTGGAGGCGAGCGCGCGCCACGGAGCAGGTATCCAAGCGAAGGCTTCTAGGAATTTCCTGGAGATTAGCACAGAGAAACAGAAGCAACGGGGAAAAACATCCAGCGACAAATCAAGACGAACCAACAACTTAGGGTGGGGAAAACGGGGTATAAATAATGAGGGATCGATTGATTGAAAGGCAGTGACAGCTGGGGAATGTGATTGAAAAGCGTGGGGAAGTGAGGGAACCAATCAGCGACGTCTCAGATGACGTCAGCGGGGAGAAACGTGTGAACGAGGGAATTGAAATACTTGACAGAAAAAATTAATGAAAACAAAGCGAGGGTGGTTAAAGGAACAGAACGAGTGAGAAGGCAAGGACAGAAACCTCACAGTACCCATTCTGCAATATGTTAATAACGTTTTCAATCAATCAATCAATCAATCAAAGGTCTGTCCCATTGTATACCAATCAATGGGATACATTGCATGTTGACCTGCATTCTTTCAAATGTATATAATTAATCATTAAAACAAATAAGAAATACAAATTCCACAGAAGGCATTAAATAATTATTATTTTCAATCATTTCACAATAATTGCATAATTGTGTTTGAATATCTGAGTAATTAAAGTAATTATACATTTGTCCAAAATAGCTGGTTCAGATATGGTTAAGCAGCTGCCCTGTGATCAGATGAATATTATTTATTTTTCCAACATCAAATGCGTAATTTCTTATCGTACAAATATTGTCATATTTATTTTAATTATGATTAAGTAATTAATTCCAAGGAGGCCTGTAGCGTTGACGTGAAGGAATCACTATGAGAACACAGTCTGTCTAGTTATAATGAAATTTTTAATTAGTCAATCAATCATGAGATTTGATCGTGGCTGAGAGCAGATTTAAGAGTGCTCCTCAGCACTCTTAAATCTGCTCTCAGCCACGAACAAATCTGATCTCAGGAAAATTTGGGGACTCCCACTCCCAGCCCTAATATGTCTTAAATGGGAAGAAATCTGGCTAAGACGATTTTTTTTGTCGTAACTTCGTTCGGGAATGAGACCCAATGAGTTCACCCACGGAATGGTTGTTGGTACATTGGTTCCACACGGACGTTAAACGTTGTTGCGCACTTCCTATCCAGAAGGCTCCGGTTCAGTTAGCTCCTAGCAGAGGATCTGTTGTGATTTTTAATGGAAAATAAATATTCAACATTCTCTTTTGAGACTCCGCCTCAGACTCTTATCATTTGGCACTAAAAGCTAAACATTGTCACTGGTATGGCTGTCTGCATTATGTCATTAATTGTGTGCGAGAGTTCGATCAGTTAGACACGTTAGCGTGAGCTAGGTTAGCCACTAGCTAACGCGAGCTAGATGGAAATACAAACAATGTGGTGAATAAGTGATTTACCTTCGAATACTCCTTTGCCAACTTGCTGTACTTTGCTTGCAGGTCTGCAGCTGGATTATGAATAGTCCCAACTTTAGCCAAGGTAACGTTCAGCTAACACTAGCTTTTCAAATAGCTCCAGGCTAATGCTAATAACACAGAGCTCCCGTCAGCCGTCACACTGTTCTGTCGGGACGATGGCATTAAGAAAAGTTATAATTAGTTTGTCTCGTCTTGTTTTAGTCAACAATATCAACATACATGAAGAGAAATTTCGTCCTGGTTTTTGTAAATAACATTTTTGTGTGCTCAGTTGTGGTCAACGATATTTAATAAACTATTTCGTCTCGTTAGCGTCACATGGTATTCAATAACGTGACGTCACGTCTTGTTGTCGTCATGAAAAAGACCTTCGTTGACGAACATCTTTCGTCATCAATTTAGTCAACAAAATTAACACTGCTCGCAAGGCTGAGGCGGTGTTCGTTGAGCTTAGGAGAAGGTTCAGTTCTGAGCCTATCCTCATTACTCCTAACCCGTCACTGCCATTTATCGTGGAGGTGGATGCTTCTGAGCTTGGAGTCGGAGCTATACTGTCCCAACGTTCATCGTCCGATGGTAAAGTACACCCATATGCTTATTATTCACGTGGGCTCTTGCCGGCTGAAAGAAACTATGACGTTGGGGACAGAGAGCTGTTGGCGGTCAAGTTGGCATTGGAGGAGTGGCGCCATTGGCTAGAGGGAGCTGAACACTCATTTACGGTCTGGACAGACCATAAAAATGTTTAATATATCCAGGGTGCTTAGAGGAGAAACTCGCGACAGGCTCGCTGGTCACTGTTTTTCTCTCGGTTTAATTTCCTCCTGATGTACCGTCCCGGGTCTAAAAATATCAAGCCGGATGCTCTTTCCCGGTTATATGATGGGTCAGAAGAGGACCATCCTCCTGAGGCCATTGTTCCTGCAGGACAGATCCTAGCTCCTGTGACATGGAGCATTGACTCTGCTGTGCGGAGGGCACAACGTTTGGAACCAGATCCGGGTGGGGTTCCCCCGGGTCGGTTATTTGTGCCAAACAGCATTCGTTCCCGGGTGTTGAAGTGGGGTCACTCCTCTCGGCTGACAGGACATTCCGGAGTGCACAGAATTTGTGACTTCTTGGCCAGAAGGTTCTGGTGGCCTGGTATGATGAAGGACGTCCGTGAATTTGTGGCAGCCTGTCCCGTTTGTGCATGGAACAAAGTGTCTCAACAGTCACCACCGGGTCTGCTTCGTCCTTTGCCCATCCCTAGTAGTCCGTGGAGCCACATCGCCATGGATTTTGTTACTGGTCTGCCTCCTTCTGATGGTCACAGCGTCATCATGGTAGTGGTGGATAGGTTCTCCAAAGCAGCTCACTTCATTCCGCTGGTCAAGCTGCCATCTGCTCAGGAGACCGCCCAACTGGTGGTTGACCATGTCTTCCGAATTCATGGCATCTGCCAGGACGTGGTGTCGGACCGTGGACCCCAGTTTACTGCACGGTTTTGGAAGGCATTCTGTGCTATCCTGGGTGCGTCGGTTAGCCTGTCATCAGGATTCCACCTGGAGACCAATGGGCAAACAGAGCGCCAGTCTATGGAGAGTACACTTCGCTGCTTGGCCTCCTCCAATCACCAACTGGCATGGGCAGAATATGAACATAATTCATTGTGCAATGCATCCACTGGTCTCTCCCCATTCGAGGTTCAGTTTGGTTATCAGCCTCCACTGTTTCCTGAACAGGAGAGGGACGTGGGGGTGCCATCTGCCGAGGCGGTTATCCGTCGGTCTCGGGCAACATGGAAGAGGGTGCGTTTGGCTCTTGTGCGTGCTGCGGCCCGGCACAAGCGGTTGGCGGATGTACACCATCGCCCTGCGCCTTCCTACCGTGTGGGCCAACAGGTGTGGCTTTCCACACATGACCTTCCATTACGGGTTGAGTCGCGCAAACTCACTCCCCGTTTTGTGGGTCCTTTCACTATTGTTGTAAGGGTCCACCTGTCCCAGGACCTTTCTCCCCTGTCTGTACTCCTCAAAAGCCCCCACCTTTTCACATTCTCTCCCATGGTCTCCCTCCACTCATGAACAATATTCCTCCGCCTATTCTAGGACCCTTCTCTCCTCTCTGTACTTGGTTGGTTTAGATATGAGTATGACGACTCACGATTAGGCCAAAACATTACGGGTAGGCCAATCAGAGGCAGGATAGGGCGGGACATGCCACTCCAGCTCGGCAAACCAGGAAGTAAAAAAAATCTAAACACAGACCATGAATGAATGAATGAACCAGTTCGCGCGAAATAGCAGAAGGATTCGATGTTTCCAGGGCTGATGGCATTGATGAAGATGATGTCAATAACAACAATGCCTCTCCATGGCCCTATCTGGAACAATTTATGAGTTTGACTGAAAAAACGCCTAAAACATATGTGTTTATTGTGTCAGCCAAAAACGAAGCTTCTCTCAACTTCCCACACGTCCAGCACTAACTTGAGAACACATATATTCAGGTAAGCTGATGAAAAGCTGATGATAAACATTGTCAACTGTTCCCAAACAGCACACAAGTCAGTGCACTTTTTGTCAACAGATTTAACTAACATGTTTCACTGTAGGCAGAAAATGAACAATATTATGGGGGTGGAGAAAAGAAAAAACAAACTACCATAAATAGTACATACACTAAGAGGGAAAATATCACCTAGAGCAGTGGTTCTCAACCTGTGGGTCAGGACCCCCAGGGGGGGTCCCCACATGATTTTGGGGCCATGAAATGTTTTGTGAGTTACATATTTAAATACATTTGGTCATTTAGCTGACGCTTTCATTCAAAACAACTTACAAATTGTGTACAACAAGTCAGCAGGAGTGGTACATATCTAGCAGCCAAGGATAAGTAGTATTGTTTGTCTAGCAGTGTCGAGCTTGAGTGGTATACTCTTGAGTACATACTGTACTGTAGTAGTATAGACATATTAGCATAGTTGGTGGTAGTATAGACATGGTAGCATAATAGTAAAATGCAGTAAGACAGTTATTATTAGTTAAAATTCAGATATTGAAGAAGTGTGTTTTTGGTTGATAAAGTGGGCAGGTTTCAGCTAGGAGAGGGTATCAGGCAGCCAGAAGATGCAGAGTTTAGGGATAAATAATACATAAAGATAGAATAGAAAAGAAAAAGACCATTACTGCATCAAAAGTAATCAACAAACTATACTATAAAAACTGATCAAACCAAATGGTCTCTTTCTTTTCTTTTGTAGAGGCTGCACCCAGCTAAACTTGCCTTCCTAGATTTTGTACATAATACAAGTTCATGTTAAAAGGATGACACAAAAAGCCAGACTGAGGGCTTGTTTCAGTTTTATAATAAACAATCAAACTGAGCATTTTTTTTGCCTGCCTATTTGTTTGGTGGAAACTTGATCATGAAGCAAAAAAAAAAAAGAAAAAAAAAAAGTGCCGATGTAGCTAGCTATTTTTGCCATGTTCTTGTAGTGTAGCTTGCTACATTTATCTGGGGATAGCTTCCATTGTAGTTGAGCTATATTTAATTGAGAGTAACTTGTAGTGTAGCTTGCTACATTTTCCAAGTAGCTTGCCCATCACTGTTTATTTGTAGTCAGTTGTTCTATTTTTCTTTGCCTGCCTTGCAGTGAATTTGTGTTGTGCCTTTGGACTTGCTCTCATTTATGAGATTATTCTTTGTTTAGTATTTTGCCCTCTGCCAGTCTTAGCTGAGCTATTCCTTGTTTTGTTTGCTGCTGCCTTTGAAGTAAAGACTTTTTATACTATTCACCCCTGGCTCCACGTCTCGTATTGCCTGTTGCCTCTTATCCTCGTTCTGTTCAGCAATTGGGTCCTCCGACAACACTATCCATAACAATAAACCTGGTCACGATGCGTCTTCGGTTACCCTCGTCGATGAGGGTACACCCTACATTTCACGTATCCCGCCTTAAGCCGGTTCGGAGGAGCAGGTTGGTTCCTGCAGAGAGACCTCCACCTCCCCCTCGATTCGTTGATGGCCAACCTGTGTATACTATACAGCGTATCCTGTCCAGTAGGCGGGTTGGTAGGGGTATACAGTACCTGGTGGACTGGCAGGGTTATGGGCCAGAGGAGCGCACATGGGTTCCGGCCAGGGACATTTTGGACCCTGAGCTTGTTCGGGAGTTTCGGAGACGTGTCTCAGAGGGTCCTTCTGGTGTTTGCCTTATTTCACCTTTCTGTGAGGGACAGCTGTCTATTTTTGCTTTATTTCACCTCTCTGTGAGGGATAGCTGTCAATCCCTGGTCCCTGTGGTTAATTGCCTCATGGGTCGGCAGGTGTGTGGGCTTGATTGCACCTGATGCAGTGCAGCTGTGCCTATGGCCATGTTGAGTCTATTTAAGTTTGGATCTCGCAGTGTCAACTGCTAATTAATTTCCTTGTGCTGGCTATACGTTTGGTCAGGCTCATTATATTTAAGTATAGTGCTGCATGCCCTATTCAGCATTTAGCCTTCTTTTGTAGCCATCTTGTTTTCGGCTACTGGCTTAGTTTACACTTTACTTTATAGAGGCTGAGTCCTTTATGGTAGTGTTTTCTTTAGTTCTTTTGGAACTGTCCTTTGCACATAAACTCCCTTGGTGGAGGTTTATTGTTTTATGTTTTCAATATAAACTCTGTTTTTAGGAGTTGCCTTTGTGGCTTATCTATTCTTTCTACAATACCTCTTTAATGAGTGTCGTCCTGTTTTTTTTGGACTTTACTTATTTTCTTAAATACTCACTTTGAGGCGTTCACCTGTAAAGGTTGTTTCGTGTTGTTTATTTTTCCCCTTCTCCTAAAACGTCTGCGTAAGCAGTTTTGTGGTTATTCGTTTCACGTATAACTTTAAGAGTCCCTATTATCTGCGCATGACCCACACACACACCCACAGCCCTCAGAGGTTAGGGAGGTGGCAACCACCCCAGAGTTGAGGGAGGAGCAATAGCAATAGTAACAGTAATACTAATATTAATAGCAATAATATATGAACTACTACTAATAATAATAGTAATAGTACTAGTAATAATAAATATATAATACAAAAATAAAAAGATAATAATAATAAGAAGAATGGTCATAATAGTAATAATAGTGATAATAAACAATTCAACGAAAATCATAGAAAGAAATAACAGGTAAGCAGCGACAACAGGGCATAACAACATCCATAGAGATTGCATATGTTCAACGTGTTAACACCCAGGGTGATATTTGTTTTGTATACATAAGTATATATCTTCTACCATTTCCTTTTAAGATCTCCTTATTTTTAGTATTTGCTTGTATTTAAGTTGTTCATTCTAGTATTGTGGGATTGTGTGATCTGTGTGTTGTTGTTGTGTCAAAAATTATCTTGAATCTTGATCATAGGGCATCACATCAACTAAGACACGACTTTGTGAGATGGTAAAGGAACGTCTATAATAATCACAACGTACTGTAGATATAGCATTGTTAATGTTTGACGGGTTGATTCGGGTGATCCTAGGAACCATGACGAACGCACAACTCAGGAGACTCAGTGCAGGACGGGGAGGCAAAGGCTAGGAACCCAAGGCCCAGAGATGGCCAGAGCAGGAGGCAGTGCCGGACCCCGCTTAAGGCTCTAGGAGCAGACCACCTCTGGTACCTATACATGTACACAGACAGACAGGGTGGCGTCGATTTTCGAAAATACACAATTAAATGGGGGAAGTGTCCCTTTTTAGGCTGAAGGGAGAGCAGCAAATAATCTCCCTCGCTGGATAGGAGGTGTTGGGGGCCCTCTGGCAGACAGGCGGTCATAGTGTGAGGGGAAGGGGCAACACCCTGGTTTACCCAGCAAATCATGCTCGATTCTTGGGCAGCGCGGCTTAGTAAGGCTAGTAGTGGCATGGCATTTATGCCAGCCAGAACGCCACAAGGTAGAACACACAATGAAAACACTAATCGAGGTGTGAACACACAGTGGGCCACATAGAACCAATCTTCTCCAGTCATGCAGGGAATATAGGTCAACCTGTCGGGGGAGAACTAAACGAGTGGCGCATTCGTTCACAGTTCAATCCATCCAACACCAATATGCGAGCAGAAAGGAACACTACTTAGCTTGAGAAGATATAGTGGAGTTGATTCCCAAGCCAGGGTGTCAAGCTGGTTCTGTTGGCTGGAGTTTGGGTTTGAGAAGGCTGGATTGTTGTTGTAAAGGTTTGAAGAGCCGCCATATATGATGTGAACAAACAAGACGTTGTGTAGCATGAGACCTCCCATGGGAACCGGTCTACCATTCCATATCTCCTTCCTGTTTTTATTTCCAAGGCGTAGGTCCGTGATGTCATCATCCTCCTATAGGAATGCTGGAGAGAAGTAGGGGAAAGGGGCAGGCACAAAAGCACAACAGCCAATAGCACACAAACAATGAGGCCCCGCCCCAATTAGTCCAATTACAAAGTCTAGCTGCCTCTCATTATAGCAATCAAGGTCCAGTGCAGGCACGTGCACACATAGAGGCCAAGGGGTGCTTGAGCACCTGCCTTTTTGAGCCTCATCAAAAAAGTGCCCTTTTTGAAAAAGAATTTAAAAAAAGATTTTTTTATTTTATTGTTACGCATATAGACTGCCCTTCCAACAGAAAAATGTCAGGATAGAATCAAAATATTAGGTAAAGAGAGAGAGATGCCCCATATTCCATTGCAGTTTGCACGGCCTCCTCACCGTGCCTCTCCGCGGACCTATATATTTTATGCATAGCGTGGGTGGTGATGATGATGATGATAGAAACCGCTGTGGCGCATACAGTTGAATGCTGGTATTACACTCATTGAGGAACACGAAGAAGTCAAGTCCGATGGGATTTGGGAATCTCAAATACAAATCGGGATTGGAATAAAAAATGCATTTATATTATACAATACAGAATATACAGCACTTCTTGGGGTCTGTAGGGTAAGCACTTATTCCCTCCCCCCTGAACATTTATGGAGATGTATGGGCCTTTTAAGTCAGTGATAAAAGTGTCTTTCAAGGATAAGCAGTGTTGTGCTAGTTACTGAAAAATAGTAACTCAGTTACTTTACTAGTTACTTCATTTCAAAGTAACTTCGTTACTGTACTAGTTACTTACACCCAAAAGTAATGAGTTACTGTGAAAAGTAACTATTTAGTTATTTAAAAAAAAGATTAAAAAAAAAGATTGCTCCCGAGTCCCATGCCCTATAGTACTCAAAATCGGTTGATCAACTTGACAGTTTCCATTCACATCACCGAACTCTGCTAAGCAATGTGGTCTAGATACAAACACAAATCTGACACAAACAAATGTTGTCCCGAGTCATATAATAAGAAGTGCGCCGGTTGAAGGAACAGCCTTGATGTCGCCGGAGCGTTTCATTATAACCATTATAATTCAAGGGTACTACGACTATGCGTGCACCTCATGGTACCAAAGCACCTCAAAGGCGCTTAAAACAAAATTACAAACATCACAAAACAAACTGGTCAGACTACTACTTGACCTGAACCCCAGAACCCACCTCACCCCTGCCCACTTTGACAACCTAGGATGGCTTAGAGTAGACGACAGAGTACAGCAACTTGCAATGGGCCTGGTCTACAAGATACACTATACGACCGGGGTACCCATGTACATAAATACCTATATGTCCCTATGCCATAAATGTCATGTATGTCATGTATGTCATGTATGTCATAAATGTCTATATGAATTGAAAATGGGGGACCCTGATGGAAACAAGACAAACGTCTTTCTCAGGTCTGCATCCCCTTAACAATTGTATGTATTGAGTCGTACTGTATTGTACCCATTCTGCAATCTGTTAAATAAAGTTTTCATTCATTCATTCATTCATTCACCATCTTGCAAGTTGCAACGTTGTTTAAGATATCAATCAAAGCATTGCAACGTTAGAATAGTTAGGATATCAATTGTGCATGAAAGGACTATATTTATATTGTTTGATTAGTATTATGAGATTCCCTGGCAGATTTCGTACAGTCAAAATCCGTTGATCAACTTGAGTTTCAGTGAACACATTGCACTGACTCACCAAAGTCTGCGGTGGTTGAGATGTAGTAACGTTACGTTAGTCCAGTTGACTCCAGCAGCGCCTCAAACATGTTCTTTATCTCGTTTCCATGTTGTATATTAATTATCTCTCCAAGTAGTTGCTAAATGGTTTGTTAGTTTGTTACTGCATTCTTTTTATATAGATTCATAGCGAGCGTTTGTTTTGTTTACAATAGAGAGGGTCTATTTCTTTCCGTAGCCGCATTTCTTGCGCACTTCTGATTGGCCAGTGGCCAGACTCGCCTCGTATCATTCTACGCGGGTGGGGATGAGGATAATAATAATAATAATAATCACTACCGCTCGCTATCAATCTACGCCGTATATAACGCAAATAACGCAGTGACGAACCATTCAGTAACGTAAGTAGCGTTACTGAATTTCAAAAGTAATGCGTTAGAGTACTAGTTGCGGCAAAAAGTAACTTCGTTTCTGTAACGCGTTACTTTGTAACGCGTTAGTCCCAACACTGAGGATAAGTGAGCTCCTGCACTGATTATTATAGTTCAATATTCAATATTTGATCACCAAAACCCCCCAAAAAGAATAAAAAGGGGGCCCCCCCCCCCGAAAAGGGCGCTTAAAAATCGCGATTGCGTGCTATGCGCGCTCGGTTAATATATACACACAAGTGTAGTGCCCTTTTCAGCCTTTGAGCACCTGCCCCTCTAAAGTTCTGTGCACGTCCCTGGTCCAGTGTCAATGTTCTCAGTAAGGTCCTCACACAACCGGGGCACAAAATGTCCTTTCACACAGTCCTTGTCAAACACACACAAAAAAGCAAACAATACTGTATCCTGTCAACGTGTGACACATGTGCATGTATTGATAATACACTTAATCTGTTTATTTATACAAGACTTAGTATGGAGTATTGCACATTCTAAAAAGTAGTCTTAAGTTACTGTAGCTATATATTTGTACATGGGGTTGACTTAGGATATTATCTGTATATTTACCATGGTGGTCTGTACATACTTGTGATGTTATCAATAGAGTATACATATATCTCACCTGTTCAGAGATGAAATTGGGATATTAGTGAAGGAGCACTTTCATTCATTCAAACCTTTATTTATTCTCAAAAAGACAATTGAGGTCACCCTCATTTTCTTATTTTTTTGATCAAATGTTTTTTATTTTCTCTTTTTTTACATGAAACAAGACAAACAATACAGTAACAGTAATAATCAACAATAACTCACAGGACAATAACAGAAATAATAATAACAATAATGACAGTCCGGTAATTAAATCAGAATGAAAATAGACTAAAAGACATAAAAATAATAAATACAATACCATGGACACTCGCTCGCTCGCTCCCCCCCCCCCCCCCCCCCCTCAGGACCCCAGGACCCCATACATCCACTACTTCATTCAACACCAGAAAACTCCAAATTTATATGCGTGCGTTCCTTGATCTTATCCACCACAGCCACCCAGACTGCGATGCTGGCTTCATTAACACCTAAAACCCACGCAGTAGATATCTCTACATAAATCACATCGAGATAGGTGAGAATCCATACCTTCGGGCACATTTTATCCGGTTGAATCCAGCGCGACGCTATCAACTTTTTGGCAGCTGTAAGACCCGCCAAAATGAGTCTCTTTACATGTACAGAGGTTGATAACTGAGAAACATCATTCAACAACAGTACAGAAGGCAGTGTCGGTATGGTCAGAGATCAAATCTCTGATAATTGAGTGGTAACATTTTCCCAGAAGGTCTGAACAGGAGGGCATTCCCAATACATATGCATATATGTACCAATAGCACCGTTTGAACACAAGGAGCATCGAGAGTCAGGTCTGAGACCCATTAGGTTCAATCGGCTAGGGGTCAGGTAATTATGGTATATTGACTTGAGCAGACTGTTAGATCAACCCTGAAACTGAAAATATCTGTTATAATAGTTAATTCAAAATAATGCTTTAATATTGAACTGTAGCATTACATGGACTCTCAGGGTAACAAAACAATGAAGATGCAAATATGGTCAGGGTTGTGTGACATTCTGGGGAGCTTTCAGGCAACCCCCTCTCATGTTACTGTTTACCCAACTGTATTTAGGAGAACAGTTGGAGACACAGGGGACAGGTCATAAAAGCCCCTGCATGCTAAAACTGTTTGAATCCACATAATAATAGATTAGAGACCAGACACACAGGTCAAATAATGTCTTAAGTCTGTAGGAAACTAAACCATATCAATTTAGAAAGTAACTTACAAAGAAGATTTGAATACCATTTTAGGAATGTCAAACTGGTTAAGTAATAAAGCTATTTCACTCTTGTTGTAAACCATATAAGCTTTAAATCATAGTTGTAATGCAAAGTGTCAGTCTGGTAAATAAAGGTTGGTGCTGTCTTCTATGATTTTTGGTATCAGCCTAGAAGCAATGACTGTACTGGGGTGATATTAGAGATCTATAGATCATTGCATGAACCATGTACATTGGAAAATCAAAATAGTACACGAAGGAATGTTAAAGTGTTGGATTCATTCAGAGGAGACAAATGCCACAGACCCCCTGGACTGAGAAGACCACAGCCCAAAGGAGGGGGCCACCGACACCAACCCCCACACGACAAGGACATGTTGGGGTAGATAGCCCCAACAAGAAGACCGCCTGTTTTTAGATACTTGTGATTGGTTGAACTAGTTTAAAAATAGTGAGGTCATTTAACCTATAAATATTGGATCAGTAAAGTTAGTAGGGAGGCCAGCCACACACCCTACCCCAGGGGGTCATGCTGAGCCTCCATCGCCCACCAGAGAATGTGCCTGGCAAAATACATGTAAGTGAATCATGGAACCCACTGTTTGGGTGTTGTTTAGTGTAATCTTAGACCAGGTTTAACCATGTGTATTGCTCAGTACATTCTCGTTTCATTGACATAACATGACTACTATTTATGTGCAAAACTGTCTTGATGTGAAGAAGCCACTGTGAATGGGCTATATGATTATGTAAATCTCATCAATCTCATTGCTCTTATTTGTAAATAGCAGAAAAAGGAGGAACTGGGGAGGTCAAATTTGTTGGATATATCTTGAAAACAGCGGAGACCAGATTCATCGAAGATATCCCCCAATGTGTGTATGCCTTTCTTTTCCCAACCAGGGTATCTGATAGGTTGTTGTCCAATAAGGAGTCAATTGTAATTAAATAGGGGAGAATGCATGTGCCATTTATGGTGGTTAGTACACGTTTTCTGTGTGTCACGCCAAATCCGGATCACATGTGTAATAAAAGGGCTAAATCTTAAGTTGCATTGCTTAATTGATATGTTGGTGTATACTATATCCTGCAGTCTATGTGGGGCCACTATCTTCTCCTCCAATGGTCTCCAGGATACCGCTGCTTGAGAATAAAACCAGGTGATCAGTGGTCTTAAAGAGAACGCTTGAAAGTAATATTTGAAGTCTGGAAAGGCTAAACCCCCGTCGGTTTTATTTCTCTGTGCAGTGAATCTTTTTAATCATGGGCGTTTGTTGTTCCAAATGAATTTATATGCAGCAGAGTGCAGTTTTTGCCAGTAACCAGCAGGGGGGGGTAACGGAAACATGGAGCTGATGAAGTTCATTCTGGGCGAAACATTCATCTTAACTATTGACGCTCGGGCCTGTAATGAGTTTTTTTTATTTTGACCACCTGCTGAAGTCATCTGTGATCCTGTCTCGCAAGCCGGAGTAATTATACTTCACCGTCTGGCCTATAGTGGGGAATATTTCAACTCCAAGACATCTAAAGTGTTCTACCATGAGTATATTTGCTGGGAAGATGGTAGCCTTCGCAGTCACATTGAGTGGAAGGAAGGCCGATTTTGGCCAGTTGATCTTAAATCCTGATAGACTGCCAAAATCATCTATTACTTTGAGAAGATGAGGTAGGGAGGTGGCGGGGTTCTGCATGAACAAGAGTAAATCATCTGCATATAAGCTGATGTGATGCTGTGTGCCCTTAATTGAGACCGGTGATATGGTCTGGGATTGTCTTATGTACTGAGCTAAAGGTTCGAGGGATAGAGCAAATAGTCCGGGACTAAGAGGACAACCCTGTCTGGACGAGCGATACAGGGAAGAGTGGCGAGCAGAGTTTACCTGTTAAAATCATGGCTGATGGACCTGTATATAGCACTTTGATCATATGGATGAACCCTTCACCTACTCATGTACAATAGAGAGCATCCTGACTGGCAACATCACCTCCTGGTTTGGGAATAGCACTGCACAAGACCGTAGCAGACTACAAAGAGTGACACGTTCAGCCGAACGCACAATTGGAGGGGGGCTTCCCACCCTCCAGAACATTTACAACAAGCGGTGCAAGGGGAAGGCTAAGAGAATTATTAAGGACTCGAGCCACCCGAACAACTGCCTCTTTGAACTGCTGCGGTCAGACAAGCGATACCGGAGTCTTAAGGCGAGCACAGAAAGACTCAGAAGAAGCTTCTATCCCCAGGCCATCAGGCTGCTAAACGAACAATAAACACTATGCAACAACCATCAAATGCACACAGCACACACACCCACACGCACACACTCACTTAAACAAACAACACACTGCAGCACCCACTCTCCACACTTTAGATCACACAAACACACTTTATATTTATTGATAAAGGATTTGCACTACAACTCGTACACCTACTGTAAATTGTACCTAAATTGCACCTCATCCTATTTCTGCCTTGCACTATATAGTATTGTATATTAGTACACTACACAGTATTGTATATTATATGGTAACTCAGTTACGTCTACTCTGCATCGAACATTGTACATATGTCTATACTGAACACTGTGACCTCATTTTTTTACTTCTAATTTACATGCTATACTATGTTATTTTATTTCATACTTATCTTGTCTTGCACAGTCTCTGGAGCGTAACAGTAAGAAGCATTTTGTATAAAAGTATTCTGTACTTCTGTATGACAACTATTAAAGAAACTTGAACTTGAAACTTGAAACCCATCCTTCTAAGTACTGCCCATAAATAAGACCACTCCAATCTGTCAAAGGCCTTCATCGCGTCTAAGGATATGACAGCCGTAGGGGTCGCAGCATCCTTGCTGGCATTGATCACATGCAGTAACCGTCTAATATTATCCGTGATCAGGCGGCCTCTTATGAAGCCTGTCTGATCAGGGTGAACTAGAGATGTCATATGCTTTTGAAGTCGGATGGCTAGCACCTTAGCGTACAGCTTGAGATCAGTTCCGAGGAGGCTTAAGGGTCTATAGCTGCCGCATTCGGTGGGGTCCTTATCTTTCTTAAGTAGGACAGATATGAGTGCCATATTGACATCCCTGGAAAAGTTTCCCTCTTTGATTGAGTGTAAAATCATATCAAGTAATAGGGGTCCAAGTACATCCCAGAATGAGAGGTACAGTTCGGGCGGAATACCGTCCCAGCCAGGGGCCTTACCACTTTGCAAGTCAGCAATCGCCTCCCTAAGTTCCTCTAGTGTAATAGGTGCATCTAACCGTTTAGCGTCATCCTCTGAGAGTTGTGGTAAGTTAATTTGATCAAGAAATTCCTCCAGCTTATTATGATCGAAGATCACTTCTGACTCGTACAAGTTGGAATAAAATTAACGAAAAGTCTTGTTGATTTTTTTGGGGTCAGTGGTAACCATCCCCTGTTGGTCCATGATGGCAGGGATATCCGCAAATTGTTCACTGGCCCCATGAAAGTAATAATGTTGTCTTGTTCTGTGCATTTGAAATTCAGATTGTTGTCTTAAGATGGAGTTAATCTCCTTTTTCAACATTTAAATTTGAAACTCCAGTCGACCAGAGTAGTTGCGCTGCAAAGAGGAGAACAACGTGGAGTGAAGCCCTTCCAGTTCTACCAATTTGGAGAGACGTTCCTTACGGAGGTTAGAGGCAAAGAGAGTAGTGTTACTCCTGATAAAACCCTTAACCGAGTTCCATAAAATTCTGGGGTCTTGTACCGATCCAGCATTAAACTGCAGGAATTCAACGAGTTTTTCTTTAAATTGCAGGTTGAATTCCTTGTTCTTCAGCAGTGTTGAGTTAAAGCGCCATCTAGGGGCCAGGGATGTCATTCTACTGAGTGAACCCTTTAGAAATAAATATTTGTGGTCTGACAATGCAGTGGGCCCCAATTCAACGTCAAAGCTATCAAATAGTCTAGGGGACGCAAAAACATAATCTATTCTAGAAAAGGTTTTGTCTTGCTGAGAAAAAGGAAAAATCTCGCACAGTTGGATTGAGGGACCGCCACAAATCAATTACCCCTGTGTCCTTGGACCAGGCCTGTAGGGCCGTGGAGGCCTGTCTCTGGTCATTGGTTGTGGTGTGATTGGATTTATCAATCAAGGGATCCCAGATGGCATTAAAATCCGCACCCACTATAAATTAATACTCAGGGAGATCCAGCATCACTGCAGTGAGTATAGCATAGAAGTTAGCATCATAAACATTAGGGGCGTAAGCCGCTACCAGAGCAATTTTCCTGTTAAAGTAATCTATCTTGGCAATAGTAACTCGACGATCTGCATCAGACCATATGTCTAATAATTTAACATTCAACTTCCGTTTAGCTACTATAGCTACACCACAGGCCTTGGTGCCAAAGGAAGAGGAGCTTATGTTATGATAGACTTTATCCGCCAGCTTTGTATTGTCAGCCATTAAAAGATGCGTTTCACTTAAAAATCAACCTGTTGTCTTTTCATCCATGTTAATACGCTTGTGCGTTTATGATGAATATTAAGACCCCCTGTATTCCAAATCAAGATATTTAAATTAGCCATAGTCTAAACAGGTTGCAGTATGCCTGAGTGTAATTCGTCTGGAGTAGCACCCCCCGGAACAGCCAGTCCCCCAAACACTGCACACATCAATCCCTACCACATCGCCATCCAAGACACCCCCCCCCCCTATAAAGCACGCCATGACCGAAGGAAAACACAGCCCACACGCCACTCACACCGCCATGCACGGCGACGGAAATGCCACCCCCGCAGGCCGCCCCATCTCCCCCGGTCTCCCGGTGAGAAAAGCGATATAAAAAAGTTATGATCATTCATTCATATTATCAATAGAGTATACATATCTCTCATCTGTTCAGCAGATCAGACCTTTATCTTAATTTTTACCTTCCTGTACCTCCCTTCCCCCTCCCCTGTGCTGCTACGACCCGAGGATTTCCCCAATGGGATTAATAAAGATCCATCTCATCTTATCTTATTATCTTAGATGGAAGGTGTACAGACAACATTTCTATCATGGGACAAAGACTGCATTTGTGTGTGTTTATCTATATTTATGTGTGTGTGTTTATTTGTATTTATGTGTGTGTGGAGCCGATACTATTTTCTCCACACAGACAGTTTTATGTGTGTCCTGTGTGTGTGTGTGTGTGTGTGTGTGCGTGCGTGCGTGCGTGCGTGTGTGCGTGCGTGCGTGCGTGCGTGCGTGTGTGCGTGCGTGCGTGCGTGCGTGCGTGCGTGCGTGTGTGTGTGTGTGCATGTACGTGTTTATAGGTGTGCACATGTGTGTATGTGTATGTGTGTGTCTATGTATGTTTGTGTATAGCCCATGCTATTTTCTCCACAAAGACAGTTTTATGTGTGTGTGTGTGTGTGTGTGCGTGCGTGCGTGCGTGTGTGTGTGTGTGTGTGTGTGTGTGTGTGTGTGTGTGTGTGTGTGTGTGTGTGTGTGTGTGTGTGTGTGTGTGTGTGTGTGTGTGTGTGTATTTGCGTGTGTTTGTGTCTGTTTGTGCCTGTGTGTGTTCATGTGTGTGTCTTATTCCCGCGTCTGTCTGGACGCAGGACAGCTACCCATGTTTGTTCCACGCGGACTGTTCCAGTATCATTAGAGACTTGTCCGGATATGACCAGCAGAGACCGATGGGGGGGATTGGAGCGGTCGGGGTTCTGGCGGAGGTTAGCCAGAAGAGCATGGGGACCAGGAGACAGATAACCCTGGTCACCGAGATGGATCAGTGGCAGGGGGGGGGGGGGATGGATCACCAGGGAGCTTCTAATACAATGTTATCACGGTACTTGGATCACATGATACGATAATACTGTTGTAGTGTTGTGTTTTGAGGTATCTATTTAAGTCTTTCTATATACGTGTTGCAATTATGTAGTGTCATGTATTCGATTTAAGACCTTTTTCTTTCGTTGGACCACAGAGAAGGAAAAGCTGAAATATCAATACCCTCAGGAAAATTTAATGACAAAATCAATTATACGTACTTCGGAGTAAGAATCCATGAATCAATTACTGGATGATAATGACAAATGTTCACCCTCCAACCTACCATGACCGCAAACAAGCAGCATAACAGAAAGCCTGCTCAGAAAGACAGTAGCACAGCATCCTGAGGAGGGGGGGGGGGGGCTCTAGTCTGATTTTTTCCAGCGCAATGAATAATCCAGGACAGCCACTAGTCTTTCATTTGCACTGCTTTTCTCTGTGGCCTCAGCAGCCAGAGAACTAACGGAGGCAGAACTGGAGAACTACTAGGAATGTCTGATCACTAATAACTAAGTGTGTCTGAGCCGCCTAACCTGTAGCGTATAACGCATGACGAATATCATGCCAGTTAGGATACCTTATGTATACTGCACCTGTGTATACTGTTTACTTTACTTTACTCGTATATATTCAGATTCAAATTATTTATTGCCCATATTTATTGTAACATATAAAATAACTGATAGGGCATACAGACCCTCCGCTGCAACTTTGATTACACTGTTACTTTCTCATATTCTTATATTCAGAGTTAATTAAATAGTTTACACTGTTTATCTTAATTTGTATTATAATTGATTGCCTATATGTATGGCTTTGTACTATTACCATGCCCATACCTGTACCTCCCCTCTCCCCTCCACCATGCTGCTATGACGCCTGAATTTCCCCAAGGGGATCAATAAAGGAATATCTTATCTTATCTTATCTTGTAATATGTGTCGATAGACCGGTTATAACGCAGGGTGGTAGCACAGTATACCCCCCACACACACACACCCATAGTCAGTATGGGTGCACTACTGATCATCAACCTCCCAACAAAAAAAGGGTGATCAGGGGAGGCTGGCGATCTGGGTGATGGGGAGTGCTGGGGTAAAGGGTCAGGGGTGAAGGGTCAGGGGGAAGGGGGAAGGGGAAAGGGGTCAGCGGAGCATCAAGGGAAGGGGAAAGAGGTAGAAATGCCCCAAAGGGTGCTTTGTTCCAGTACCAGAAATCTGTCCTCTGTATTTAACCCATCCTAACTATTTCAGGAGCAGTGGGCATCTGTCCGGCACCTAGGGACCAACTCCAATTCTAATGCTAGCGCCACAAACCCAGTGTCATTTACCTCCATTGTATTGCAGGCGCGGCAGACATCTCTTTTGCAGATATCTCCAAAACTAGGCAAATCACTGTGCGATTAACGCACGTGAATGGATTGCATTTGTACGGAATGGTACAGTAAATGGACTGCATTTATACGGAATGGTACAGTAAATGGACTGCATTTATACGGAATGGTACAGTAAATGGACTGCATTTATACGGAATGGTACAGTAAATGGACTGCATTTATACGGAATGGTACAGTAAATGGATTGCATTTATAGCTTTATCCAAAGCACTTTACAACGTATGCCTCACATTTACCCATTCACTCACATTCACACACCGATGGCAGAGGCGACCATGCAAGGTGCCGACCTGCTCATCAGGAACAGTCAGGGGTTAAGTGTCTTGCTCAAGGACACTCAGTCCAGTGCTGCCGAGATAAGCCGGAATCGAACCACGAACCTTCCGCTTACCGGGCGACCACTCTACCTCCTGAGCCCAAAGTAGGCCTACTGATGCGCGTGAGCACACTGTTGTCACACACACACACACACACACACACACACACACACACACACACACACACACACACACACACACACACACACACACACACACACACACACACACACACACACACACAAGGAAACATCCACACACACACTCACCCACACTCTCAATCTCTCCCTTTCTACCTTTTTATTTCTCTCTTTCACATGCACAGACACACACACAAGCGCGCGCATGCGCACACACACACACGCACGCACACACAGAGTGTTACAGTCTACAGTGGACTTGGCCATTACAGTAGTGAGGATATCCATCATCGACTGGAGGAAGGCCTGTCGCTGTTCCATCAAGGTCTCATGGGAGAACAGAGAGGGTCACTGGATAGGAAGCAAATACACTGTGTGTGTGTGTGTGTGTGTGTGTGTGTGTGTGTGTGTGTGTGTGTGTGTGTGTGTGTGTGTGTGTGTGTGTGTGTGTGTGGTGTGTGTGTGTGTGTGTGTGTGTGTGTGTGTGTGTGTGTGTGTGTGTGTGTGTGGTGTGTGTGTGTGTGTGTGTGTGTGTGTGTGTGTGTGTGTGTGTGTGTGTGTGTGTTGGTGTGTGTGTGTGTCGGTGTGCACGTGATTGTTGACACAAAGAGGAGCAGGGCGCAAGCCTCTATATTATGTTTATAGGCCCATGTACACGCAGAGATATGGAGCGACAGATTCCTGCTCTGGGTTCTGTATTCCATGTGTGGAACTGTGAGAAGCACAGAGTCCCTCAGGACTCAACCTCTCATGTAGGAGGCCGTGCAGATAAAAACAGCTACATCACACTCACACACACACACACACACACACACACACACACACACACACACACACACACACACACACACACACACACACACACACACACACACACACACACACACACACACACACACACACACCACACACACACACACACACTCTCAGTCTCACACACACACACACACACACACACACACACACACATACACACACACACACACACTCTCAGTCACAACAGATCAAATCCAAAAAAGGATGCAAAAAGAACCTTTCTTAGATAATCTTAATAATAAAGCTCTGAGGCTAGCTTGCGTAGCAACAGAGAACACAGTTTGCTGATGAAGTACCCATCCTTGTTGGGACACATACAGTACGGGGGGGGGGGGTTAAATGGGGCACTTCATCAGTATTGGCACCGTTGGTGCTGGGAATCAAACCAACAGCCCTTCAATTAACATAAACTCATCCATTCTACATTCATTGCACACAACATCCACATGCACACACTCACTTTAAACATCCACCTTAACATTCACAAACATACATTTAAATTTTGTATATTATATAGTTTGTATATACAGTGATGTACCTGAACGCGTTCAATGAACGATCGTTCATGAACGCGTTCGTATTTTGGGCGAACGTGAACTGAACGTACTCATTATCCGCTAAATGAACGTAATTGAGAACGCGTTCATTCTCAGCGCTGTGTAACGGAGTTCAAAAGTGCGTTCATTCTCAGCACTCTGTTATAACGGCGTTCAAAGATGTGCCAGATTTCATATGTATTTCAGCCGAAACCCCTGTTAAAACACACCATAAACAGGCTTTAAAATTATGTGGAAAACCAACCAATCTGGCAACGCGCCTGTACACCCCCTGCTACGTCATCAGACTCATCACAAGGAGGGGTAGGAGGGGTGACACCCTTTATAATTCAAACTATTTCAGCCCGGAAATGCATTCTGATAAACTGGATTAAGGATAAGCCTTCATTCTTACAAATGTGGTATAGAGATGGTTTGCTTTTCCTTTTTGCTTGCTTCTTTTTGTTTTGTTTTTGCTTGCTTATGGTGTGGATGATGGCATAGAGATGAACTGGAGGACCCCCCCTCCATTGTCCCAATGTGTGTTTTTGTAATGTAAGTAACTGTACGTGAAAAATCTATATAAAAAAATATATATATATCAAAAAAGAACTAAAAAGAACTAAATTAGTTCATTTTTGAAACCATGAACTTTAGTTCAACATTTTGAATTATGAACTATGAACTGAACTAGTTCATTTTAAAAATTGTGAACTGTGAACTGAACTAGTTCATGTAGAAAGTGAACTTTCCCAACACTGTGTATATATATTTTTGGTCTTTACTCTTTTACTGTATGAAGCACAATCTCAGGAGGGTCATACAGAACCAAGCATATCACTATAATGTACATGTACTTTATATGTGACAAATAAAGCAAAACGTGAACAAGGTGACCTGCAGACCATCAGCGGTTTGAAAATGGTAAATACATGGTAAATGATGCATTTATATAGCAGCTTTTATCCAAACTGCTTTACAATTTGTTCCTTACATTCACCCATTCACTCACACATTCACACATGGACGACGGAGGCAACCATGCAAGGTGCCAACCTGCTCATCGAGAGCAGTTCATTCAAACCTTTATTTATTCTCGAAAAGACAATTGAGGTCACCCTCATTTTCAATGTCGTCGAGACTTTACAGACATTTCAATGCACACATTTCTACAATATAACAATAATAAATATTAATAACTGTTACGTTCCAAGGCCCGGTCCTGGCTGGACCGGGCATGAGAATAACATTGGACAGTGCTCTCCTCCTGACATTGGCTCCCTACCTCCCTCTGGTGACCTAAGCCCGATGGTGTGGTCTGCCATTTTATGTTGGTTGCACATTATTGATTTGATTTCTAATATTCTGTTATCCTGGGCCATCCCTGTCTGTGTTTGATGTCACCCCCGTGTTGAGTTGTTGTGTGTCATTGCCTTAGTGTCTAGTTGTGTTAGTGTGTCATTGCCTTAGTGTCTAGTTGTGTTTATGGTGTCATTGCTTTTGTGTCTAGGTTGTGTTTGTAATTCTGTGTTTTGGTCAGGTGTTGATCATTGTTAATTAGTGTGGGTATTTAGGTGTCTGTTTGTCCTCATTTCCTTGTGGTGTCATTTCCTCCAGTACCTCGTGTTGTCCCCGTGTCGTGCCTGCCTTCCCCGTTGATGTCTAGTGAGTCCTTGCCTGTATACTCCTGTCGTTTTCTTGTTTTCCTTCGTTGTTTTGTTAGTAGTAGTGTCTTTTATTTGTATTGTATATTGGATCAGTAGTAAACACCCCTTCTTCAAGCATCGCTCCTCGTCTCTGCCTCCGTTCCTTCTCCCTTGTCTGCAAACTGTGTTCTCACCTTCATCATCACCCCCAATCGTTACAAATAACTATCTATATAGCACTTTTCACACATGGACCACAGTCCAGAGTGCACCACAGCAATTAGTATAAAATGAATGAATACTAATAGTAACTAGACAATTCCGCGCAGGGGAAATTGTGAAAGTGTGGGTGACGCCTGTGCACCGCCGACCAACGGGAGAGGGTCTCTCGCGAGTCTCTATGACAAACAAAAAGAAAATATCAAAAAACTTTTCAGAGTTTAAAAAAATGTTGGAACTTTTCCGAGTTTTTATTATTTTTCTGACTTTTCCGAGTTTTTAAAGTTTTTCGGACTTTTCCGATTTTTTTAATTTTTTTTTTTACTTTTCCGAGTAAAAAAAAAACTGGTCTAAGGGGGGTGTGGCCTAAGGGGGCGTGGTCTAAGGATCGGGGGAGTGGTCGACATCGACCAATGAAAGAGGATATCCCTACCGAGTCCAATGGCACAACCCGCAAGTCTCGACGACAAACTTCAAGAGATACACTGAGGGGGTGTGGCCTAAGGGGGTGTGGTCTAAGGATCGGGGAGTGGTCAACATTGACCAATGAAAGAGGATATCCCTACCGAGTACAATGGGTCAACATAGACCAATGAAAGAGCACATCCCTACTGAGTAACAACCCGCAAGACAGAGGGCGCGTCAAGCAATTCAGTACTGCTACACAGAGGGTGATTAAGGGTTAACTCCATGAGAGGTCATTGGCAGGTCAGCTGTACCCTGAGCCATGAGCCACACATCTGTTAGGCTGATGCAATCACGAATGACTATGCACTTTCACTTTGAATGTATTTCAATGAGGGCAGACGCATGACGTCCTTCTCACGATGATTAAAAGCAAACGATAAGAGATGAAGCGTTGTCACGTTCACATGAGCACCCGAGGATCCCAAGGATCCCAATGTAGGGTTGTGTGCGATATTGTGGCATTCCGTCGACAATTGTGGCCTTGGTGGCGATCGGAACACAAGGGGGGAAAAGCTCAAAAATCATCGTATTCTTAGAGTGCGAACACATTGGTGTCTATGGGGAGGAGAACCTTCAAAACAAATGGTCATCAGTTGAGATAGAAATGTCCAATTCTATTTATTTTTCTTTTGTGAGCGAGGCGACAGCCGTGTCATCGTTTTGATGTGTTGTTTTTATATCTACGTCGAAAATTGAGATCACTGTCGCAATTTACCCAAGGAGGTGGAAAAAAATTATTTCACCTCCTACACTCTAACTTGCAATGCATTTCCAATGGGACCGAAATGTTCCTGTTTAAAGTCGATTTGTAGCCAAACGGTGCGGTGAAACTTTCCGAAAAGCAATAGCGCCTCGGGTTGGAGCAAGCCGGTCGTTTTGATACCTTTCACGTGTATGGGGCGCGAACGTTCTGGCAGGAGTAATCGGCGGAATAAAGAAAGAATAAATAAAAAGAGTATAGATTACTATAGTGTGGGTGGCAACCTGGCTTCGCCAGGTCACCCACACTAATAATAGTATAATAATGAATGTATGCAATGGCATAAAATCAGCACACAATTTACAGAATAAAAAAACAATGCATAAATTGCAGACATAAAAATAGTTATAAAAGACAATAAAAGTAGTGCAATGTAAACGTGCAGACTTAAGAATAGGCATAAAATAAGTACAATGACACTCAAAGGCCTGTGAACCTCCCCGGAACACGTCCTCCAAACACCCCACACATCAATCCCTACCACATCCCCATCCAAGACCCCCCCCCCCCCCCCCGATAAAGCATGTCATGACCGAAGGAAAACACATGCACGGCGACGGGAATGTCACCCCTGCGGGCCGCCCTATCTCCCCCGGTCCCGGTGCCCCCGCCACCACGAGGAAAACCCGCGAATTCCACGCCCCCACCCCCAAACTCCACAGAGGAAATGACAGGCCACGTGCCCCAGGACCCGCAGCCACGCCAAAGGTGACATGCACGACTCCAAACACTCAAGCAGACAGACACAACAGCGGCCAAAGACGCGTAGGACCGGGACGGTCCGAGACGACACCGGGACCCCCGGGCCCCCCCCGGAACACAGCAGAAGCCGCAGCGAGCCCCCCCCCCACGCAAGGAACCCCAAAACCAGCCAGCGAACCGAGGGAGCCCAACGACAAAGACCAACCAAAATCCACCAAAGCACACGCAAGAGACCAGTACCCAACTCCAGGGAAGGTCCAGGAAAGGTCCAGCCAAACCCCCCCCCCCCCCCCACACACACACCTCGAACACCAGCCCCCTGCATGCGCTCCGACGGACCCCATCGCCGAACTCCCCCAACCCACCGACACCCCAGGGACCCCCTGCATGAAGAACCCACCACAACCCCCACAGCACCCCAAAGTGTCCCAACGGTACCAGTGCCATCCCAGACCACCCACACACCCCCCATCCAACCACCACCATGTCCATCTACCCCGAACATCCGGAATCACCCCCCCCCCCCCCCCCCCGGCACGGCTACAGGCCATGGAGCACACGACCCGCCATCCCCCCACAGAATCCGAAAGCAAAAACATAGAACCCACGATCCCCCCACAAGGCAAGGCCACCAGGACCAGAGGCAACAAAGCAGCCCACAGAAACGACACCCCCAGAAGGCGGCTAGGTGGTGCAGTGGGCAAGCCGCTCACTGCAGGAGACGCTGGGTTCGAGCCCAGCTCTCCACATGGCATTCAGCTTTGCTGGTCGTTCATACTAATACATTTGGCGTATCAATCAATATTAGGGGGTGGGAAGCTGATGGGTGGGGATCGGACGTTGTGGACAGCGACTCCTACAGGTCGGTTGGTGCGCCTACACAGTAGAATCAGGAAGCGACGGGGGCGGCGTCCCTCCAAAGCGCAGACCCCCGACGCTGAAAGATCGCGCTGTGCAGGTGAAAGGATGCGACGGCTGCTACCTCGAGTACCGGAGGGGACTCGTGCAATGTATGGCTTCGTCCACATTACAGCCGGCTTGTGGGAGGCATGGCCAAACAGCGTTCGAGACAGGGGAGGGTAGAATTGGACGATACGAAATTGGGATGGGAGAAAAATAGAAAATGGGAGAAAAAGTAGATAAAAAAAAAAGAAACAACACCTCCACCACCACCACACACAAACAATCCAAGTACACTCAAACTACCCACGTCCCTCTCCAACCACGACACGCCCCACCGGAAACTGCATCCCAAAAACAAAGACCAATGTGTGAAACACCTGAAAGACTATATACTGCCCTTAACTAATATAAGTAGGCTTAGTCAAAAACAGTTACAGACAGGCCTGCAAGTAAACCTCAAAAATTCCGCTGCGTTATAGGTAGTTTAGGGGTTAAGTGTCTTGCTTAAGGACACTTTGACACGCTGCCCGGGAGGAGCGGGAATTGAACTGGGAACCTCTAGATTACCAAACGACTGCTCTACCTCCGGAGCCACTGTGGCCCACAGGGCAACGAACAAACAAACAGAATGACAATAGGTGAAAGATGGAAAGAGGCCTGAGATGGAAAGAAAGAAAGAAAGAAAGAAAGAAAGAAAGAAAGAAAGAAAGAAAGAAAGAAAGAAAGAAAGAAAGAAAGAAAGAAAGAAAGAAAGAAAGAAAGAAAGAAAGAAAGAAAGAAAGAAGAAAGAAAGAAAGAAAGAAAGAAAGAAAGAAAGGGAAAAAGGCCTGAAGGTGCTTATCAGATTTGAGTCATAATGGAAGAAATCCATAAAACACTTCTGTCAAGAAAGAAGAACGCCTTGCTCTTCTTTTATCCTAATATTGATTCAGTCCTTGGAATGGCACCTTTTTAAAGAATAGAGGTTATAGATTAGACTGTAGATTCTCTGTCTGTGCACGTTTGGAAACTGTTGGGATTGCATGCCTTTTTGTCTGTGAAAAAGGTGTTTTTTACTGAGAATAACGTAAACAGTGGGGGGCAATTCAATAAACAATAAATAACAAACGAACAAAATGAACAAAACAATAATGAATCTTTACGTCTGCTGCCTGACTAACT